>NC_133120.1:57856916-58179269 GCF_033568475.1 Henckelia pumila | reverse complement strand
CAGTCCGCAAAATCTGCAAGATGATCCTCAAGTGATCTTCATGGTTAGTACGGCTCTTTGAATAGATAAGAATATCATCAATGAGTATAATAACAAACTCATCCAAATAACGCTGAAAGATA
Source organism: Henckelia pumila (assembly GCF_033568475.1). Classification (NCBI taxonomy): domain Eukaryota; kingdom Viridiplantae; phylum Streptophyta; class Magnoliopsida; order Lamiales; family Gesneriaceae; genus Henckelia; species Henckelia pumila. The sequence goes on along the minus strand of NC_133120.1, from coordinate 58,179,147 downwards.
CGGTTCATCAAACCCATAAAAACTGTTGGAGCATTAGTCAAACCGAACAGCATGACTATAAACTCGAAATGGTCATACCTTATTCTGAAAGCAGTCTTAGGCACATCTTCTTCACGAACCCTCAGCTGATGATAACCCGACCTCAGATCAATCTTCTAATAGACAGAAGAACCCTGCAGTGATAAAAAAGGTCATCTATTTGAGGTAATGGATACCTGTTCTTTACCGTCGCTTGATTCAATTGGCAGTAATCAATAAAGAGTCGCATAGATCCATCTTTCTTCCGCACAAAGAGAACAAGAGCATCCCAAGGCGATACACTAGGTCTGATGTATCCCTTGGAAATCAAGTCTTCAAACTTCTCTTTCAACTCCTTCAGTTAAACAGGAGCCATTCGGTAAGGAGCTTTAGAAATTGGTTGCGTACCTGATGTCAACTCAATGCTTAATTCGACTTCACAAATAGGCGGAAATCCTGGAGTATCATCCGTGAAAACATCAGTGAACTCCCTTGTAAGAGTGGGTGCCCAGTGAGCCAACTGTGTGGCTATGGGCTTTGTTGACTCTTTGTATAAACAATCTTTTGTTTAATATTATTTACACTTTTATGGCAATGACTTTATATTACTTCATATTGTTATATTGTGATATACTATTGTTGTTTTGATAAAGACCTTGAATATACTATAGTGTATGTAAGATGTGGTAGAACATGGAGATGTCTATCATGAAATACATCTTATAGTCACTGTATATTCTAAAACCGTTCCTAGTCGATTGAGCCGTCCGATAATAAGGATAAGGATCGCTCGAGTTTGAGACTAGCATTTGCGATGCGGAGTACCACGTTTCATTGGTAGGGAACATGGAGATGTTCGAAGCATGCAAATGGATATTCATAGGATGAATAGTCGAACTACCCTATCCGGAATTTCCAAGTGGTTATCACTTATCGAGTGGATAAAGTCCGCGGTTTTGGTTGTACACCATTAGTCCTTACGACTTGAAACATCATGGAGACTCTATATGCTAGTACTGTGCTTTGACTCGTTTACCGACTCTGAGGGGGTCATCAGGTGTCGAGATTGGGTACAGTTACGACACATATAGGAGTCAATGCATTGTTGTCAAGGATTCACCACATACTTGCGAGTGTGGATATCCTATGCGATCTGAGGAGATATTAGTGTGACAAATCTCTGGCCAGAGTACTTGATGTGATTTAAGAAATGGTTTCTTAGTAGCACATGCGATGTCACTAATTTGATCTTCAAGATGCATTGCATAGTTATCGAATCTTGAGCGACTCTCGATATACCAATGGTTGTTGATTCGATCGGGATATATGGATGAAGGGACCGTACTGTACGTTAACCAAAATCTACTGGTTCTTGTAGGCACTATCAGTGATACCTAGGGAATCATGGGGCGATGTTGCTAGGCGCTTTACCATGATTCGTTGGGCAAGTCGGAAAGTATTGTTCCGAGTCACAAGGAGTTGTGAGCCCACGGCTAGCTGTATCCCTGAACCATTGAGGGTCACACAGTGTAATGGAGTTTTAATCCCCGTTGAGATAGTTAAATTTAAAGAGTTAAATTTAATGAACTAAGGAGTTGGACTTCTTAAATAAGAGTAAGGGAGTAGGATTTCCTAAAATGACATAGGGATGGACATTTTTGGAAACCACTGAATTCGGATTCAGGAAAATTTATTTTGACTTTAAAACGTGCAGAAATGGTTTTTGTGCACATTGGTGAAATCGTTTCATCAATCGGAGTCACGATGAATTTTATATTAATTTCTGAACGAGCGGGCTTTGCTTGTCGGGCCCCAGCTTATGACTAATGGGCCCTAAGGTGTTAGTGGCCTGCATTATAAATAAGTTATTTCAGTACAGAAATTACACACAACAGGTCATAATTTTTGAGACAGGATTTTCGAAACCCTACCCCTCTCAAAACGTTTTCGGCCGACCCCTCCCCTCTGCCCGAGAAAATTCCGGTCTGTGATTTTGAATCGCAGTAAGGAATAACGAATCAAATTCGTGTATTCTCTTCGCAGAAAACTTCTGATAGATTTTCTAGTGCAATCTATCAGAGGGATTAAACCTCTGTTCGTGGACCTGATTGAAGGCGTTCATCGGTTCCAGGGAGAGACAACAAGAGCAGAATTGTTCTGTTGGTGTCCATTAATCTCGTTGCGAGATTTGAGGTAAAATTTATTTAATTGTTATTTAAATTTTACACACACGTAATTCAATCGATGAACGGTTGATACCCATACCATGGAAACGTTCCATGAAAAATTTTTAAACTTCCGCTGCACCGGGTATCAATCGTAATTGGTCTGGGAACTCGCCAGTTTTCCAACAGTGGTATCAGAGCCAGGTTGCTCAGATCAATCGATTGAATAATCAATTGTACAAAATTTTTGAGTCTCGGTTTATGAAACAAAATAAATATTTTTAATAAAAAAAAAAAATTTTTTCGGGGCAAAACCCGGGCAGCGATTGGATCGCTGCCCGGTGGGGCAGCAATTGTTGCTGCCCCGGGCGGCGCACGGCGCCGCCCAAAGGGGGCGCACAGCGCCGCCCAAGGCGGCGACCGTCGCCGCCCAGGGCGGCGCACGGCGCCGCCCAGGGCAGCGCTGTGCGCTGCCCAGCGCAGCGCTGTGCGCTGCGCAGGGCAGCGCTCGGCGCTGCCCAGGGGCGGCGCTCGGCGCCGCCCAGCGCAGCGCTGGGCGCTGCGCAGGGCGGCGCTCGGCGCCGCCCAGGGCAGCGCACGGCGCCGCCCAGGGGCGGCGCCAGGCGCTGCCCTAAGGGGGCAGCCGGGCTGCCCCCGGCCCGCGCCCCGGGTGCGGGCCAACCCGGGAGTGTCCCGGGTGGCCCGCGGGAAAAATTATATTTTTATTAATTTTAATATTTAAAATTTTATTTTTGGTCCGGTCAAAAATTGTTTTTGATTGGTTCACGAGATTTCGGATCGAATTGTTCGAGTCCGTAAATTTTAAAATTGATTTTGGATAAATTTGAATTTTTGGAAAATTTTAATATTTTATCCGTAAATTGAATTTTGAAATCAATTATTTTGGTACAATTGATGATAAGATATGATCTTATGATATATTAGATAAAATATGATTTTATTTGTAAAATTGGATTTTATAGATAAAATATGATTTTATTTGATATGGAGATAAAATATGATTTTATATGTGAAATGTGATTTTATATATAAAATATGATTTTATCTTGTTTAAATTTGAATTGCCACAGCATGTTATCCAATAAATTAATTTTGAATTAAATGTTATTGGATAAGGATGATCGATTGCCATGACCAATTTTGTAGGTGTATGTTAGGAATTTACATTTTGTCTTTATTGTTGTTGGTTTTTATTAATGGGCCTGGTTTATGGCCCGATATGAATGTCATATGTAATAAAAGTGGGCTTGGTTTATAGCCCGTTCCCACCCCTAAAAATGTATCCCCTACTTGTCATTGTTATTTATTGTAAATACATTAGATTTAGTGGGAGATCAAGATTTGAAGATGGTGGGCCCAGCAGACAATGAAGACTGAAGAAATGTAAATTGGAAGCATATGTAATAGGATTGCATTTGCATACTGCATATTACCTAGGATTGGACTAAGACCCGTGATTGGCAACCACGGGTCAATTAGAAATGGAATCGATCATCCTATATAATATGTGATATTATGATTGTATGCATGTTTAGACATAAATTGCGTGAATCCGGCAATGCATGCAATAAATTAAATATGATGAGACAAATATTTTTATAAATAAAATCCCTCATTTTAAATATGATTTAAAATTTATATCAAGATAAATAAAGGAAATTTAAATATTGTTTAAATGTTCCTACCTTCCATCAACGGTCAATGTATGTGATGCTACCCGCGGATACGGTCCGGCTCATATTATTGGGGGGGCCCGTCCGTCGGAAAGCTGTACATTGGATCGACAAATGTTGTAAGTTGGGTGGAACTCCCATGGGATCGGCTCATATTATTGGGGGATCCACATGGCGACCGTCCATCACAACTTAATATTGATGGGTCATCTTGACATGTCACTTTAAACGGCGTCATATTATTGGGCCCTTATTGGACATGAGGTAAATACATGGGGGTTGCTTTGGAAGCAATTGGGCTCTACCTTTTGAGAATTATGGTTGGCTGATATTATTCGGGACCATAAGTTTGTCAATTGGACTCCATGTTCTCACTAAGGAAAAAGTTTCCCGTTTTCACTAGAGGGTGGTGAAATCGTTAAAATAGTGGGAGTGAGATTCATAAAATTAAATTCGCCTATTTTATGTCTTAGTAAATTGTTAAACAATCATTGATATATGTCTGTTTTTCCTTTTCAGTATTTCATACAATGAATTCGCGAAATCCTTTATTCTCGATCCTCGAACAAAACAAGCTGACTGGCGCCAACTATACGGAATGGTTCCGGAAGTTGAAGATTGTCTTAACTTCGGAGAAAATGCTCTACGTGTTAGAGAAAGCACCTCCGAAGGAAGCACCAGCTGACATAAGTCCGGAGGAATTGGCCAAACTTGATGCATGGTGCGACCATGACATCAAGACCAAATGCTATATGCAAGCCTCGATGTCTGATGAACTCCAGAGGCGATTTGAGGACACGGTGAATGCTGCTGACATTCACACGCAACTCAAGGAACTTTTTGGGGCTCAGTCGAGGGCTGAAAGGTTCTCTACTGTTAAGGAGTTGATGACGTGCCGCATGCGTGAAGGGACTTCGGTCCGTGATCATGGGGTACGAGTGATTTGGCTCATACAGAAGTTAGCGACCCTTGATTTGGTGTTGGAGCATGAACTCAATGTGGACTTGCTGCTTCTATCTCTTCCTTCTTCATTTGATGGATTCGTGATAAATTTTAATATGAACAAGATAGAGGCCACCCTTGAAGAGATGGTCAATATGCTCGTTACATATGAATCCACACTTAAGAAGGATAAGCCAGCTTTCTTGGTGGGCTCCTCATCTTCTGCTAAGAAGGGGCCAAGTATGAAGGGCAAGAAAAGTTCTGCCCCACCCAAGAAAGTGGAACCCGAGAAGAAGCAAAAGACAAAGGCTTCAAACGATGGAAAATCCAAGGATGTTTGCCATTACTGCAAGAAGCCGGGTCATTGGAAGCGCAACTGCAAGGAGTATCTTGAGCAGTTGGGAACTGCAAAGGGTATGTTCTATATCGAAATAAACATGTCACTTAATACAACTTCTTGGGTATTGGATACCGGATGTGGATCTCACATTTGCAATGATTTGCAGGTGATGACAAGAAGTCGCAGGCTTAGAATGGGTGAGACCCAGCTGAGGCTCGGGAATGGTTCCAGAGTTGAAGCTACGGCCATTGGAGATGTTTGTTTGATTTTGCAGAATGGTTTTAAATTATTGTTGAGAGATGTTTTATTTGTGCCAGATTTAATTAAAAATATTATTTCTATTTCTATGCTTGATAGAGATGGTTATTCTTGTAATTTTGTGAATGGGATTTGCAGTATTTACAAGAATGAATGTTTAATTGGAAATGGACAACTTGAAAACGATCTATATAATTTAAAACTAAAAGACGTTCCAGTGAATTGTATTGACAAACCGGCAACAACAAACAAAAGGAAAATCGATAGTCAAAACCCGGCAAACCTTTGGCACGCTAGACTAGGTCATATTTCCTCAAGGAGGATGAACAAGCTAGTGGGAGAGGGCATGTTTGATATGTCTGATATTAACTCTCTACCTACTTGTGAATCCTGCCTAAAAGGGAAAATGACTAAATCTCCTTTTAAGGGGAAGCCTGAACGTAGTCAAAATCTGTTGGATTTGATCCATACAGATGTTTGTGGTCCATTTAGAGTAGGGACTCAACATGGCCACACCTACTTCATTACCTTTACTGATGATTATTCTAGGTATGGGTATTTATATTTAATGAAATATAAGTCTGAAGCATTTGAAAAGTTCAAAGAATTCAAGGCTGAAGTAGAAAACAAGCTAGGTAAAAGTATTAAAGCACTTCGATCGGATCGAGGTGGAGAATACTTGAGTACCGAGTTTTTGGACTATCTGAAAGAGAATGGGATTCTCTCTCAGTGGACTCCTCCTATGACACCACAGCTTAATGGTGTATCGGAGCGTCGTAATCGAACTTTGTTGGACATGGTTCGATCTATGATGAGCTTCACTGAGCTTCCACCTTCGTTTTGGGGCTATGCGCTTGAAACGGCGGTATTGTTGTTGAATAACGTCCACACTAAAGCAGTGGACAAAACACCATACGAGTTATGGAATGGCAAAGCTCCTAAGTATTCATACTTGAGGATTTGGGGATGTCCTGCTTACGTGAAGCGGACAGTGGGAGATAAGTTGGATAGTCGATCCAGCTTGTGTTATTTTGTGGGGTATCCGAAGAATTCAATCGGATATTATTTCTATTATCCTGCTGAAACAAAGGTGTTTGTTTCACGGAATGCCACCTTCTTGGAGAAGGAGTTCTTATTGGATAAGAAAGGCGAGATGATGGAACTCGAAGAAGTTCGAGAAGAACCCGAAATACAAAATAACGATCCCACACCTCAGGAACCATTGCTGGACACGCCTGCACCTAGAAGATCCGAGAGGACTTCTAGACCTCCAGTTCGATATGGTCTTCTTCTTGAAGAGGGTCAAGATGAACCCGACATTGGATGTGATCCAAGAAGCTTCAAGGAAGCAATTTCTGATGCGGATTCGAATTTATGGCTTGAAGCTATGCAATCAGAATTGGATTCGATGCATACTAACCAAGTCTGGACTTTAGTGGATCCTCCCGATGGAATTGTTCCAATAGGGTGTAAATGGATCTACAAAAGAAAGCTTGGGCCTGATGGTAAGGTATTGACCTACAAGGCGCGATTGGTGGCTAAAGGTTATACTCAAAGGCAAGGAGTTGACTATGACGAAACTTTTTCACCAGTTGCAATGTTCAAGTCCATAAGAATCCTTATTGCCATAGCTGCATGGTATGACTATGAGATATGGCAAATGGATGTGAAGACTGCTTTTCTTAATGGAGACATTAAGGAAGAAATCTATATGAAGCAGCCTGAGGGGTACACATCCATGGGAAGCGAGCATAAGGTATGCAAGCTTCAGAGATCAATTTATGGTCTAAAACAAGCATCAAGAAGTTGGAACCAGAAATTTGATGAAACAATTAAAGACTTTGGTTTCATCAAGAACCCGGAGGAACCTTGCGTGTACAAGAAAGTAGTTAAGGATGCGGTGACATTCTTAGTACTTTATGTTGATGACATCCTACTCATTGGGAATGATGTAGGGATGTTGCAGTCAACAAAGATATGGTTATCAGGTAGATTCTCGATGAAGGATTTGGGTGAGGCATCCTACATTCTTGGGATACAGATCTATAGAGATAGATCTAAGAGAATGATAGGACTCACACAATCAACCTACATCGACACCATATTGAAACGGTTTTCAATGGATGGGTCCAAGAGAGGACATCTACCCATGTGTCATGGAGTTTCTCTATCCAAGTCTATGTGTCCCAAGACTGATGCAGAGATAGAGAATATGACACATGTACCATATGCGTCAGCTATAGGTAGTATCATGTATGGGATGATATCTACCAGACCGGATGTAGCATTTGCTCTGAGTGTCACGAGCAGATATCAGTCTAATCCTGGTCAAATGCATTGGAAAGCCGTGAAGGACATTCTTAAGTACTTGCGAAGGACTAAGAATATGTTCATGGTTTATGGAGGACGAGAACTCAAATTGGAAGGCTATACCGACTCTAGCTTCCAAAGTGATGTGGATGACTCGAAGTCAACCTCTGGATTTGTGTTCATGCTCAATGGCGGTGCTGTCTCTTGGAAGAGTTCCAAGCAGGACACCACAGCGGATTCCACCACTGAGGCTGAATACATTGCAGCATCAGCTGCTGCTAAAGAGGCCGTTTGGATGAGGAATTTCGTCCAAGAGTTGGGCGTCATTCCTGAATTTGTTGGTCCAGTCCCGGTGTACTGCGACAACACGGGTGCCGTTGCTCAAGCAAAGGAACCAAGGTCTCATCAAAGATCCAAACACGTACTGAGGAAATACCACATAATCCGGGAGATTGTGGAAAGAGGAGACATCAGTGTCGAACGAGTGGCCTCTGCAGACAATATCGCTGATCCACTTACTAAGCCTTTGCCAGGACCATTGTTTGACAAACATCGCGAAGCAATGGGTCTACGTAGTATGACTAGTTGGCTATAGGGCAAGTGGGAGATTGTAAGAGTGGGTGCCCAGTGAGCCAACTGTGTGGCTATGGGCTTTGTTGACTCTTTGTATAAACAATCTTTTGTTTAATATTATTTACACTTTTATGGCAATGACTTTATATTACTTCATATTGTTATATTGTGATATACTATTGTTGTTTTGATAAAGACCTTGAATATACTATAGTGTATGTAAGATGTGGTAGAACATGGAGATGTCTATCATGAAATACATCTTATAGTCACTGTATATTCTAAAACCGTTCCTAGTCGATTGAGCCGTCCGATAATAAGGATAAGGATCGCTCGAGTTTGAGACTAGCATTTGCGATGCGGAGTACCACGTTTCATTGGTAGGGAACATGGAGATGTTCGAAGCATGCAAATGGATATTCATAGGATGAATAGTCGAACTACCCTATCCGGACTTTCCAAGTGGTTATCACTTATCGAGTGGATAAAGTCCGCGGTTTTGGTTGTACACCATTAGTCCTTACGACTTGAAACATCATGGAGACTCTATATGCTAGTACTGTGCTTTGACTCGTTTACCGACTCTGAGGGGGTCATCAGGTGTCGAGATTGGGTACAGTTACGACACATATAGGAGTCAATGCATTGTTGTCAAGGATTCACCACATACTTGCGAGTGTGGATATCCTATGCGATCTGAGGAGATATTAGTGTGACAAATCTCTGGCCAGAGTACTTGATGTGATTTAAGAAATGGTTTCTTAGTAGCACATGCGATGTCACTAATTTGATCTTCAAGATGCATTGCATAGTTATCGAATCTTGAGCGACTCTCGATATACCAATGGTTGTTGATTCGATCGGGATATATGGATGAAGGGACCGTACTGTACGTTAACCAAAATCTACTGGTTCTTGTAGGCACTATCAGTGATACCTAGGGAATCATGGGGCGATGTTGCTAGGCGCTTTACCATGATTCGTTGGGCAAGTCGGAAAGTGTTGTTCCGAGTCACAAGGAGTTGTGAGCCCACGGCTAGCTGTATCCCTGAACCATTGAGGGTCACACAGTGTAATGGAGTTTTAATCCCCGTTGAGATAGTTAAATTTAAAGAGTTAAATTTAATGAACTAAGGAGTTGGACTTCTTAAATAAGAGTAAGGGAGTAGGATTTCCTAAAATGACATAGGGATGGACATTTTTGGAAACCACTGAATTCGGATTCAGGAAAATTTATTTTGACTTTAAAACGTGCAGAAATGGTTTCTGTGCACATTGGTGAAATCGTTTCATCAATCGGAGTCACGATGAATTTTATATTAATTTCTGAACGAGCGGGCTTTGCTTGTCGGGCCCCAGCTTATGACTAATGGGCCCTAAGGTGTTAGTGGCCTGCATTATAAATAAGTTATTTCAGTACAGAAATTACACACAACAGGTCATAATTTTTGAGACAGGATTTTCGAAACCCTACCCCTCTCAAAACGTTTTCGGCCGACCCCTCCCCTCTGCCCGAGAAAATTCCGGTCTGTGATTTTGAATCGCAGTAAGGAATAACGAATCAAATTCGTGTATTCTCTTCGCAGAAAACTTCTGATAGATTTTCTAGTGCAATCTATCAGAGGGATTAAACCTCTGTTCGTGGACCTGATTGAAGGCGTTCATCGGTTCCAGGGAGAGACAACAAGAGCAGAATTGTTCTGTTGGTGTCCATTAATCTCGTTGCGAGATTTGAGGTAAAATTTATTTAATTGTTATTTAAATTTTACACACACGTAATTCAATCGATGAACGGTTGATACCCATACCATGGAAACGTTCCATGAAAAATTTTTAAACTTCCGCTGCACCGGGTATCAATCGTAATTGGTCTGGGAACTCGCCAGTTTTCCAACATCCCTAACCACTGGTATATCAATCAACTTAGGGCTAGGATTCAGAACATCAATCGCATAAATCAAGAATCCCTATGCTCCCTTATGTAACAAATGAGTCATCGACAAAACTGATATTAAAGGAATTTTGGATTGAGAACCCTTACCAAAGAATTTTCACTCCACTGCCATCTCTGGTCTGAACCTGACCACTTTCTAAAAACAATCGACTATAGCCTTGTACTTGGTTAAAGCATCTATACCAACTATGCAGTCAAAATCGGATAATCCAAGAACAATACAATCTAATTCAATCAAATTCCCTTCAGAGTGCAATTCACAGTTCCCTAGTAATTTCATAGATACAATTCCCTCACCCAAAGGTGAAGTAATGACAACTACAACAGGAAAAGGCCCAGTAGATAAAGCATGCATCAACACAAATTGTTCAGATATAAAAGAATGAGAAGCACCCATATCTATCAAAACATGAGAAGGATAACCAATAATTGAACAGTTACCTGCTATAACATCTCCAGAAGCTGCCTGAGCCTGATCCTCAGTCAAAGAAAAAACTCTCGCCTGCTTCCTAGAAGGATGATTCGAATTTTGGTTACCTCCTTGACGTGTCTGTTGCTGAGGCTAAAAAGAGTGAACCGCAGACGCCTGCCTCATGGGCTGTGCTGACTGTCTAGAATAATTCCCACTCTGTGCTTGCTCAAAGCCACGCTGAGGACAATATCTGGAAAAGTTTCCCGTCTGGTTACAGATATAGCAGATTCTGAAATACCTCTACACTAATCACTGGAGTGACGACCTCCACATTTGGTACAAGACATACCTGATTGACCAAAACTCTGCCCCAATTCGAACTGCTTTGAGCCGCTAGAACTCGATGAACTGCTTTCGGGATTCTTAAAATGTTTCCCCTTAGGACGCAAGTAATCCTTTCTGTTTTTGCTATTGTTACCTCCTTCAGATCTCGGTGGCTGATTCTGTTACTGAGACGGCTGATTCTGAAACTGAGACAGCTGGTTCTGAAACTGTCTCTGATGTTGAGGCACAAAATGAGCTCCTCTCTGTCTCATTAAACCTGCTTCAGCTCCCTTTGCATGATTCATATCATCCACAAAATTATCTGGCCTACCAGTGTTTACCAACGTAAAGATATCGGGGTTCAAGCCATTAATGAATTGGTCGGCTTTTGCTTCTTCGTTGTCGTCAAAGTGCGGTACAAACTTTAGCAAGATATTAAATTTAGACATATACTCCTCAATATTCATGTTCCTTGTTTCAGATTATCAAACTCGGCTCCCTTATCCTTCCTATAATACACTGGAAAGAAACGCTTATAGAATTCAGTCTTGAACAAACTCCAAGTGACAAATTTACCTCGGTTCTCAAGAGCCTTTTTCATCAAAATCCACCAGCTCTTAGCAACACCCTGCAGCTGATGAATCTCTAACCTGATTCGGCGATCGTCAAAATAATCGAGAAAATCGAACAACTGATCAATGTCATCCAGCCAACTCTCCCAGTCAATAGCATTCTCAGAACCCTTAAAGGTTGGTGGCTTAAAATATTGGAACCTCTTCAGTAAGGTCTCCATTGGCGTTGCTGTGACGTACATCTGATTAGTTTCGGTACTAGCCTGCTCGTTCGGAGGAGTTACTTCTGGTCATTCCCTGTTCAAAACTCTTTGAGGTTCCATCTGATAATTAAAGGGTTAGGACACAAAAATATCTCAATCTCTACACTTCAGTGCCCTTCAACCTCTTGGGAATTCGGATTCGAACAGGAAACCAAAATACAGTTTATATCTAAAGTAGTTCATGCTTTATAAATTAAATCACATACTCATGTAATTCAAATAATCTTCAACTAATGAAGCATACTCGCAAGGAATTAAATAATCAATAAATAATTCAATCACATGCGAGAAACCGATTCAAACGGACTCGATCTACCCCGCTTGCTTCTAAATTCAGACCAAGATCTTATCGATCTGATACCACTTAATGTTAGGACCTCGTTTCTAATCATCTAATCTCAAATAATGAAACAATCGATATTAAAAGTCAAGACAGAATAAGTAAAAAAAAAAAATTTAAAAGAACATGCCCGGACCCCGTGCACAGGTCCGTGCATTTATCTGAAGGGTACACGGACCCCGCACCACCTCCGTGTCCGGGTCCGTGAAAAATAAATACAATTAAAACCCAAATTTCTGTCTCCCCACACGGACCCTCTGAAAGAGTGGGTGCCCGGTGAGCCAACTTGTGGCTAAGGGCTTTGATGACTCTTTGTATAAACAATCTTTTGTTTAATATAATTTACACTTTTATTAATGGCAATGACTTTATCTTTCTTCATATTGTGATATTGTGATATACTATTGTTGTTTTGATAAAGACCTTGAATATACTATAGTGTATGTAAGATGTGGTAGAACATGGAGATGTCTATCATGAAATACATCTTATAGTCACTGTATATTCTAAACTGTTCCTAGTCGATTGAGCCGTCCAATAATAAGGATAAGGATCGCTCGAGCTTGAGACTAGCATTTGCGATGCAGAGTACCACGTTTCATTGGTAAGGAACATAGAGATGTTCGAAGCATGCAAATGGATATTCATATGATGAATGATCGAACTACCCTATCCGGACTTTCCAAGTGGTTATCACTTATCGAGTGGATATAGTCCGCGGTTTTGGTTGTACACCATTAGTCCTTACTACTTGAAACATCATTGAGACTCTATATGCTAGTACTGTGCTTTGACTCGTTTACCGACTCTATTGGGGTCATCAGGTGTCGGGATTGGGTACAGTTACAACACATATAGGAGTCGATGCTTTGTTGTCAAGGATTCACCACATACTTGCGAGTGTGGATATCCTATGCGATCTGAGGAGATATTAGTGTGACGAATCTCTGGCCAGAGTACATGATGTGGTTTAAGAAATGGTTTCTTAGTAGCACATGCGATGTCACTATTTGATCTTCAAGATGTATTGCATAGTTATCGAATCTCGAACGACTCTCGATATACCAATGGTTGTTGATTCGATCGGGATATATGGATGAAGGGACCGTACTGTACGCTAACCAAAATCTATTGGTTCTTGTAGGCACTATCAGTGATACCTAGGGAATCATGGGGCGATGTTGCTAGGAGCTCATACCATGATTCGATGGGCAAGTCGGAAATTGTTGTTCCGAGTCACAAGGAGTTGTGAGCCCACGGCTAGCTGTATCCCTGGACCATTGAGGGTCACACAGTGTAATGGATTTTTAATCCCCGTTGAGATAGTTAAATTTAAAGAGTTAAATTTAATGAACAAAGAAGTTGGACTTCTTAATTAAGAGTAGAGGAGTAAGATTTCCTAAAATGACATAGGGATGGACATTTTTGGAAATCACTGAATTCGGATTCAGAAAAATTTATCTTGACTTTAAAAGGTGCAGAAATGGTTTCTGTGCACATTAGTGAAATCGGTTTATCAATCGGAGTCACGATGAATTTTATATTAATTTCTGAACATGCGGGATTTGCTTGTCGGGCTTAAACTTATGACTAATGGGCCCTAAGCTGTTAGTGGCCTACATTATAAATAAGTTATTTCAGTACAGAAATTAGACACAACAGGTCACAAAATATTTTTAAAACCCTAGCTGCGTTTTTAATAAGTGGCCGCCCCCTCCCTTCCTCTGCTCGGAAAATCCAGCCTGTGAATTTTGAATTACAGTCTGGTTTAACGGATCAAATTCGTTAATTCTCTTCGTAGAAACTTCTGATAGATTTTCTAGTGCAATCTATCAGAGGGATTAAATATCCGTTCATGGACCTGATTGAAGAACAGTTCGTCCATCAGTTCCAGGGATATACAACAAGAGCAGAGAAATCTGTTGGTGTCCAAAATCTCGATTCGAGATTAAAGGTAAAAATTTATAATCGTTATTTAATTTTTACACACACACAATTTAATCGTAAGGTTGATACCTATTATGGAATCGTTCCATACAAAAATTTTAAACTTCCGCTGCACCGGGTATCAATCATAATTGATCTGATCGCCGCGTTCTCCAACACCCTCACCCAGAGGTGGCACGGGGTCCGTGCATCAACAAAACTGCACACTCCAAAATTGCGAAGGTACACAGACCCTTGCACGGATATGGCACAGGGTCCGTTCCCTATTGCCCCAGCAAAAATAAAACTTCAGCAGAACATATTTATATGCTAATACAAATCAAATCTTAAATTCCAACATGCTAAAAACTCAATCAACATGCATAATATAGTACAAGGTAGTTCTAAAGTTGTACATTATTCAAACTAGTAGAACATGCTTCGGTTCTAGATTTCCAATACAAATACATAACAAGTTTGAATTTCATATTCTACTTCTAAAATATCAAGTCCTCACTTCTATCAACTCAAACATCTAGCCATGCGATCTCTGACTCGATCCTTCCCCACCTGTCGCCAAGCACACATACAAAGACAAGACAACAACCGGATAAACCGGTGAGAATAATATTCCCAGTATAAACAACCAACATGCTATAACAAATAATATATCAACTCATGATATACATATCAACAATGCAATATCAGGGAACTTTTACCATTCCTCATTGTTTGGTTTCTCTGGAAAGCAAGAAATGAACAGAAACATAGAGGAATTCGTATTCTGGCTAGCAGGATTATTCGTCAAATTGATGAATTTATTGTATCGCTTGCTCATGTAGGTTTATTGAAGGCGGTGAATTGGAGTGGGTTCGATCATGTGGCGAACCAGTGGGGGTTGAATCCACGTGCCAGTTGGAAAATTACTATTCGAATGGTGCGTTGGATTCCCCCTCCAGTTGGTTACTTCAAACTTAATTAAGATGGATGTTCTAAATTGGGAGGAGTTTCGAGTATTGGAGGCATTGTTAGAGATCACTCGGGGCAGCCTATTATTGCATTTCACGAATCCATAGGGCAAGGGTCGAATACTCGGGCGGAGTTGATGGCAATTCTAAAGGGATTGCAGATTTGCAGGTTGTTTAATTTATTTCCTCTCTGGTTGGAGGTTGATTCTATGGTTGCTGCTTTGAAAATTATTGTGGCTAAGAATACTAGTTGGAGCTTAAGTCCTATTCTTACATGCATTCTTCATATTCAAAATGTTTCCATTGTGAGGAAATCTCATATTTTTCGGGAAGCTAATGCAGCTGCTGATGAACTGGCAAATATGGGGATTAATTCAGGGTCAGTTCTATATCCTGATGATATCCATGGGAAGCTCAAAAAGGGATTTGTAGGCTTGATAGGATTGATCTACCTTGTATTAGGATGAGTTTGTATTCCACTACTTAAATCATCTGTTTTCTTTTTTGCGTAGATCTTGTAATTTCTTGAGAGGTCTTGGTCTAGTCCCCTATCTTGTTTTTCCCTTTTTCAGCGAATAAACGGGTAGGGGTCCGCCTAACCCCCCGCCACAACAGATGGCTTTTTGGGAAAAAAAAAAAGGAATCTAAAATGAAATGCATGTCATTAAAATCCGGGATTATCAAGTCAGATAATCAAAAGGTAATTAGGTTCTTCCCTTCTTCTGTTGGGATCCCAAGGATGAAATATCACACCAATCACACCGACTCTCCCTCGAGGTGGATAATGTATATTTCAATCCTCTAGACTCTAAAACAACTATAGAAAGTTGATCGTCCATTGTAGTAATTCTCTTACTAATTTCACTCGACTATAATTTCCAGAACATCTAATTCAAAATGAAACGGATCATTTGGCTCAATATGAATTCAGTGCAAATCATAACTCATTCAACTTCAAGGAAATCAATTAACATGCAAGTATGTGATTTTTTTGGAACACTCGAATCAAGTCGGATTCCAGTAACTCTTCACATTCAAGTCTAAGTCGTCTTATACCTTTCTCGATGCTTCGAAAGCTCCAATCTGTAGAAATGTTTGATAATCTCATATCAAAACTCATACAACTCAAAACAATCGACAAGAGAGGAAATCAATACTATACCGGCTACAATCTCTAAAATGATACAAATTCTGTCAACTCCGAACTCCACAGCCTTCAAACCAATCTAAAAAGAAGTAACAAAGGCCAGAGATTAACAATAAAACCCAACGGAATACGGTTCAACAACTCAAACGAATAGAAATTCCAAAATTCAAACCGACGGCATAACGACTATAATTCGAAAAATCCAAAATCACAGAGAAGAGTAATAATTATCAAACTAACTCATACCAAAAAAGATCATCAATATCCACTCAAAACCAACAAATCTCAAAACCCAAATTTTTGAAAATCACTCAAAAATTCATAACAATTCCAATCGTCGTTCTTTTTCCGATACGTCTTCAAAATAACGATAAGAACTAGCTCAAGAAAATCATACTAAAAAAGAATTGAATTCTAACGACATCCAAAAAATGAAATATATCCGATCTAAGAAAAACTTACGATAGAATGGAGCCTTCGTTGCCAAGATAGCAAAACTAGCTTCAGATTAAAATTATGCGGACGGATCGAGCGGAATCGAAAATCTCAAAGCTTGAACTCACGTTCAAGGTTCTTCAATGGAGGGAATCACATTGGGGAAGGAGATGGAAGAAGGTAGAAAGTGAAGACAAAGTCAACAAGTCCAAGATATTATAACAAATTCCATTTTTGTATTTTAGTCCCTGAAAATATCGAAATTTTCAAAATAGTCCCTGATCAATAGCAAAGCGGCCCTCGAATTCTATAATCTTCGATTAACTCAAATAAACTTAATTAAAATAAATTTTGGGCATTACATGATCCTCGTGGACGTGTCAATCGCATAAATAAGGTAGTCTTCCCCACCCGCCTCCAAAGCTCGACAAGCTCTCAGAGATGATACCAAAGGCATACGGGTTCGCACTCTCTCACCATAGAAAAACCAAATATTGCCCTCAACCAGAAAAAACTGAAAAATCATCTGATAACAATCTAAAGTGGCTCGATACGAAGTCAAAAGATCAATACCCAAGATACAGTCAAAATTCTCCATCGCTAAAATCATCAGATTAGCGGTCAACTCGAAACCCTAAAAAACTAGAGAGTAACCCATCACTAGGATCTTGGCCAAGGCTGAATGGTCGATCGGAGTAGATGCAGAAATCACTAAGTCTAGGGACACATACAACAATCTATGACGCTTAACAAATCGGGCAGAAATAAAAGAATGTAATGCACGAGTATCAATGAGTACAAATTCAAAATACCACATAAGAGGAAAGTACCTGCGATGACCCTATCATTTTCCTCTTGGTCCTAATCCTGATCCTGGCTCAACACAAACCTGCCTTGGAACGCGGAGTCTCAGATTTGTGCTTACCATGGACTGTCCCTGCGACTTCTGTGGTACTGAAGCCAGAGAACCTGAGCCAGATGATGATCCTACACTTTTCTGCGGACAATCTCTCTTTATGTGGCAACTCTTGCCACAACGGAAACAATCTCTTGCCACTCTACGACATTTGTCATATGAGTGACAGCCTCCACAATGCTTGCATCACCCCTTCTTCCCAAAATGGAAGATGCTACCAGAACCCGCAGAAAAAGAGGTTCCACCAGACTTCTTGAAAGATTGGTCCCTGGGTCCCAAGGTGTTATCCAGATGAGAATACTGAAGGGCTCTGTTATGCTGAAGACCATTCTATGCTTGGTGACATAGATTCACCAATATTCGTACGATGTCGGATCATCGCAAATGGAAACCCGGTCGTACGATGTTGTATCATAATATTGGTAAAAATGGATAAATTTATCTTTCCTTCGGATTTTGTTGTGCTATATATGGAGGAGGATGGAAATATGCCACTGATATTGGGGAGACCTTTCTTGGCTACTGTTGATGCCAAGATACATGTATAGAAATTAGAGTTGACGATGGGTGAAGATGGTGAGAAGGTGATTTTTAATGTGTCGAAGGAGGCTGGAAATCCATCCACGGAGAAGGTGTTCATGATTGAACAATCAAAGAAGATGGAATGCTATTGCAAAGCTGTTAGTGCTGTAAAATTTCTAAGGGGGACTGATCCGTTGGTTCCAAAGAAGAAGAAGAAAAAGAAATCAAATATCAAGAGGGTTATTGAATATGTCTGGAGGATGAAAGAGAATGGAAAGACCTCCAAAAAAGTGGCAACGGGCTAAAATCGGTGACAGTCGGGCTATGGACTATAAACTAAGCGCTTCATGGGAGGCAACCCATGTTATTTTTTGTTTATTTACTTTATTCTTATTTCTTTTAGATGTTTTTATTTTATTTTATTTTTGTGCATGAAGAGACTAGACTTCAATAATAATTTTGAAATGTGTATGTGAACAATGCGAAGCTAAAAGAGTTTTGACGCCACCCCTGAAGAAGAGACTTGAATGATTAAGATGATGCCGAGTACTGACGCTCGGTGCCCAAGGTATGTGTCCTTGTTTTTATTTGTTTATTGTACATTAAGGACAATGCACACATTTAAGTTTGGGTGGTGTGTAAAAATTTGAAAATTTTTCATGATATAGTTTGAGTTTAAGGCATGATGTGTAATTGTGTTGGCTTATGATGAAAATAATTTTTTGTGCTGAAAGTTCAGTGTTAGCTATATTAAATCTTGAGTTCTCACCCATATGCATGAATTCCTTGATTGTTGACACCCGAGCGATAGATAAGCTTTGTGATTTTGTGAGTGGATTGGATGATTTGATTTTTAACTTTGGTGATTTATACTCAAAACCGAGATAGACTAATATGAGATTAGAAATGATTTAGACAATTTTATTGAATTCATTGAGTAGCTAAAAAGTTTCAAAATCAAAAGAGATAAAAAAAAACAAACAAATTGAACAACTCCATCCGGGCCTGGAAAGGGATTGGAATCCTAATCACCAATCCATGGCTAAGTTTGCGGAGAAAATGGGGTTGATGCTCCATCCAGGCTATAAATGAGGGGATTGAAATCTAAATCTTATCTTTAGTTATAGCTAAGTTTGCGGGTAATTTATGAGGATAAAATAAAACTCAGGTGCAAAATCCGACGTTGTTTTGTAAAAAGCTGTGATATACTTTGAAAAGTACTTTTGATCTTAGTGGGTAGAAGTTGAACTTGGTAGAGAGTGTTTTGAAACTAGAGAGCGGAGTTGATGATTTTATGAAATAAACTTGTTGCACTAGTGTATCAAAATCAAGGAGGATACACAAGATTGACAAATCACACAAACACGAGAACTCTTGAGAAAATTAGCATACTTGTGGATTGAAACATGGAATATAAAATTCGGAGGTCGATTATATTACACGTTATTGTTTTGCTCGGGACTAGCAAAAGTCTAAGTTTGGGGGGATTTGATAAGTGAAATTTATTCACTTAATTTATATATAATTTGTCTTGGCTTTTGTGATGTATCGAGTGGATTTTATGCATATTTCTTGTTGTTTTTGTGAGATGCAAGGATTGGAGGAAAAATACCGAGAAGAAGCGGATGAATGGATTATGAACAGAAAAATTCAGAAATTACTGGGATGTTAGAGACATCTAAATCCAATAGCAACCGTTCATAATGAATTTTAGAGATTTTAAAGTTGTTGTCAAAATTTCAGATCAATCCGACGATTAGATTGTAAGATATGATTTTTTTCAAATTGTCGCGCGCTACAGAAGCGCATCTACTCGAGAAACAAGAGCAGCTGTTGGGATTTCATGCACCTCTGCGGAAAAATGAGCGCATCTGCGCTTGGCTGGACGGGAATGAGATGATTTGAAGCGATTCTGCGTGAATATAATTGCATATGCTCCCTAGAAAATGAGAATTACAGCAGAAGCGCAAGAAAGGGAGCAGAAGCGCTAGAAAGGCAGAAACTTGAGAAAAACAAGAGAAAGCTTATGCGCAAGATAATAAGCTTCTGCGCAATAATTGAGAAAACCATGAAGATGCGCCTCTGCACTTAGGAACACGCTTTTGCGTGTTGTGTTGAGATTGAAACGAAGCGCTTCTACGTTAAATATTAAGCTTTTGCGTGTCTGCACAATTTTGGAAAATTAACAAAGTTTTGGAAATTTAAAATTCTGGATTGTAGGGCTTGATCTATGGGCTTTTCAAACAACATATAAAAGGGATTTTGAAGATAAAGTTAGAGGAAGCAACCACCATAGATCAAAAGGAGATTAACTGAGAGCTTCAAACGTGAGACTTGGAAGAGAATTGAACAAGATGTGAAGAGCTTCTAAAGAACAAAGACGAAGATCGATCGACCGGACACGTCATCGCATATTCGGATTTTTTTTCTTTCTTTTAAACTTATTATTATTGAATTGATGTCTAGATTTTTTAACATGAATTGGTTTTATTTATTTTTTATTATGAACTAAATTTCATTAGTCTAGAGGTCGATGGAACCTGGTGTAGACAACTTTTACAACTGTTAATTTTATTTGATTGAATTATCCTAGATTAATTGTTTTTCTAGTATTGTTTGTCTTTTCAATTAATTGATCATTAATTGAATTTTTATATTTATTTTAAATCGTTGCTCGGGAGAGGGGATTTTGAATAGGACATTAGAAAATACACTGTTCTTATTTATATAGCTCGGGAGAGTGTATAACGTTAACGGAGCTTTTGAAAAGAACATTTTTTTTCATATATCATTAAGCCTATATATGGATATTGAAATCAAATCTTATTTGATACAATTTATTTGTTGCTCGGGAGAGAGAAATAATATAATTAAGTGTTCTTGGCTATTAATTGAATAGAATTCATGAAATAATTTAATTAGAAGTAGTTGTTGTCGAAACCAGGTGAAATCAAAACCTCTGGATCATTTTCTCTCATTAATTTAATATCTAGATTTGTGTGCTCGGTCTGCAAATTTGCTAAAGTTTCTTATTTATTTATGTTTGAAAACAAAAATCCTTTATTTAATTCTCTGAATAAAGTCTGGATTATTTTAATTACAAGTACTTAATATTTTTCAATAATACTTCTCGTGGGAATGATAGTTTACTCATTCAATATTAAAACTTGACACTCGTGCGCTTGCGAGCGTAAATTTCGCAACAAGTTTTTGGCGCCGTTGCCGTGGAGTAATTTTTTGAAGTTATTTTAGTATTTTTACCAATTAGTCTAGATTTTAATTTAGAGTTTTTCTTTATTTTTATTTTTAGTTCTTAATTGATTTTAATAATTTTGCATTGCATTTTATGCGAAGATCTCAAAACGCGAATTCTCTATTATTTGATACGGAGATCGAACGAACTTCACGAGCTTTGTGAAGATTAAGGAGAGAAGAACTCAATAGGATGGTTGAAGATAATGCACAGCAGGCTCCCTTGGTGCCAATCAGATATCACTTCCGGCCTATTGTTAAGGCTCACTACTATGGAATCGCTCGTGGAACAATCAACGCCAACAACTTTGAGCTCAAGCCTGTGTTGATTAATATGGTTCAGCAGAACCAATTTAATGAAAGAGCGCCATAGTTGATCCTCATCTGCACTTGAGAACTTTCTTGGAAATTACTGATACGGTAAAGATGAATGGGGTTCCTAAAGATATTATCCGTTTACGTTTGTTACCATTTTCTCTCATGTATAAGGCGAGGAGTTGGATGCAATTACTGCCACTAGGAAGCATAACTACTTGGAAGGACATGGCTGTAAAATTTCTAGCAAAATATTTTCGACCTGCCAAGTCCACCCAGTTGAAGATTGAGATCAGTACTTTCAGGTAGCTAGATTCGGAGAAATTATATGAAGCATGGGAAAGGTATAAAGATTTCTTGAGGTGTTGTCCTAACCACAATTTTTTAGCTTGGGAGCAAATTGAGCTGTTCTATAATGGGTTGAATACGCCTACACGAATGTCAGTGTACTCTGCTGCTGGAGGTACCATATTTTCTAAAGACGATATTAAGGCCTATGATATGATGCAAAAAATGACTATCAATAGTTTCAATGACCTTCTAAATGAATGGGAGTTAAAAAGTCTGTCAGAGTATATGGAGTTGATCCTCTCACTTCTATCTCTGCCCAATTATCTGTCTTGATGACACAAGTAGCTGCATTGAACAAGGTGAGTGTCGCGGATTCATCTGGTGCATCTGTTTCTAGTAGGAGTTTCATCCTCTGAAAGAAGTTAACTGCATAAATGCTAATGGATACAGAGGATATCGAGGTAATCCTGTTCCTAATACTTATCATCCTGGCTTGCGTAATCATGAAAACTTTTCTTATGCCAATGATAAAAATGTGTTGAATCCTCCCCCGAGGTTTAATACAAATAAGGGTGAGGAAAAGCCTTCGTTGGAAGATGTGATAAGTACTTTTGTCACAGAATCTGGTAAAAGGATGGCGAAACTGAAAATCATCTCGATAGCTTGGAGACGCATGTGGTCAACTAGACGCTATGATGAAATCTATGGAGACACAAATTAGGCAGCTGACGAATGCATTGAAAGATAATAACAGAGGTCAATTTTTGAGCAATACTGAGGTGAATCCCATAGAACATTGTAAGGTTATAGAGATGCGAAGTGGAAAACGAGTAGGGGCTGAGAGTGAAAAATCTAAGAAGACCGAAAATTCAATAGAGGAAAAGAAGGTCGAAAGTTCTGAAATTGAGACAGAAATTGAGAAGAATGTTGAGGAGAAAGAGTGAACCTGATCCAAAATCGATGTATAAGCCACAGCTTCCATACCCTCAAAGATTCAAGAAGAAATTGTTGGATGAAGAGTTTGCTAAATTTCTTGAGATCTTCTAGAAACTTCACATTAACATTCCGTAAAAATATCCGTGTGGAATCATCTAGGATGTTCTGGTAAAAATAGATAAATTTATCTTTCCTTCATATTTTGTTGTGCTAGATATGGAGGAGGATGAAATTATGCCACTGATATTGGGGAGACATTTCTTGGCTACTGCTGACGCCAAGATAGATTTAAAGAAAGGTGAGTTGACGATGGGTGTAGACGGTGAGAAGGTGATTTTTAATGTGTTCAAGGAGGCTAGAAATCCATCCATGGAGAAGGTGTTCATATTGAACAATCAAAAAATATGGAAAATGCTGTTGCAAAGCTGTCAGTGCTGTAAAATTGCTAAGGTGGACTGATCCGTCGATGCCAAAGAAGAAGAAGAAAAAGAAATCAAATATCAAGAGGGTTATTGAATATTTCTGGAGGGTTGAAGAGAAGGGAAATACCTCGAACAAAATTGCAACGAGCAAGAATCGGTGACAGTCGGCTATGGATTATAAACTAAGCGCTTCTTGGGAGGCAACTCAAGTTATTTTTTGTTTATTTTCTTTATTCTTATTTCTTTTAGTTGTTTTTATTTTATTATATTTTTGTGCATTAAGATACTAGACATCAATAATAATTTTGAAAAGTTTAGGTGAACAATGCGAAGTTGAAAGAGTTTAGACATCACCCCTGAAGAAGAGCTTTGAATGATTAAGATGGTGCCGAGAACTGACGATCGGTGACTAAGGTATGTGTCCTTGTTTTTATTTGTTTATTGTACATTGAGGACAATGCACACATTTAAGTTTGGGGTGTGTGTAAAAATTTGAAATTTTTTTTTTTGAGATAGTTTGAGTTAAAGTCATAATGTGTAATTGTGTTGGCCTATGATGAAAATATTTTTTTGTGCTGAAAGGTCAGTGTTAGCTATATTTAATTTTGAGTTCTCACCCATATGGACGAATGCCTTGATTATTGACACCCGAGCGATAGAGAAACTTTGTGATTTTGTGAGTGGATTGGATGATTCGATTTTAACTTTGGTGGTTTATACTCAAGATCGAGGTAGACTAATACGAGCTTAGAAATGAATTATGAAATTTTATTGAATTCATTGACTAGCTAAAAAGTTGCAAAATCAAAAGATAAAAAAAAATGTAACAACTACATCCGGGCCTGGAAAGGGGTTGGAATCCTAATCACCAATCCATGGCTAAGTTTGCGGACAAAATGGGGTTGATGCTCCATCCGGGCTATAAACGAGGGGATTGAAATCTGAATCTTATCTTTAGTTATAGCTAAGTTTGCGGGTAATTTATGGGGCTAAAATAAAACCCAGGTGAAAAATCCGGCGTTGTTTTGAAAAAGCTGTGATATACTTTGAAAAGTCCTTTTGATCTTAGTGGGTAGAAGTTGAACTTGGTAGAGAGTGTTTTGAAACTAGAGAGCGGAGTTGATGATTTTATGAAACAAACTTGTTGCACTAGTGTATCGAAATCGAGGAGGATAAACAAGATTGGAAAATAACACATAAACGAAAACTCTTGATAAAATTAGCATACATTTGGATTGAATCATGGAATATAAAATTCGGAGGCCGATTATATTACACGTTATTGTTTTGCTCGGAACTAACAAAAGTCTAAGTTTGGGGGATTTGATAAGTGCAATTTATGCACTTAATTTATATATAATTTGGCTTGGCTTTTGTGATGTATCGATTGGATTTATATGCATATTTGTTGTTATTTTTGTGAGATGCAAGGATTGGAGGAAAAGTACCGAAAAGAAGCGGATGAATGGATTACGGACAGAAAACTTCAGAAACTTACTGGGGATGTTATAGAGATTTAAATCCAATCGCAACCGTTCATAATGAAGATTAAGATTTTTTAAATTTTCTGTCAAAATTTCAGTTCAATCCAACGGTTAGATTGTGAGATATGAATTTTTAAAAATTTGCTATAAAAACGCATCTACGCGAGAAACAAGAGTAGCTGTTTGGATTTCATGCACCTCTGTGGAAAAATGAGTGCATCTGCGCTTGGGCCGGACGGGAATGAGAAGATTTGAAGAGCTTTTGCGTGAATATAAGTGCATATGCGCCCTAGACAATGAGGATTAAAGCAAAAGCGCAAGAAAGGGAGAAGAAGCGCAAGAAAGGCAGAAACCTGAGAAAAAGAAGAGAAAGCTTCTACGCAAGATAATAAGCTTCTGCGCAATAATTGAGAAAACCATGAAGATGCACCTCTGTGCTTAAGAACACGCTTCTGTGTTTTGTGTTGAGATTGAAATGAAGCGCTTCTGCGTTAAATATTAAGCTTCTGCATGTCTACACAAATTTTGAAAATTAACAGAGTTTTGGAAATTTTAAATTATGGATTGTAGGGCTTGATCGATGGGATTTTCAAACAACATATAAAAGGGATTTTGAAGATAAATTTAGTGGAAAAAGCCGCCACAGATCAGAAAAAGATTAACTGAGAGCTTCAAACGTGAAACTTGCAAGACGTGAAGAGCCTCTAAAGAACAAAGACGAAGATCGATCGAACGAACATGGCATCGCATATTCGGATTAGTTTTATTTCTTTCGAACTTATTATTATTGAATTGATGTCTAGATTTTTTAACATGAATTGGTTTTATTTATTTTTTATTATGAACTAAATTTCATTAGTCTAGAGGTCGATGGAACCTAGTGTAGACAACTTTTACAACTTTTAATTTTATTTGATTGAATTCTCTTAAATTAATTGTTTTTTCTAGTATTGATTGTCTTTTTAATTAATTGATCAGTAATTGAATTGTTATATTTATTTGAAATTGTTGCTCGGGAGAGGGGATTTTGAATAGGACATTAGAAAATACACTGTTATTTTTTATATAGCTCGGGAGAGTGTATAACGTTAACGGAACTTTTGAAAAGAACATTTTTTTTTCATATATCATTAAGCCTAGATTTTTAATAGGGATATTGAAATAAATCTTATTTGATACAATTTATTTGTTGCTCGAGAGAGAAAAATAATATAATTAAGTGTTCTTGGCTATTAATTGAATAGAATTCATGAAAATAATTTAATTAGAAGTAGTTATTGTCGAAACCATGTGAAATCAAAACCTCTAGACCATTTTTCTCATTGATTCAATAACTGAATTTGTGTGCTCGGTTTGCTACATTTGCTAAAGTTTCTTATTTATTTAAGTTTGAAAACCAAAATCCTTTATTTAATTTTTTGAATAAAGTCTGGATTATTTTAATTTCAAGTACTGAATATTTTTTAATAATACTCCCTGTGGGACCGATACTTTACTCATTCTATATTAAAACTTGACACTCGTGCGCTTGCGAGCTTAAATTTTGCAACATCGGGCAAAAAGGCAACAACTCAAAGAATCTCTGTTGTTACTCGTCAAAAGTCATATTACCCTATTTCAAGTTTAGGAGATCCGTGGTCTTGGCTTGACGGAGTGCGGGAGGAAACTATTGCTTCATGAAAGCGGCACGGAACTCTGTCCAGGTAACGACACCATGCTCATGCACTATAGGTCCAGACGTAGACTTCCACTACTTCCAAGAACTTCCCTCTAACAGGAATTTAACAGCCTCCATGCGCTGCTCCACGGTGCAATGAAACACTCGAAAACAGCTCTCCATCCATTCCTGTCGTTTCTCCGCTTCCTCCTTAGTCTCATCTCCCATAAACAGCTTTGGTCCCATCTGCACAAACTTGTGCATGTCAAAACGGCGGCATCCATCATGGTCGTGATGGTTTTCCCGATGGTTTTTGCAATCATCCTCGTCACCCATCGTCTTATACTTCCATGACTCTCATTACCGTGACTTTCCATCTACAAAAGGCAACATATATTAACCTCAAGTCTGTTTTCTTAAATCCCAAAAAAAAAATTCATGCTCTGATACCATAAATGTAGTGACCTGCTCTAGAGTCACCTACTAATCATAATTTGACATGCAATTAAAGATTAAAACAGTAATAATAATTAAATAGCAAAAATATATTGTACAACCAAACAATCGGTGGAATACAATTGGCTCTCTAAAACAAACAGTGAAAATATTGTTTATACAACCCCATCGGATAAAGAACAGAAAATTGAATCCTCAAATCCCAACATGAAATGGGAACAACACCAACACCGAGACAACTAAAACTCAATGACCTCTACCACCCGGTTCGTCCAACCTAAGCTCAGCCCCGTAGAATTGGGTGTCCAAAACAAAATACCGAGGAAGTGATTGATAATGCCCAGTACAGAAGTATGAGTATACACATGCTATGAATGCTAATGTGGTAACGCTTAGTCATGTCGCGCTCAAATTAACCCAACTCATATAAACTAAATAAACATGTAGTAGCGAGAGTAGGGATCATTTCCACGAGGAAGGTGAAATTTATTTGTGTTCTTAAAAATACTGAAAATAATTAAAAATGAATTTTTGGATTTTGGAATTAACTTCCAAAAATAAAAAGCAAATTAAAATAAATTCTATTAACTATCATGCAAGATTTAAAATTATGAGAAATCAATAAATTAACAATCCTTGGTATCGTTCGACTACACCGTTGAAATTATTCATTCGATCATCGATTCCCTAAAAATAATTAATTCTCATTGAATATTCACCATTGGAAATTTAATTCCTGTTTCACCTTAATATTAGTTAACTAGACACAAGCATTTTAAATTAACCCTTACCAATGAATCAACCAAATACAAGCGATTAGATTTAAATCAAAGGCAACATTCAAACTAGTAAAATTGATGAATCTAGACAACACATACACAAGCGGATGTATTTAATCTAGTCAATCGTTGTTTCTACAATTTAATAAACTCACAAGCGGACGATTATTAATTTTAGTTGTTTTACAAATTAGATGATTCAAATAATTACGGATTTTAATTCTAATTTAGAAGTATATTATATGAAAAATCATCAGGTGATCAATCCAATAATTAAACACACAAGCATGGCAACTAATTCTAAAGAACTCTTAATACTCAATTGGAATTAAACAATGAAAAACTCAATCTCACAAATAAATAAATCAAGGGCTTGTCTTCCTCAACCATGTTCTAAATCTTAGCCAACAATATTCATGAATTCTCTAAAAGATTTCATGAAAGAAAAATTAAGTCTAAGAAAAATTAAGAAAACTGAGAAAAACCTAGCCGCCAAAGACGTTCTCCACGTTCTAAGCCTCCAAGTCTGATGATACCTCTGAAAATCGGAATAAAAATCTTAAATATAGACTAGAGTCCTTAAAAATAAAATTTTCTAATTTAAAGATTTTTTCCCGAATTGCGCAGCTCGCTCGATCGGTTGAGTTTAGCAGATCGAGCGAGGAAAACTCTGACCCTTTTCTGTTCTTTCAATTCTTCGTCCGCTCGATCGGTTGAGTTTAACAGATCGAGCTGAAAAATCTCTGCCTCGAAATCTTTTCTTCTATATGGTGCCCGCTCGATCGGTTGAGTTTAGCAGATCGAGCGGAAAAATTTCTTCCTCGAAATATTTTCTTCTATATGGTGCCCGCTCGATCGGTTGAAGTATGCAGATCGAGCGGCCAGACTTCTGACTCAATTTTTCCAGCTAAAATGCTACATCCTACACAATAAACCCGAGAGCATGTTATGAAGACAAGATGCATGAAATATGAACAAAATACTTAATTAAAACAAATAAATACATGCAAAACAACAACAGAATAATGTTAAAATATTCAACACAAACACGACTATCAAATTCCCCCACACTTAATCATTGTTTGCCCTCGAGCAAGTCATGCAAAAACAAAATGAAAACAAAACAAAAAACATAAGCAAGGACGAATCATGAATATCATAGCCTCAACGAAGTTTCTCACACAAAAAACAAGCTTACGAATACTCTCGATTTTCCATGATACACCTCCACTCGAATGTGAACGTGTGTGTGTGTGTCATGTTACCCCAGTTACATGCAACTTCAAAAGACATAGCTTTAAGACTGTCGTTGACCTATGACAACTCAGTGTAAGTTTCACGATCAAGAACCCTCCTCCCAACAATCCATTAACACAACACAACTTTCTTGAGATAATATTACGCACCGTCGGATTTTGCACCCAACATTTTTAAAGTCCTAATAAAATTACCCTCATACTTAGCTATAACTTAGATAGGGTTAGAATTTCAACCCCTCGTCTATTGCCCCGATGGAACTTCAATCTCATTGGATCCGCAAACTTAGCTATGGAAAAGTGAATTTAATTTCAATCATTT
Organism: Henckelia pumila; assembly: GCF_033568475.1. Taxonomy (NCBI): domain Eukaryota; kingdom Viridiplantae; phylum Streptophyta; class Magnoliopsida; order Lamiales; family Gesneriaceae; genus Henckelia; species Henckelia pumila. The sequence continues at coordinate 58,149,898 of NC_133120.1, read as the reverse complement.
TCCATGTCCGGATGGAATTGTTATTTTAAAATTGTTCAAAATTTAACCCCATTTAATCCGCATACTTAGTCAAAAGCAAGATGATTAGGATTTCAATCTTCTTACTCATAACCCGGATGGAGTTTATTGATTTTCATAACAGTTTCATAAAAATTAACAGGTGCGCCCAAGATCGTACATGTCATATCAAAAAGATCATCAAGATTTAAGAAAATATCAGATTCCACAAACACCTATTGTCGTGCAATGGTCCAACATACATCAACATCATCTAATGCATCGCTACAATTCACTGGTTAAACACGTGTGCTTAAATTATTCACAATTCAACCTACGGTTTCTCATATCCAATCAATAGTAAAAATTTTCACAAAAATTCAATTTTTTTTACTTCATCATCATAGGCTAGAAATCATTCTCTACATATGCAAAAAAATTAACAAACAAGAAACACAAACAAGACAATGCACGAATGCACATACACAACAAAAACAAAAGCAAAACAATGAATGCACCCCCCCCCCCCCCAACACACACACACACACTTAGCTAAAGCATTGCCCTCAATGCTTCAGAACACGAAAACACAAACACAACAACACAAATAACAAAAGGACAATGATATGAAAACGTAAAACAGAACTCCCCTAACTCAAGTGTTGGCGTTGTTGTCCTCTTCGACGTCTGACAGAATAACGGAATAATCATTTTGAAACTCGGACTGCGGAGGTGGCGGCACTCGGTTCTAAAAATAATGAAAATAAAACGAAAAAAACTAAATGAAAGGAAAGAACACTGGGTTGCCTCCCAGCTAGCGCATCTGTTTACATTCTTCGGCCCAACTACATGCTTTAGTTCCTTATGGTGGTTCATATCTAATTCCCTTGTCCACCTTCACCCATTTGAGAGATTTTGCAGTTATTTTCAGTCAATGTTGCTTTCCCTTGGATTTATTTGGTATTTCTGTTTCTCTATCTCGAGGAAGGTTTTTCGCAATTTGAGGTGCCTGTAAATCATAAGGAAAAATCTTATCATTGGAGTTTTTAGCATATTGTGCAACAACTTTCTATAACTTATCGCAATTTGAGGTGCCTGTAAATCAGAAGGAAAAATCAAAAGGTATTTCTTGTGGTTCTTGTGACAAGTAATCATTGATATCAAGATTATCAATAGCACTTTCACAACTAGGAAAATTCAGGTTATCAAAAATATTAAACTTGACAATCTCCCCATCGAATTCCATAGTGAGAGTACCATTATTAACATCTATAACAGACTTTGAAGTTTTAAGAAATGGTCTTCCTAGCAAAATTGGGCTCTTCAAATCATTGTTTTTCATGTCAAGCACATAAAAATAAGCAGGAAAAACCAAATTACCAACTTGCACAAGAACATCCTCTATCACACCCCTAGGATAAATAGTAGATCTATCAGCCATATGGATAATAGTTGTAGTTTCATTCAAAGGCCTTAGTTTTAAGGAAGCATAAATAGAGTATGGCATGACATTAATCGATGCTCCTAAATCTAACATGGCCGTATCAAGCTAAATATCTCCTATTTTACAAGGAATCGAAAACATACCTTGATCTTTGCATTTTGAGGGTATTTTTCTTTGAATCACAGAAGAAATTTGTTCTCCTAATTCAACTTTCTGGCATCCCTTCAGTTTGTTCTTTCTTTTCACAGTACATAATTCTTTTAGAAATTTAGCATAGCGAGGTACTTGCATAATAGCATCTAACAATGAAATATTTACCTCACATCTACGAAAAATTCATACAACCCCTTAATACCTTCATCCTTCCTAGACTCTTTCAACGCAAGGGGAAAGGAGCTATAGGTTTATACTCAGAAAGGGGAGGAAACTTACCTTTTGATGCTTCTTTTTGAATAGGTTCACTCTCCTCTACCTTGGATTCCTTCACATTTTCATTTTGTGCTGGTTCTTTCACCACTTCTTCATGAACCTTCAACTCTTTATTTTGGATTCAGCACAGTCTGAGATGGTAAACTGTTAGAATTTTGTGCTTCCAACCTGTTAACTGTGGTTGCCAACTGTCCCACCTGCATGTTCAAGTGTTGGATACTTGCTCTCGTTTCCTGTTGAAAATTTAAAGTATTAGTTGCAAGATCCTTAACAATGTTTTCTAGAAACTCACCAGGCGATGGAATTTGAGGACGTTGTGGTGGAGGATGATACGGTTGCCTGTATGCTTGATTATTCGATTGCACGTGAGGTGCAGGCTGATTCACCGGAGGGTTTCCGTATCTAAGATTGGGATGATCCTTCCAACCTGGATTGTATGTGTTAGAATAAGGATCATACTTCTGTTGTGGTGGCTCGGGAAATCCTCCAGTGGCATTCACTTCTTCGACAGTTTCCTCTTGAAGTGTGGGACACATGTCAGTTTCATATCCCACTTTAGCGCAAATTCCACATGCTTTTGCAGTCTGTCCATTCTCTATAGCCATTTGGCGCACAAGAGATGTCAGTTCAATCAATTGTTTCTCAAGGGAAGAAACATTTTCCTCGTTACTCCTTCTAGTCGCAGAATCACTTCTGCTGGTGCCAAATTGTGGGGAATCGGCAGCCATGTTCTTGATCAAGTTCCTTGCAGCTTGCGGCGTTTTATCAACAAACACTCTTCCACTGGCCGCGTCTAGAATACTCCTATCATGAGGCAAAAAATCTTCATAGAAATATTGGATTAAAAGATTTGCACTTATCTGATGTTGCGGACAGCTAGCACACAACTTTTTGAACCGCTCCCAATATTCGTGAAGTGACTCTCTTGTATATTGTTTGATGTCATAGATCTCTTTCCTGATGTTTGCTGCTCTAGAAGCTGGGAAGTACATCTCCAGAAAAGTTCTCTTCATCTCTGTCCAAGTAGTGATAGATCCAGGAGGTAAGTAGTATAGCCAATTCTTTGCAGCATTCTTCAGAGAAAAAGGAAAGGCTCTCAGTTGAATTTGCTCCTCTGTTACTCCATGGGGTTTCATGCTTGTGCACACCACATGGAATTCCATCAAGTGCTTGTGGAGATCCTTACCTACGAGACAATGAAAAGAAGGCAGTAAGTGAATTAATCCGGATTTTAACTCAAATGTAGCATTATTTTCTAGAGTAGGAAAATTGATGCATAAAGGCTGCTGGGTTAAATCAGGAGTGCCCAGTTGTCTCAAGCTCAAATTTGCGTTGTCATCCATTTCTCTTGTAAGATTTTCATCCTGTAGCTCGTCCTCTTCTTGTCTCGCACGAGCTTATGCAAAGTTTTTTCTATCTCCAAATCGTAGGGGAATTTTTCTTCAAAAGATTCTCCTTTAAGCATTAACAAACCCGAGAAGCACTGGGGGAAAGAAAATAAACAAAATAATGAGAATAAAAATAAAATAACACAATCAAATTAAACGCCTTCCTCGGCAACGGCGCCAAAATTTGGTAACTCTTAGTCGTGTCGCGACCAAATTAACCCAACTCAGATTAACTAAATAAACATGTAGTAGTGAGAGTAGGGATCATTCCCAAGAGGAAGGTGAAATTTATTTGTGTTCTTAAAAATAATGAAAAAAATTAAAAATGGATTTTTGGATTTTGAAATTAACTACCGAAAATTAAAAGCAAATTAAAATAAATTCTATTAACTATCATGCAAGATTTAAAATTATGAGAAATCAATAAATTAACAATCATTGGTATCGGTCGACTACACCCTTGAAATTATTCATTCGATCATCGATTCCCTAAAAATAATTAATTCTCATTGAATATTCACCATTGGAAATTTAATTCCTGTTTTAGCTTAATCTTAGTTAACTAAACACAAGCATTCTAAATTAACCCTTACTAATGAATCAACCCAATACAAGCGATTAGATTTAAATCCAAGGAAGCATTCAAACTAGTAAAACTTATGAATCTAGACAACACATACACAAGCGGATTTATTTAATCTAGTCAATCGTTGTTCCTAAAATTTAATAAACTCACAAGCGGACGATTCTTAATTGAAGTTGCTTCACAAATTAGATGATTCAAACAATTACGGATTTTAATTCTAATTTAGCAGTAGATTGTATGAAAAATCATCATGTGATCAATCCAATAATAAAACACACAAGCATGGCAATCAATTCCAAACCACTCTTAATACGCAATTGGAATTAAACAATGAAAAATGAATCTCACAAATAAATAAATCAAGGGCTTGTCTTTCTCAACCAAGTTCTAAAGCTTAGCCAACAATATTCATGAATTCTCTAAAAGATTTCATGAAAGAAAAAGTAAGTCTAAGAAAAATTAAGAAAACTGAGAAAAACCTAGTCGCCAAAGACGTTCTCCACGTTCTAAGCCTCCAAGTTTGATGATATCTCTGAAAATCGGAATAAAAATCTTAAATATAGACTAGAGTCCTTAAAAATAAAATTTCCTAATTTAAAGATTTTTTCCCGAACTGCGCAGCTCGCTCGATCGGTTGAGTTTAGCAGATCAAGCGAGAAAAACTCTGACCCTTTTCTGTTCTTTCAATTCTTCGTCCACTCGATCGGTTGAGTTTAGCAGATCGAGCGAAAAAATCTCTGCCTCAAAATCTTTTCTTCTATATGGTTCTTGCTCGATCGGTTGAAGTATGCAAATCGAGGGGCCAAACTTCTAACTCAAATTTTCCAGCCAAAATGCTACATCCTACACAATAAACCCGGGAGCATGTTATGAAGATAGGATTCATGAAATATGAACAAAATACTTAATTAAAACAAATAAATGCATGCAAAACAACAACAACAGAATAATGTTAAAATATGCAACACAAACACGACTATCATAATGCAAATGAACAGGTACCGGAAACCTATCAAAATAGAAACACTTCTCAGTCAAGTAGGATCATGGTATGTAGCACGTAGGACCGCCGCATCAGGAGGTGGCTCACATACTAGAAGGAAAATTTGGATATAAGTGACCTGACACCATAATCCAACGGGTCCAACCATCCACTCAATAACTCGATACTGAGCGACCCCACTACGAGTTATATCAAGGTACAGGCTCAACATGATAATACATGTAGCATAATAATCTTGACATAATATATTCACATAAACCTTGTGATATAAACATTCAAACATAAAATATGCATACTCAACCAGTATATCTCGGATAGTACGTCTGTACCTAAACTCAAGGAATTCAAGCAACCTGGCAACACTGGTACTCAAGTCTAAGCTTATAAATAGATAATCACCATATCATTTATTGATTACTAAAAGCATTAACTAGACTAATAGCTACTCACAGAAGCTAATCATAGTCAAGCATTATACATGCGTCCGTCGTCAGCCCTTTGATGGCGATAGCCTCCAACTCTGAGCCCAACTTTGTTACAATTCCGGTAGCGCTTCGTCACTGCCTGTCCCTAGAGATTCTTGGAAACCCAAGAAACAACACTAGAATTATAGTAGCCCGTAACCCAAAATCAGTAATTATGGAATTAATCATAATTACTTGGGTAGAGTTCGGAAGCTCCGATCAGGATCGGAAGCTCCGAACAGGATCGGAAGCTCCGATGGTATTACGTCAGGCATGACGTGTGGTTAGATCGGAAGCTCCGATCAGGATCGGAAGCTCCGATTACCCCTATCCGGAGTCAACAAGTGATATTTTGACACGTGGTAGATCAGGATCTTCGGAAGCTCCGATGGCAGGATCGGACGTTCCGATCGAGGATCGGAAGCTCCGATCGTTGTCTATAAATAGAAGGCCGAGAATTCATTTTCAATTGCCAATTCCGGATTTCCTCTCTACTCTAGTCGTATTCGAGTTGTTCTAGCCTTCCTAGGCTTGACCCGGGAGTCGTCGAGACATTCGATAGTCGTAGCAGAGTTGTGCCCAAGTTCCGGAGGCATCGACATCAAAGGGCTAACGACGGACGAAGGTATAGCTTTTGCTTCCTATAAATATTTAGGAGTATGCAATAGCTTAGTTAAGGATTTTAGAGCACTTTAATGATAGTAGTATCATTTGGCAGTGTAGAGCAGACTATAGGCGTGGACCTAGAGTTGGTAGAGCTTGCACTATTTTGAGGTACGGAAGTACTGTTCGAGATATCCTGACTGAGTATGCATGTATTATGTGACTGCATGATTTATATGTCATTGATTTATGCTGCATTCATTTGCATACTGAGCTATCTCCTTTGAGATGTCCGTTAGTAGGGTTTTTCCCTATCCTGTTAGTGGTTGGACTTCCATCGATTTGGGTCCGGCATATCCACTGGTATTATGGTATGGGAGCCACCTCCTGAAGCGACGGCACAGCGTGCTACATACTAGGGCCCGGTCTGTCTCTGTTATCTGATCCTTGACCTCGAGTTTATAGGGAGTTCACTTTGCATGCATGTATAATCATACTCTCGTACTGAGCGTTTTATGCTCACGTTTCGTACTCTGTGTTTCTGGACACCCTATTCCATGGGGCAGGTTTGCGATTGGACGAGGCGGGTGGATCCAAGAGGGGCTAGTCAGTGGTTGACCAGCTGAAGCTTCGTCTATGTTTTATTTCTGTTGTTTTGAGGATGATACGGCTATTCGATTTGGTTGTATATTATTTGGATAAATTACAGATTCCTTTACTTGGGATTGTATAAACGTTTATGGTTTCCGTAGTTTTATTCTGATATCTGTTTAATTAAGTTAATTGCATGCCTAAGTTCTGTTAGTAGGTGATCCGGGTAAGGGTCACTACATTTATGGTATCAGAGCATGCATAGTATTCTTGGGATTTAGACTCTGCATAAGGTAACCGTGAGGTGCTTTTGTAGATGGCGAACTACGATGACCAGAGTAGCCATGGTAGTGGAGGTGGACGCTGGGGAGATGACGATCGTGAGCGTCGTTGGGACCGTCATCATCGTCGTCGTGATGAGGATCGTTTCACTGTGCGTTGATTCTTAGCTATGGGTCCTAAGCCCTTAGTTGGAGGTGAGTCTCCGGAGGATGTGGAGAATTGGTTAGACCGCATGGAGACGACTTTTCAGACTTTCCAATGCACCGAGGAGCAGAAGATGGAGACCCTTGGCTATCTTCTGGATGGGCGAGCCCGTAGGTGGTGGAGATTTACTTCTGCACCCTTTATTGCGGCGAGAGGAGTGGCCACCTGGGCCGAATTCCGCACAGCTTTCCAAAAGCGGTATTTTCCTCCTGCACTCCGTCAGTCGAAGGCAGGCGAGCTACTGAGCCTGCGACAGGGAGCCATGTCTATCGATGAGTATCAGCAGAAGTTCTTTGATCTGCTATCCTATTGCCCCGAGATTGCTGATAGCTTTGAGATGAAGTATAATCTGTTCCTTCATGGCCTTAACCCTGAGATCCATGACCGTGTGGCGGTTGGCAACGACATGTCCTACGAGGGTTTGGTGAGCCGTTGTCACCAGGCGGAAGACAGCATTCGGCGGAACAGGTCTTTTCCTCAGTCGAGGCCTGCTAGTTCTTTGGGTCCCCGTGCCCAAATAAACTTTTAAGAAGTCTGGATCTACTTCTTCTTCCTCTGGCTCTGCTGGTGTTGTCCGTTTCGGTAAGAAGGACAAGTGTGATCACTGTGGGAAGAACCATCCATCCGACAAGTGCCGTAGAGCTTCTGGAGATTGTTTCCGTTGTGGAGAGACTGGTCATATCCGGAGAGATTGTCCAATGTCTGGGGGAGGTGGTTCTGGTTCTGGTTCAGGATCGGGTTCTCAGGCTACCGTACAGCAGAGGTCGCAGGGACAGTCTGCTGGGAGTTCTCATTTGAGGCCACGAGATTCTGGCCAGGTGTTTGCCCTGAGACATGATCAGGCTGTGGAGGAGAATGAGAAAGTCATCGCAGGTACATTTATGCTTTATGGTATACCTGCTCTTGTACTTATTGACACTGGTGCATCTCATTCCTTCATTTCTGCACGTTTTGTTAAGAGGCATAAGTTACCATGCATTGCACTAGACGTAGTGATGTCTATTTCTACTCCGACGGGCCAATCTTCTTTGGCTAAGCGTCTAGTGATGGGTTGCCCTTTAGAGTTCGAGGGTAACATTCTGTTAGCGAATCTCATGGTCCTGGCGATGGATGACTTTGATTGCATTCTGGGAATAGATATGTTGACTACCTATCGAGCTTCAGTGGACTGCTATCAGAGATTAGTACACTTTTATCCGGAGGGGAGTGAGAGCTGGATTTTCTATGGTGAGGGAGCGCGACCCCCGATGCCTTTAGTATCAGCTTTGAGAGCCTGTCGAGCTCTAGAGTCTGGCAGGGAAGGCTACCTTATCTATGCAGTTGATTTGTCCGCTGAGAGTATTGGGATAGAGAGCATTCCTGTTGTGGATTAATTCCCAGATGTATTTCCTGATGAGATTCCGGGTTTTCCTCCTGCTAGGGAAGTCGAGTTTGGCATAGAGTTGATTCCGGGTACTTTACCTATTTCTCGAGCACCGTATCGTCTGGCTCCGTCAGAGATGCGTGAATTGAAGAATCAACTACAGGATTTGTTGGAAAAGGGGTACATTCGTCCTAGTGTATCTCCTTGGGGAGCTCATGTTCTCTTTGTAAAGAAGAAGGATGGGTCGATGCGGCTGTGCATTGACTATCGGCAGCTAAATCGAGTCACTGTGAAGAACAAGTATCCATTGACTTGAGATCTGGGTATCATCAGTTGAGAGTCCGTGATCAGGATGTAGCCAAGACTGCATTCCATACTCGCTATGGGCATTATGAGTTCCTAGTGATGCCATTTGGTTTGACTAATGCGCCGGCTATATTCATGGATCTGATGAACCGTGTCTTTAGGGAGTATTTGGACAAGTTTGTCGTGGTCTTCATTGACGGAATCTTGGTGTATTCGCGTAATATGGAAGAACATATTTCTCACTTGCGGTTGGTACTGCAGACTCTTCGAGATGAGCAGTTGTACGCCAAGCTGAGCAAGTGTGAGTTTTGGATGGATAGAGTGGTCTTTCTTGGCCATATCATATCCAAGGAAGGGATTTCTGTTGATCCAAGCAAGATTGAAGCGGTACTTAATTGGTCGCATCCGACGACAGTTGCTGAGATTCGTAGTTTTGTGGGTCTAGCAGGGTATTATAGTCGCTTCATTCTGAACTTCTCTCAGTTAGCTCGACCGTTGACGCAGCTTACTCGCAAGGGTGTGGACTTTGAGTGGTCCTCCGAGTTTAAGGAGAATTTCTGTGAACTTCGACGGCGGTTGACTTCTGCGCCGGTGTTGGCATTACCGTCAGGATCTGGAGGGTATGTGGTATACACTGATGCTTCTCTTCAGGGGTTAGGTTGTGTTCTGACTCAGAATGGGCATGTGATCGCATAAGCTTCTAGACAGCTGAAGCTTCATGAGGACAACTACCCAGTCCATGATTTGGAATTGGCATCCATTGTGTTCGCTTTGAAGATCTGGTGTCATTATCTGTATGGCGAGAAATTTGAGATCTTCACCGACCATAAGAGTCTCAAGTATTTGTTCACTCAGGCGGAGTTGAACATGAGGCAGAGACGTTGGATGGACTTGCTTAAGGACTATTATTGCGAGATAAAGTACCATCAGGGAGCTGCTAATCTCACCGCTGATGCCTTGAGTCACAAGGTGCGACTATCCGCACTTCAGACTTGTTCGATGTCTAGTGCGATCAGTGACTGTTGTACTTCAGGTTATACCTTCAAGCATAAGAAATGTATGCAGAGTATCCAGATGTTTGCGATATTATCTGAGCCAGCTTTGTATTCATGGATTCGATATGCTCAGATGTCTGATTCGAATACCCAGCGTTTATCTCGTCTAGCTAACGAGGGTAGCTTGTTTGGATTTCATTATCAGTCAGATGGCTTTCTGTGATTGTCTGGTAGGCTTGTGATTCCACAGGATGAAGAGTTGCGAGAGGAAATTTTGTCTCAGGCACATCGCACTAAGTTGAGTATTCATCCTGGGAGCAACAAGATGTACAAGGATCTACGTACTCGTTTCTGGTGGAAGGGAATGAAACGCAGTGTTTATCAGTTTGTTTCGAGATGTTTGGTGTGTCAACAGGTCAAGGCAGAGCACCGACGACCTGGAGGATTTCTTCACAGTCTGCCTATTCCTGAATAGAAATGGGAGTTTATCACAATGGACTTTGTGACCCATTTGCCGTTATCCCCGAGGAACTGTGATGCTATCTGGGTTGTGGTGGACCGACTCACCAAGTCAGCGCATTTCATTGCCTATAGCCGGGAGTACAATGTGGATCGTATGGCACGGTTGTACATTTAGGAGATCGTTCGACTTCATGGAGTGCCTGTGAGCATTGTCAGCGATCGGGACCCCAGGTTTACTTCTAGATTCTGGGGGAGTGTTCAGCGTGCGATGGGTACTACTCTTAGTTTGAGTACTGCCTATCATCCGGAGACAGATGGTCAATCAGAGCGCACTATCCGTACTTTGGAGGATATGCTTAGAGCGTGCGTCATGGATTTTGGTTCAGTCTGGCAGGATCATTTGCCATTGATCGAGTTCGCGTACAACAATAGCTATCATACTAGTATTGGGATGGCACCTTTTGAGGCGTTGTACGGGCGACGTTGTCGTACTCCACTCTTCTGGGAAGAAGTGGGGGAGAGACAGGCTGAGGGACCGGATTTTATCCAGCAGGCGATAGACATTGTTGATCAGATCAAGAAACGGATTAAGATTGCACAGGATCGTCAGGCCAGCTATGCTAATACCAAGCGTAGGCCATTGCAGTTTGACGTCGGGGAGAAAGTGTTTCTGAGAGTGTCACCTTTTCGCAAGATTCTCAGATTTGGCCTTAAGGGCAAGTTATCTCCCAGGTTTATCGGTCCGTTTGAGATCTTGGAGAGCATTGGCGATTTGGCTTATCGACTATCTTTGCCACCGCATCTATCCAGTATTCACGACGTGTTCCACGTATCTCTGTTGCGACGGTATGTGGCGGATGAATATCATATTCTGCAGCGGTCTGAGGTTCAGGTGAACAAGGATTTGACCTATGTTGAGAAACCTATTCGTATCCTGGATTATAAGGATAAGGTTTTACGGAACAAAGTCATTCCTTTGGTTTTAGTTCAGTGGCAGCGCCGAGGCACTAAGGAAGCTACTTGGGAGCTTGAAGACAGGATGCGTAAAGACCATCCTGAGTTGTTTTGATTTCATTCTTAAGTTGTATTCAGTTGCAAACTCTGTAAACGTTTGATTTGAATAAAGAATGTTTCTGATTTCTGTATTGCATTCAGTACTTAAGATCTGATTTCGAGGACGAAATATCTTAAGTGGGGGAGAATGTAGTAGCCCGTAACCCAAAATCAGTAATTAAGGAATTAATCATAATTACTTGGTTAGAGTTCGGAAGCTCCGAACAGGATCGGAAGCTCCGATGGTACTACGTCAGGCATGACGTGTGGTTAGATCAGAAGCTCCGATCAGGATCGGAAGCTCCGATCACCCCTATCCGGAGTCAACAAGTAATATTTTGACACGTGGCAGATCAGGATCTTCGGAAGCTCCGATGGCAGGATCGGACGTTCCGATCGAGGTTCGGACATTCCGATCGAGGATCGGAAGATCCGATCGTTGTCTATAAATAGAAGGCCGAGAATTCATTTTCAATTGCCAATTCCGGATTTCCTCTCTACTCTAGTCGTATTCGAGTTGTTCTAGCCTTCCTAGGCTTGACCCGAGAGTCGTCGAGGCATTCGATAGTCGTAGCGGAGTTGTGCCCAAGTTCTGGAGGCATCGACATCAAAGGGCTAACGACGGACGAAGGTATAGCTTTTGCTTCCTATAAATATTTAGGAGTATGCAATAGCTTAGTTAAGGATTTTAGAGCACTTTAATGATAGTAGTATCATTTGGCAGTGTAGAGCAGACTATAGGCGTGGACCTAGAGTTGGTAGAGCTTGCACTGTTTTGAGGTACGGAAGTACTGTTCGAGATATCCTGACTGAGTATGCATGTATTATGTGACTGCATGATTTATATATCATTGATTTATGCTGCATTCATTTGCATACTGAGCTATCTCCTTCGAGATGTCCGTTAGTAGGGTTTTTCCCTATCCTATTAGTGGTTGGACTTCCATCGATTTGGGTCCGGCATATCCACTGGTATTATGGTATGGGAGCCACCTCCTGAAGCGACGGCACAGCGTGCTACATACCAGGGCCCGGTCTGTCTCTGTTATCTGATCCTTGACCTCGAGTTTATAGGGAGTTCACTTTGCATGAATGTATTGGTCGTTAGCGCTCACATCCTTGTTTTCATCTTGGATACCCTATTCTATGGGGCAGGCCTCAGGTTTGGTGATGTAGGTAGGAGTGAGCCCCGAGGCAAGGAGCGGTGCCATTGAGTTGTCGGTTAATTGGTTTGATTTTTTTATTTGGTAATTGTATTTGATTCACTTATTCGATATGGTTGTACTTTAACTAATATTTTAACTTATGTTTTAGATTTGGGGTTTGATGTATTCCAATTTTTGCTCAATTTTTTGATATTTTTTATTAAAATTTAATTGCATTCTTAGAATTTGATTTCATAGGTGATTCCAGTGTGAGTCTCTATATTTATGGTATCATGCATTAGATTTTTAAATACAAAACTTTCTGTTAAGGTTGATTTTTGTTGTGTCTTGTAGATGGTAGGACGAGATGACGAGACTAGTCATGGTGGTGTGGGTGGATGGGGTGAAGATGAGGGTCGCAATCACCATTGAGAGCAATGAAACCATCGCTATGAGGGTCGTCGTCGCTACGACATGCATAGGTTCCTCTAAATGCGACCCAAGAAAATGGTAGGCATAGAGTAAGCTAAAGTGGCAGAGGATTGGTTGGAACACATGGAGGGTTTCTTCCGAGTGTTCAACATCACTGAGGAACAGCGTCTGGAGGCACTGAATTTCCTTTTGGATGGCCGTGTTTGGAAATGGTGGAAATATGTTTCTATTCCGGTACTATAGGAGCAAGGTACGTTTACATGGGTTGATTTTTGTACTGCATTCGTGAAATTGTATTTTCCTCCTGATCTTTTTCGGGTCAAGTCCATAGAGATTCTGTCACTGAAGCAAGGGAACATTTTGGTGGATGAATACCAGCAAAAGTTATTTGAGCTCTTACCATATTGTCCTCACATTCAATCCAGTTCTGAGGCAAATTATGATCATTTATTGCAGGGCTTGAACCAGGAGATCATTGATCGGGTGTCAGTCTGTGACGATCCTACATCCTACAAGGGTTTGGTGAACCATTACCGAAAAGGTGAGATAAGTCTGCAGCAAGGTAGGACTATGAATTCCGCACATCCTTCTGATAAATTGGGACTAGGGCCCAATATTTTAAGAAGTCTGCGTATTTTACTACTTCTTCTGCGTTGGGATGAATTCACCGGTTTGGTCAAAATAAGGGACAGTGCAACCATTGTGGGAATAACCACCCGACTGATAAGTGTCGCAAACCAGCCGAAGCTTGTTTCCATCGTGGTGAAATCGGGAATCTGAAGAAAGCTTGTCCACATATAATAGGAGGTCAGCCATCTGGCTTTGGTTCTCAGGCTACAATGCAGCAAAAGCCGTCATCACAGTCAATGGAAGGTTCTAGTCGTCAGTCCCATGTACCGAGCAAAGTGTTTGACCTCAGGAATGATCAAGACTTGGAGTGTAACGAGAGGATAATTGCAGGTACATTTAAATTATGTGGCGTACCTGCTATTGTTCTTATTGATACTAGTGATTCTCATTCTTTCATTTCACATCTTTTTGTAAAGAGTCGCCAATTACCCTATGTTCTCCTAGACATAGTACTGTATATTTCAACACCGACAGGTCGGTCAGCTTTAGCTAAATGACTTGTGGTGGATTGTTCGTTAGAATTTAAGGGTAAAATTTTGATTTTGAATTTGATTATATTGTCCATGGATGATTTTGGTTTTATCTTGGGTGTCGACGTACTGACTTTGTATCGAGAAATAGTCGATTGCTATCAGAGACTTGTGAATTTTCATCCAGAATGATGTGATAGTTTTTTTTTCTACAAAAAAAAAAAGAGAATTCGTGATCCAAACATCCCTAAAATAGCATTTCGCACCAGGTATATATGGGCATTATGAGTTTTTAGAGATGCCGTTTGGGTTGACAAACACACCAGCTGGGTTCCTGGATTTGATTAACCGTGTCTTTTGGGATTACTTAGATAAGTTTGTTGTGGTTTTCATCGATGATACCTTGGTTTACTCACATAGCATGAATGATCATGTGAGACATTTGAGGACCGTGTTGCAAACTCTGCGAGAGAATCAGCTCTATGCAAAATTCAAAAAGTTTTAATTGTGTATTGATGAATTGGTTTTCCTTTGTCATGTTATATCTAGCGAAGGGATTTCCGTTGATACAAGCAAGATGGAGGTTGTATTGAATTGGCCACTACCAACGACGGTGGCTGAGATCCAAAGTTTTCTAGGTGTAGCATGTTATTATCGGCGATTCATCCCAAATTTCTCTCAGTTGGCTAAACCTTTGACAAAACGCACTTTAAAGGATGTACAATTCAAATGGTCATCAGACAGTGAAGAGAGTTTTGGGGAGCTTCGTAGGCGCTTCACTTCTGCACCTGTTCTATCTCTACCGTCAGGATCCGGAGGATATATTGTCTATACTGATGCATCCAATCTAGGATTGGGCTGTGTTCTGATGCAGAATGGCCACGTGATTTCTTATTTATCCCGACAGTTGATGAAACACGAGAAGAATTATCTAGTTCATGATCTGGAGCTGGCATCGGTTGTGTTTTGTAACGCCCCGATTTTATATTAATCGACTTTATTTGAGATAATCGGAGATTTCAGAGTTCAAGAGCCGACTTGATTTTGATCAGGGTCTTTTTTGCAAATTTCGGATTTTTCAGGGACTAAAATGCAAATTTGGGATTAGTTAGATATTTATAAGCTTGTTGACTATTCTTTCTCCTTCCTCTTCACCCTCTCTACCGATTCCTCCATTGAAGATGATTCCCAAACTCCCAAGCTTTCCATATTTCCTCCCGAGCTCGATCCATCCGTTGGAATTTATTTCTAAAGGCAGATTAGCGATCACAGCTGCGAGAGCTTCGTTCTATCGTAAGTTTTTCTATGATCAGGTTCATTCTAGTTTTTGGATGTTGTTAGAATCGTTCGAGATTCGAGTATGTTGATCTCGGCAGAGTTCTGATCTTTTATTATCTGTCGGTTTTGAAATAGAGCGTCGTTCGGATTTGTTGTGAATTTTGGAAGATTATTCGAAAAGTGAGTTTTGTGATTTGTTAGAATTGGTTGTTTTGATGGATTGTTGGTTGAATGGAGTCTATTGGATTGATATTATGCTGTCTGCATTTCCGGTTTTATCAGATTATAGCCGTTATGCCGCCGGTTTGAATTTTGGGCTATAGTTTGGTTTGAATTGAATCGAACCGTTTTCAGTCGAGATGGATTGTCGATATTGATCTCGAGCCTTTATTACTTCTTTTACAGATTCGTTTGCAGTCCGTTGAGTTTCGAGATTTCAAGAGTTGTATCACTTTGAAGATTGTAGTCGGTATAGTATCGACTTGCTTATTATCTTTGAATGTTAGAATGAATCTTGAATTAAGGAATCGTTGTTGTTTCCAGGTTTTGGAGCATCGACGTTGTTGAAAGAGGTATAAGATGACTTAGACTGGAATGGAACGTGTGACTCGAATCCGACTTGATTCGAGTGTTCCGAAAAAATCACATACTTGCATGTTATTTGATTATTTGAGTTATTTGAGTTATGTTTTGCATTGCATTCATATTGAGCTAAGAATCCTTGATTTGAGCAGTGGGCAGGACGGCCCTTTTATGATAGACGTTTTGGGGATTATATTGTCAGTGGCCTGGGTGTATCCGTTTCACCTAGTGCTAGCATACTCCTTATAGTCGCACCAAAGTCTAGAAGATGGAGATACGTAGCACCACCTCAATCGGGAGAGTCGGTGATTTGTTTACGTGATCTCGTCCTCGGGATCCCAAAAGCAAAAGCAGCAACTCTTTTGATTATCCGACTTGGTAATCCCAGATTTAAAGACATGCATTGCATTTATGCATCTGAATTGAGTTTATATATGCTTTTGGAATTGCATGGTTGTTAATTGAATATCTGGAAGTTGATGCATTTCATTTGAGATGTTTTTATGATATGCATGTTTGTCTCTTTTACTGTGAATTATATTCTCATCGGATTATCCGACTGTTGTCTTTATTTGTATGTGCACTTGGCAACAGGTGGGGCAGGACCGAGTCAGAGATTGCATGGCTAGGTGGAAGAGTTGATAGAGTGAGGCCTTGTTGTTGTAGAAGTCGAATTGTAATCGAAAGTAGATTTTATTCGAATTCGTTTTGTATCGGTTATGGAACTTAGATTGATGCATGTTCTATTAGTTTGAGATTGTATAACTCTAGAAATACCTTTGTATGTTGATTACATGTTGTTGGATTCGGATTTGAGCATGTTAGATTGAGTTGGATTGAGTTTGTAAGGAAAGACATACCCTGTTCTGTTTTTTTCTGGGCAAGGGGGGGGGGGGTGCGCTCGATCCTATGAAATGCTGGGATCGAGCGCAACCCTTGAAAATATTGAGGCAGAGACTTTCAGAAAATGGTGCGCTCGATCTTGGATTTTTGCCGGATCGAGCGCAGCAATTGAATCTTTCTTGGCAGTGAGTTCAGGATTATGGTGCGCTCAATCCTGGAATTTTCTAGGATCGAGCGCAACACTATTTATCAAAAAAAATTTTTTTTTGTTTATTTAATGTCTTATCTTTTGGCCTTTGATTGATTTTCGATAGGACTAACTCTTGATTAGATGATTAGAATCAGAATCGAGGTCTCACATTAAGTGGTATCAGAGCGATAAGATTCTTGGACTGAATTTAGAAGTGAGAGGGGTAGATCGAGTCCGCATGAATTGATTCTCGCATGTGATTGAGTTATTTAAATTTATTTATTTAAATACCATGCGAGCATGCTTTATTTTTTAGAATTATTTGATTTACATGATTTTGTGATTTGAATTATAAAGCATGAATTATTTGAGATATGAACTGTATTTTACCTGTATCCGGAATTTTGAGAGGTTGCAAGGGCACCGATTGCAGCGATTGAGATATCCTGTGTCCTAACCTTTGATTATCAGATGGGTCCTCGAGGAGTTATTAATAGGAACCCACCGCTAGTTACTCCTGCGACTGAGGAAGCTAGTACCGAGGTTGATCAGTTGGATGCTACAGCGATGCCGATGGAAACCTTGCTGAAGAGGTTTCAGTCGTTTAATCCTCCCTTGTTGTTGGGTACAGAAAATCCAGTTGATTGTGAGAGTTGGTTGGACGACGTAGATCAGTTGTTCGATTCCCTTGACTATTCTGATGACCGCAGAACCAGGTTGGTCATTCATCAGCTACGTGGTGTGGCTAAGAACTGGTGGATCACGACGAAGAGATCCATTGAGAACCGAGGTACATCTATTAACTGGAATCTGTTTAAGTCTGAATTCTATAAGAGGTTTTTCCCAGTGTCGTACCGAAAGGACAAGGGAGCAGAGTTTGCCAATTTGAAGCAGGGGAATTTGAATATTGAGGAGTACGTAGCCAAGTTTGATAGTCTGTTGCATTTTGCACCACTTATTGCCGGTGATGAGGAAGCTAAAGCCAACCATTTCATTAATGGCTTGAACCCTGACATCTTCACGCTAGTAAACACTGCTAGGCCAGATAATTTTGCGAATGCCATGAATCATGCAAAAGGAGCTGAAGCAGGTTTGTGGAGACAGAGAGGAGGTCAGTTTGTGCCGCAGCAACAACAAGGACAGTTTCAGGCAAAACCTTACCAATATCAGAACCAACCATCGTATTACCAGAACCAGTAGCAGTTGAGGTAATAAGAGGGATTACTATCATCCGAAAGGAAAGCAGTTTAAGAAGCATGGAACCAATTCTTCGAGCTCTAGTGGTTCGAGGTAGTATGGATCGGGACAGAGTTTGGGACAGTCAGGCATGTCTTGTGCCAACTGCGAAGGTCGTCACTCCAGTGATCAGTGTAGAGGTATTTTTGGAAGCTGTCATATTTGTAACCAGGTGGGGCATTTTGCGAGAACGTGTCCTCAGCGTTTTCCTCAGCAAGCTCAGAATGGAATTTTCCCTAGACAGACAGCTCAGCCTCAGCAGCAAGCACCTACTGTCCACTCTTTCCAACCTCAGCAACAGAATGTGCAGGAAGGTAATCAGTATGCAAGCCATCCTCCCAGACAGCAGGCACGAGTTTTTGCTCTGTCTGAGGATCCGCAGACTCAGGCTGCACCCAATAATGACAGATCAGGTAACGTTCGATATTGAGTTTCCTATTCTTATTGGACTGTTAGATACTGGCGAATCTCTTGCCTTCTTATTGAAGAATCTGTATATGTTTAACGTGCCTCTTTTAAATTGTTGAATCGTTCGAATTGATGAATACTCCAGTAGTGTTGTTATCTTCTGTTAACCGGATCTTTTAGAAGAATTAGTTGAGACTAGGAATTCTTATCGTTGATTTCTTATCTTTTTGGAATGAGAATTGTACTGATCTTTCAGAGCTTTTGAGAATCGTATAGCAGATGTTTGTGCCGAGCAGTTGTATGTTTTTCTTCGATGTCTGAATTCTTTTGGGTCGAATGGTCTTCTTCGATCGTATGATTTGATAATGGAATTTATGCCGATCAGCGATCTTTTCTTATCGAGATTTTGGGGATGTATTCTTATTAAGTGGAATTGCGCTATAGTCTAGACGTCGAGACAGTTGAAGATGCTCGAGACTCAATGTCTGAATCTGGACTTTGAGCTCGCAGCGATCTTATTGATTAGAAAATTTGTTTTCTATTGTCTTATGAGGAAATTCGCGTGATCTGTTCTAATCTTAAGATTTGGAGTAATTATTTTAGCAGACGAAACTGATTTGAAAGAAGAGAAGAGGATTAGATTGTATGAGATTTCTTACTGCGAATTTTTATCTGAGGAATTGTATGCAGCAACCGATGTTTTGAGTTGTTCTTATTTTATCTACTATCTGATTTGATTGACCGATTGTTGGAATCTGCTACCGTATTCCGTACGGAATGACTTTCATTCAAGATTAGAGGATTGAGATCTTGTCAGAGGTCGTCAGATGTCATGTTTTGCCGAAGTCTGTCAGTTTAGACAGAGATCCTTGATGCACTCATGCTTTCGGCAAGGACTTCGATGAAATTTTGTTTTCCGATTTTAACTTTTTCAGTTCGATATCCTCAGAATGACGGACAGCCAGATTAGACGAGTTGAACCTTTGACGTTATGCCATGAGTTGTAGTGCTCAACTTAGCACTAGTTGGCAGAACTCCGGATTCTTGTGGAGACTTCGTACAACGACAGCTTTTTGGTGAATTCTTGAATGCATTTTTCAAGAGTTGTATGAGAAGAGAAGAAGATCCCGTTGTTGGGAAGTGATTTTCTGTGTCACTTGTTTTGGAACCAGAGATGAAACGAATTGTGACTAAGTAGAGGAAGATTATTCTGACGAGAATGAGTCGACTTTGGATTGACGTACTTGAAGGAGTAAGTTGAGAGACACAGTTCGTGTTGGAATCGTGTTGATTTCGAGGACGAAATCTTTTCTTAGAGGGTGAAAATTGTAACACCCCGATTTTATCTTAATCGACTTTATTTGAGATAATCGGAGATTCCAGAGTTCAAGAGCCGACTTGATTTTGATCAGGGTCCTTTTTGCAAATTTTGGATTTTTCAGGGACTAAAATGCAAATTTGGGATTTGTTAGATATTTATAAGCTTGTTGACTATTCTTTCTCCTTCCTCTTCACCCTCTCCACCGATTCCTCCATTGAAGACGATTCCCAAACTCCCAAGCTTTCCAGATTTCCTCCCGAGCTCGATCCGTCCGTTGGAATTTATTTCTGAAGGCAGATTAGCGATCACAGCTGCGAGAGCTTCGTTCTATCGTAAGTTTTTCTATGATCAGGTTCATTCTAGTTTTTGGATGTTTTTAAAATCATTCGAGATTCGAGTATGTTGATCTCGGCAGAGTTTTGATCGTTTATTATCTGTCGGTTTTGAAATAGAGCGTCGTTCGGATTTGTTGTGAATTTTGGAAGATTATTCGAAAAGTGAGTTTTGTGATTTGTTAGAATTGGTTGTTTTGATGGATTGTTGGTTGAATGGAGTCTATTGGATTGATATTATGCTGTCTGCGTTTCCGGTTTTATCAGATTATAGCCGTTATGCCGCCGGTTTGAATTTTGGGCTATAGTTTGGTTTGAATTGAATCGAACCATTTTCAGTCGAGTTGGATTGTCGATATTGATCTCGAGCCTTTATTACTTCTTTTACAGATTCGTTTGCAGTCCGTTGAGTTTCGAGATTTCAAGAGTTGTATCACTTTGAAGATTGTAGTCGGTATAGTATCGACTTTCTTATTATCTTTGAATGTTAGAATGAATCTTGAATTAAGGAATCGTTGTTGTTTCCAGGTTTTGGAGCATCGACGTTGTTGAAAGAGGTATAAGATGACTTAGACTGGAATGGAACGTGTGACTCGAATCCGACTTGATTCGAGTGTTCCGGAAAAATCACATACTTGCATGTTATTTGATTATTTGAGTTATTTGAGTTATGTTTTGCATTGCATTCATATTGAGCTAAGAATCCTTGATTTGAGCAGCGGGCAGGACGGCCCTTTTATGATAGACGTTTTGGGGATTATATTGTGAGTGGCCTGGGTGTAGCCGTTTCACCTAGTGCTAGCATACTCTTTATAGTCGCACCAAAGTCTAGAGGATGGAGATACGTAGCACCACCTCGATCGGGAGAGTCAGTAAGTTGTTTACGTGATCTCGTCCTCGGGATCCCAAAAGCAAAAGCAGCAACTCTTTTGATTATACGACTTGATAATCCCAGATTAAAGACATGCATTGCATTTATGCATCTGAATTGAGTTTATATAAGCTTTTGGAATTGCATGGTTGTTAATTGAATATCTGGAAGTTGATGCATTTCGTTTGAGATGTTTTTATGATATGCATGTTTGTCTCTTTTACTGGGAATTATATTCTCATCGGATTATCCGGCTGTTGTCTTTGTTTGTATGTGCACTTGGTAACAGGTGGGGCAGGACCGAGTCAGGGATCGCATGGCTAGGTGGAAGAGTTGATAGAGTGAGGCCTTGTTGTTGTACAAGTCGAATTGTAATCGAAAGTAAATTTTATTCGAATTCGTTTTGTATCGGTTATGGAACTTAGATTGATGCATGTTCTATTAGTTTGAGATTGTATAACTCTAGAACTACCTTTGTATGTTGATTACATGTTGTTGGATTCGGATTTGAGCATGTTAGATTGAGTTGGATTGAGTTTGTAAGGAAAGGCATACCCTGTTCTGTTTTTTTCTGGGCAAGGGGGGGTGCGCTCGATCCTATGAAATGCTGGGATCGACGCAACCCCTGAAAATATTGAGACAGAGACTTGCAGAAAATGGTGCGCTCGATCCTGGATTTTTTCCGGATCAAGCGCAGCAATTGAATCTTTCTCGGCAGTGAGTTCAGGATTATGGTGCGCTCAATCCTGGAATTTTCTAGGATCGAGCGCAACACTATTCATCGGAAAAAAAATTTTTTGTTTATTTAATGTCTTATCTTTTGGCCTTTGATTGATTTTCGATAGAACTAACTCTTGATTAGATGATTAGAATCAGAATCGAGGTCTCACATTAAGTGGTATCAGAGCGATAAGATTCTTGGACTGAATTTAGAAGTGAGCGGGGTAGATCGAGTCCGCATGAATTGATTCTCGCATGTGATTGAGTTATTTAAATTTATTTATTTAAATACCATGCGAGCATGCTTTATTTTTTAGAATTATTTGATTTACATGATTTTGTGATTTGAATTATAAAGCATGAATTATTTGAGATATGAACTGTATTTTACCTGTATCCGGAATTTTGAGAGGTTGCAAGGGCACCGATTGCAGCGAGATATCCTGTGTCCTAACCTTTGATTATCAGATGGGTCCTCGAGGAGTTATTAATAGGAACCCACCGCTAGTTACTCCTGCGACTGAGCAAGCTAGTACCGAGGTTGATCAGTTGGATGCTACAGCGACGCCGATGGAAACCTTGCTGAAGAGGTTTCAGTCGTTTAATCCTCCCTTGTTGTTGGGTACAGAAAATCCAGTTGATTGTGAGAGTTGGTTTGTAGTAGCCCGAACCCTAATTGAGTAATTAAAGGATTAATGCTAATTAAATAAATTGGGGATTGGACGGATCGGAAGCTCCGAAGGGACGATCGGAAGCTCCGATCGGGATCGGAAGCTCCGATGAGGATCGGAGGCACCGATGATATTACGTCATCCATGACGTGTGGCGGGATCGGAAGCTCCGATCAGGACCGGAGGCTCCGATCACCCATATCCGGAGTCATCAAGTGATATTTTGACACGTGGCAGATCAGGATCTGCGGAAGCTCCGATGGCAGGATCGGACGTTCCGATCCAGGTTCGGACGTTCCGATCGAGGATCGGAGGCTCCGATCGTTGTCTATAAATAGAAGGCCGAGGCTTCATTTCTCCTTGCCAATTCCGGATTTCCTCTCTATTTCTAGTCATATTCGAGCTGTTCTAGTCTTCTTAGGCTTGGTCCGGAGGTCGGAGAGGCGTTCGATAGTCGTAGCAGAGTTGTGCCCAAGTTCTGGAGGCATCGACATCAAAGGGCTAACGACGGACGAAGGTATAGCTTTTGCTTCCTATAAATATTTAGGAGTATGCAATAGCTTAGTTAAGGCTTTTAGAGCACTGTAATGATAGTAGTATCATTTCGCTGTGTAGGCGGACTTTAGGCTTGGACTTAGAGCTGGTAGTGCCTACCTGGTATTTGAGGTACGAAAGTACTGTTCGAGATATCCTGACTGAGTATGCATGTATTATGTGACCGCATGATTTATATGCCATGATATTATGCTGCATTCACTTGCATCTTGCTGTATCTCCTTCGAGATGTCTGTTAGTAGGGTTGTACCCTATCCTGTTAGTGGATGGACTTCCATCGATTTGGGTCCGGTGTTTCCACGGTTATCTCGGTATGGGAGCCACCTCCTGAAGCGACGGCACAGCGTGCTACATACCAGGGCCCGGTCTGTCTCTGTTATCTGATCCTTGACCTCGAGTCTATAGGGAGTTCACTTTGCATGCATGTATACTCATACTCTCGCACTGAGCATTTTATGCTCACGTCTCGTACTCTGTATTTTCTAGACACCCTATTCCATGAGGCAGGTTTGCGATTGGACGAGGAGGGTGGATCCAGGAGGGGCTAGTCAGTGGTTGGCCAGCTGGAGCCTCGTCTAGGCTTTATTACTGTTGTTTGGGTTTATACAGCTATTCGATTTGGTTGTATATTATTGGATAATTACAGATTCCTTTTCTTGGGATTGTATAATGTTATTGGTTTCCGCAGTTTTATTCTGATATCTGTTTTATTAAGTTAATTGCATGCATAAGTTCTGTTTAGTAGGTGATCCGGGTAAGGGTCACTACATTTATGGTATCAGAGCATGCAAAAGATTTCTTGGGATTTAGTCTCATCTTGAGGTATTTTTGTAGATGTCAAATCGTGACGACCAGAGTTCTCATGGCAGTGTTGGTGGGCGTTGGGGTGATGCCGACCGGGAGCCTCGTCGAGAACGGCGTCATCGTCACCATGACGACGAGCGTTTCACTGTGCGTCGATTCTTAGCTATGGGTCCTAAGCCCTTAGTTGGAGGTGAGTCTCCGGAGGATGCGGAGAACTGGTTAGACCGCATGGAAACGACTTTTTAGACTTTCCAATGCACTGATGAGCAGAAGGTGGAGACCCTTGGCTATCTTCTGGATGGGCGTGCGCGCAGGTGGTGGAGGTTTACTTCTGCACCTTTTGTTGCGGCGAGAGGAGTGGCCACCTGGGCCGAGTTTCGCACAGCTTTCCAAAAGCGGTATTTTCCTCCTGCACTCCGACAGTCGAAGGCAGGCGAACTACTGAGTCTGCGACAGGGAGCCATGTCTATCGATGAGTATCAGCAGAGGTTCTTTGATCTGCTATCCTATTGCCCCGAGATTGCTGATAGCTCAGAGATGAAGTATAATCTGTTCCTTCAGGGCCTTAACCCTGAGATCCATGACCGTGTGGCGGTTGGCGACGACATGTCCTACGAGGGTTTGGTGAGCCGTTGTCATCAGGCAGAGGACAGCATTCGGCGGAACAGGTCTTTCCCTCAGTCGAGGCCTGCTAGTTCTTTGGGTCCCCGTGCCCAAACTTTCAAGAAGTCTGGATCTTCTTCTTCCTCTGGTTCTGGAGGTATTGTCCGTTATGGTAAGAAGGACAAGTGTGATCACTGTGGGAAGAACCATCCATCCGACAAGTGCCGTAGAGCTTTTGGAGCTTGTTTCCGTTGTGGAGAGACTGGTCATATCCTGAGAGATTGTCCAATGTCTGGGGGAGGTGGTTCTGGTTCTGGTTCAGGATCGGGTTCTCAGGCTACCGTACAGCAGAGGTTGCAGGGACAGTCTGCTGGGAGTTCTCATTTGAGGCCACGAGCTTCTGGCCAGGTGTTTGCCCTGAGACATGATCAGGTTGTGGAGGAGAATGAGAAAGTCATCGCAGGTACATTTATGCTTTATGGTATACCTGCTCTTGTACTTATTGACACTGGTGCATCTCATTCCTTCATTTCTGCACGTTTTGTTAAGAGGCATAAGTTACCATGCATTGCACTAGACGTAGTGATGTCTGTTTCTACTCCGACGGGCCAATCTGCTTTGGCTAAGCGTCTAGTGATGGGTTGCCCTTTAGAGTTCGAAGGGAACATTCTGTTAGCGAATCTCATGGTCCTGGCGATGGACGACTTTGATTGCATTCTGGGAATAGATGTGCTGACTACCTATCGAGCTTCAGTGGACTGCTATCAGAGATTAGTACGCTTTCATCCGGAAGGGAGTGAGAGTTGGTTTTTCTATGGTGAGGGAGCGCGACCCCCGATGCCTTTGGTATCAGCTTTGAGAGCCTGTCGAGCTCTAGAGTCTGGCGGGGAAGGCTACCTTATCTATGCAGTTGATTTGTCCGCTGAGAGTATTGGGATAGAGAGCATTCCTGTTGTGGATGAATTTCCAGATGTGTTTCCTGATGAGATTCCGGGTTTTCCTCCTGCTAGGGAAGTCGAGTTTGGCATAGAGTTGATGCCGGGTACTTCGCCTATTTCTAGAGCACCGTATCGTCTGGCTCCGTCAGAGATGCGTGAGTTGAAGAATCAGCTACAGGATCTTTTGGACAAGGGGTACATTCGTCCTAGTGTATCTCCTTGGGGAGCTCCTGTACTCTTCGTGAAGAAGAAGGATGGGTCGATGCGGCTGTGCATTGACTATCGGCAGCTGAATCGAGTCACTGTGAAGAACAAGTATCCGTTGCCTCGTATTGATGACTTGTTTGATCAGCTGCAGGGTACTTCTATTTACTCCAAGATTGACTTGAGATCTGGGTATCATCAGTTGAGAGTCCGTGATCAGGACGTAGCCAAGACTGCATTTCGTACTCGCTATGGGCATTACGAGTTCCTAGTGATGCCATTTGGTTTGACTAATGCGCCGGCTATATTCATGGATCTGATGAACCGTGTATTCAGGGAGTATTTGGACAAGTTTTTCGTGGTTTTCATTGACGACATCTTGGTGTATTCGCGTAATACGGAAGAGCATGTTTCTCACTTGCGGTTGGTACTGCAGACTCTTCGAGATGAGCAATTGTACGCCAAGCTGAGCAAGTGTGAGTTCTGGATGGATAGAGTGGTTTTTCTTGGCCATATCATATCCAGGGAGGGGATTTCTGTTGATCCAAGCAAGATTGAAGCGGTACTTAATTGGACGCGTCCGACGACGGTTGCTGAGATCCGTAGTTTTCTGGGTCTAGCAGCGTATTATCGTCGCTTCATTCTGAATTTCTCCCAGTTAGCTCGACCGTTGACGCAGCTTACCCGAAAGGGTGTGGATTTCGAGTGGTCCTCCGAGTGTGAGGAGAATTTCCGTGAGCTTCGACGGCGGTTGACTTCTGCGCCGGTGTTAGCATTACCGTCAGGATCTGGAGGGTATGTAGTTTACACGGATGCTTCTCTTCAGGGGTTAGGTTGTGTCCTGACTCAGAATGGGCATGTGATCGCATACGCTTCTAGACAGCTGAAGCTTCACGAGGACAACTACCCAGTCCATGATTTGGAGTTAGCAGCCATTGTGTTCGCTTTGAAGATCTGGCGTCATTATCTGTATGGCGAGAAATTTGAGATCTTCACCGACCATAAGAGTCTCAAGTATTTGTTCACTCAGGCAGAATTGAACATGAGGCAGAGACGTTGGATGGATTTGCTTAAAGACTATGATTGCGAGATTAAGTACCATCCGGGAGCTGCTAATCTCACCGCTGATGCTTTGAGTCGCAAGGTGCGACTATCCGCACTTCAGACTTGTTCGATGTCTAGTGCGATTAGTGACTGTTGTACTTCAGGTTATACCTTCAAGCATAAGAAATGTATGCAGAGTATCCAGATGTTTGCGATATTATCTGAGCCAGACTTGTATTTGCGGATCCGAGATGCTCAGATGTCTGATTCGAAGACCCAGCGTTTAGCTCGTCTAGCTAACGAGGGTAGCTCGTCTGGATTTCATTATCAGTCAGACGGCTTTCTGTGTTTGTCTGGTAGGCTTGTGATTCCGCAGGATGAAGAGTTGCGAGAGGAGATTTTATCTCAGGCACATCGCACTAAGTTGAGTATTCATCCTGGGAGCAACAAGATGTACAAGGATCTACGTACTCGTTTCTGGTGGAAGGGAATGAAACGCAGTGTCTATCAGTTTGTTTCGAGATGTTTGGTGTGTCAACAGGTCAAGGCAGAGCACCGACGACCTGGAGGATTGCTTCACAGTCTGCCTATTCCTGAATGGAAATGGGAGTTTATCACTATGGACTTTGTGACCCATTTGCCGGTATCCCCGAGGAACTGTGATGCTATCTGGGTTGTGGTGGACCGACTCACCAAGTCAGCGCATTTCATTGCCTATAGCCGGGAGTACAATGTGGATCGTATGGCTCGGTTGTACATTCAGGAGATCGTTCGACTTCATGGAGTGCCTGTGAGCATTGTCAGCGATCGGGACCCCAGGTTTACTTCTAGATTCTGGGGGAGTGTTCAGCGTGCGATGGGTACTACTCTCAGTTTGAGTACAGCCTATCATCCAGAGACTGATGGTCAGTCAGAGCGCACTATCCGTACGTTAGAGGATATGCTTAGAGCGTGCGTCATGGATTTTGGTTCAGCCTGGCAGGATCATTTGCCGTTGATCGAGTTCGCTTACAACAACAGCTATCACACTAGTATTGGGATGGCACCTTTTGAGGCGTTGTATGGGCGACGTTGTCGTACTCCACTCTTCTGGGAAGAAGTGGGGGAGAGACAGGCTGAAGGACCGGAGTTTATCCAGCAGGCGATAGACATTGTTGATCAGATCAAGAAACGGATTAAGACTGCACAGGATCGTCAGGCCAGCTATGCTAATATCAAGCGTAGGCCTGTGCAGTTCGAGGTCGGGGAGAAAGTGTTTCTGAGAGTGTCACCTTTCCGCAAGATTCTCAGATTTGGCCTTAAGGGCAAGTTGTCTCCCAGATTTATCGGTCCGTTTGAGATCTTAGAGAGCATTGGCGATTTGGCTTATCGACTAGCTTTGCCACCGCATCTATCCAGTATTCACGACGTGTTCCACGTATCTTTGTTGCGACGGTATGTGGCAGATGAATCTCATATTCTGCAGCGGTCTGAGGTTCAGGTAGACAAGGATTTGACTTATGTTGAGAAACCTCTTCGCATCCTTGATTTTAAGGATAAGGTTTTACGGAACAAAGTCATTCCTTTGGTTTTAGTTCAGTGGCAGCGCCGAGGCACTGAGGAAGCTACTTGGGAGCTGGAGGACAGGATGCGTAAAGACCATCCTGAGTTGTTTTGATTTCATTCTTTAAGTTGTATTCAGTTGCAAACTCTGTAAACGTTTGTTTGAATAAAGAATGTTTCTGATTTCTGTATTTGCATTCGGTACTTAAGATCTGATTTCGAGGACGAAATATCTTAAGTGGGGGAGAATGTAGTAGCCCGAACCCTAATTGAGTAATTAAAGGATTAATGCTAATTAAATAAATTGGGGATTGGACGGATCGGAAGCTCCGAAGGGACGATCGGAAGCTCCGATCGGGATCGGAAGCTCCGATGAGGATCGGAGGCACCGATGATATTACGTCATCCATGACGTGTGGCGGGATCGGAAGCTCCGATCAGGACCGGAGGCTCCGATCACCCATATCCGGAGTCATCAAGTGATATTTTGACACGTGGCAGATCAGGATCTGCGGAAGCTCCGATGGCAGGATCGGACGTTCCGATCCAGGTTCGGACGTTCCGATCGAGGATCGGAGGCTCCGATCGTTGTCTATAAATAGAAGGCCGAGGCTTCATTTCTCCTTGCCAATTCCGGATTTCCTCTCTATTTCTAGTCATATTCGAGCTGTTCTAGTCTTCTTAGGCTTGGTCCGGAGGTCGGAGAGGCGTTCGATAGTCGTAGCGGAGTTGTGCCCAAGTTCTGGAGGCATCGACATCAAAGGGCTAACGACGGACGAAGGTATAGCTTTTGCTTCCTATAAATATTTAGGAGTATGCAATAGCTTAGTTAAGGCTTTTAGAGCACTGTAATGATAGTAGTATCATTTCGCTGTGTAGGCGGACTTTAGGCTTGGACTTAGAGCTGGTAGTGCCTACCTGGTATTTGAGGTACGAAAGTACTGTTCGAGATATCCTGACTGAGTATGCATGTATTATGTGACCGCATGATTTATATGCCATGATATTATGCTGCATTCACTTGCATCTTGCTGTATCTCCTTCGAGATGTCTGTTAGTAGGGTTGTACCCTATCATGTTAGTGGATGGACTTCCATCGATTTGGGTCCGGTGTTTCCACGGTTATCTCGGTATGGGAGCCACCTCCTGAAGCGACGGCACAGCGTGCTACATACCAGGGCCCGGTCTGTCTCTGTTATCTGATCCTTGACCTCGAGTCTATAGGGAGTTCACTTTGCATGCATGTATACTCATACTCTCGCACTGAGCGTTTTATGCTCACGTCTCGTACTCTGTATTTTCTGGACACCCTATTCCATGGGGCAGGTTTGCGATTGGACGAGGAGGGTGGATCCAGGAGGGGCTAGTCAGTGGTTGGCCAGCTGGAGCCTCGTCTAGGCTTTATTACTGTTGTTTGGGTTTATACAGCTATTCGATTTGGTTGTATATTATTGGATAATTACAGATTCCTTTTCTTGGGATTGTATAATGTTATTGGTTTCCGCAGTTTTATTCTGATATCTGTTTTATTAAGTTAATTGCATGCATAAGTTCTGTTTATTAGGTGATCCGGGTAAGGGTCACTACATGGTTGGACGACGTAGATCAGTTGTTCGATTCCCTTGACTATTCTGATGACCGCAGAACCAGGTTGGTCATTCATCAGCTACGTGGTGTGGCTAAGAACTGGTGGATCATGATGAAGAGATCCATTGAGAACCGAGGTACAGCTATTAACTGGAATCTGTTTAAGTCTGAATTCTATATAAAAGGTTTTTCCCAGTGTCGTACCGAAAGGACAAGGGAGCAGAGTTTACCAATTTGAAGCAGGGGAATTTGAATATTGAGGAGTACGTAGCCAAGTTTGATAGTCTGTTGCGTTTTGCACCACTTATTGCCGGTGATGAGGTAGCTAAAGCCGACCATTTCATTAATGGCTTGAATCCTGACATCTTCACGCTGGTAAACACTGCTAGGCCAGATAATTTTGGGGATGCCATGAATCACGCAAAAGGAGCTGAAGCAGGTTTGTGGAGACAGAGAGGAGGTCAGTTTGTGCCGCAGCAACAGCAAGGACAGTTTCAGGCACAACCTTACCAATATCAGAACCAACCATCGTATTACCAGAACCAGTAGCAGTGGAGGTAATAAGAGGGATTACTATCATCCGAAAGGAAAGCAGTTTAAGAAGCATTGAACCAGTTCTTCGAGCTCTAAGGTTCGAGGCAGTATGGATCGGGACAGAGTTTTGGACAGTCAGGCATGTCTTGTGCCAACTGCGGAGGTCGTCACTCCAGTGATCAGTGTAGAGGTATTTTTGGAAGCTGTCATATTTGTAACTAGGCGGGGCATTTTGCGAGAACGTGTCCTCAGCGTTTTCCTCAGCAAGCTCAGAATGGAATTTTCCCGAGACAGACAGCTCAGCCTCAGCAGCAAGCACCTACTGTCCACTCTTTCCAACCTCAGCAACAGAATGTGCAGGAAGGTAATCAGTATGCAAGCCATCCTCCCAGACAGCAGACACGAGTTTTTGCTCTGTCTGAGGATCCGCAGACTCAGGCTGCACCCAATAATGACAGATCAGGTAACGTTCGATATTGAGTTTCCTATTCTTATTGGACTGTTAGATACTGGCGAATCTCTTGCCTTTTTATTGAAGAATCTGTATATGTTTAACGTGCCTCTTTTAAATTGTTGAATCGTTCGAATTGATGAATACTCCAGTAGTGTTGTTAACTTCTGTTAACCGGATCTTTTAGAAGAATTAGTTGAGACTAGGAATTCTTATCGTTGATTTCTTATCTTTTTGGAATGAGAATTGTACTGATCTTTCAGAGCTTTTGAGAATCGTATAGCAGATGTTTGTGCCGAGCAGTTGTATGTTTTTCTTCGATGTCTGAATTCTTTTGGGTCGAATGGTCTTCTTCGATTGTATGATTTGATAATGGAATTTATGTCGATCAGCGATCTTTTCTTATCGAGATTTTGGGGATGTATTCTTATTAAGTGGAATTGTGCTATAGTCTAGACGTCAAGACAGTTGAAGACACTCGGGACTCAATGTCTGAATCTGGATTTTGAGCTCGCAGCGATTTTATTGATTAGAAAATCTGTTTTCTATTGTCTTATTAGGAAATTCGTGTGATCTGTTCTAATCTTAAGAGTTGGAGTAATTATTTTAGCAGACGGAACTGATTTGAAAGAAGAGAAGAGGATTAGATTGTATGAGATTTCTTACTGCGAATTTTTATCTGAGGAATTGTATGCAGCAACCGATGTTTTGAGTTGTTCGTATTTTATCTACTATCTGATTTGATTGACCGATTGTTGGAATCTGCTACCGTATTCCGTACAGAATTACTTTCATTCAAGATTAGAGGATTGAGATCTTGTCAGAGGTCGTCAGATGTCATGTTTTGCCGAAGTCTGTCAGTTTAGACAGAGATCCTTGATGCACTCATGCTTTCGGCAAGGACTTCGATGAAATTTTGTTTTCTGATTTTAACTTTTTCAGTTCGATATCCTCAGAACGACGGACAGCCAGATTAGACGAGTTGAACTTTTGATGTTATGCCATGAGTTGTAGTGCTCAACTTAGCACTAGTTGGCAGAACTCCGGATTCTTGTGGAGACTTCGTACAACGACAGCTTTTTGGTGAATTCTTGAATGCACTTTTCAAGAGTTGTACGAGAAGAGAAGAAGATCCCGTTGTTGGGAAGTGATTTTCTATGTCACCTGTTTTGGAACCAGAGATGAAACGAATTGTGACTAAGCAGAGGAAGATTATTCTGACGAGAATGAGTCGACTTTGGATTGACGTACTTGAAGGAGTAAGTTGAGAGACACAGTTCGTGTTGGAATCGTGTTGATTTCGAGGACGAAATATTTTCTTAGAGGAGGAGAATTGTAACGCCCCGATTTTATCTTAATCGACTTTATTTGAGATAATCGGAGATTCCAGAGTTCAAGAGCCGACTTGATTTTGATCAGGGTCCTTTTTGCAAATTTTGGATTTTTCAGGGACTAAAATGCAAATTTGGGATTTGTTAGATATTTATAAGCTTGTTGACTATTCTTTCTCCTTCCTCTTCACCCTCTCCACTGATTCCTCCATTGAAGACAATTCCCAAACTCCCAAGCTTTCCAGATTTCCTCTCGAGCTCGATCCGTCCGTTGGAATTTATTTCTGAAGGCAGATTAGCGATCACAATTGCGAGAGCTTCGTTCTATCGTAAGTTTTTCTATGATCAGGTTCATTCTAGTTTTTGGATGTTGTTAGAATCGTTCGAGATTCGAGTATGTTAATCTCGGCAGAGTTATGATCGTTTATTATCTGTCGGTTTTGAAATAGAGTGTCGTTCGGATTTGTTGTGAATTTTGGAAGATTATTCAAAAAGTGAGTTTTGTGATTTGTTAGAATTGGTTGTTTTGATGGATTGTTGGTTGAATGGAGTCTATTGGATTGATATTATGCTGTCTGCGTTTCCGGTTTTATCAGATTATAGTCGTTATGCCGCCGGTTTGAATTTTGGGATATAGTTTGGTTTGAATTGAATCGAACCGTTTTCAGTCGAGTTGGATTGTCGATATTGATCTCGAGCCTTTATTACTTCTTTTACAGATTCATTTGCAGTCCGTTGAGTTTCGAGATTTCAAGAGTTGTATCACTTTGAAGATTGTAGTCGGTATAGTATCGACTTGCTTATTATCGTTGAATGTTAGAATGAATCTTGAATTAAGGAATCGTTGTTGTTTCCAGGTTTTGGAGCATCGACGTTGTTGAAAGAGGTATAAGATGACTTAGACTGGAATGGAACGTGTGACTCGAATCCGACTTGATTCGAGTGTTTCGGAAAAATCACATACTTGCATGTTATTTGATTATTTGAGTTATTTGAGTTATGTTTTGCATTGCATTCATATTGAGCTAAGAATCCTTGATTTGAGCAGCGGGCAGGACGGCCCTTTTATGATAGACATTTTGGGGATTATATTGTGAGTGGCCTGGGTGTAGCCGTTTCACCTAGTGCTAGCATACTCCTTATAGTCGCACCAAATTCTAGAGGATGGAGATACATAGCACCACCTCGATCGGGAGAGTCGGTGAGTTGTTTACGTGATCTCGGTGAGGCCTTGTTGTTGTAGAAGTCGAATTGTAATCGAAAGTAGATTTTATTCAAATTCGTTTTGTATCGGTTATGGAACTTAGATTGATGCATGTTCTATTAGTTTGAGATTGTATAACTCTAGAACTACCTTTGTATGTTGATTACATGTTGTTGGATTCGAATTTGAGCATGTTAGATTGAGTTGGATTGAGTTTGTAAGGAAAGGCATACCCTGTTCTGTTTTTTTCTGGGCAAGAGGGGGTGCGCTCGATCCTATGAAATGCTGGGATCGAGCGCAACCCCTGAAAATATTGAGGTAGAGACTTGCAGAAAATGGTGCGCTCGATCATGGATTTTTGTCGGATCGAGCGCAGCAATTGAATCTTTCTCGGCAGTGAGTTCAGGATTATGGTGCGCTCAATCCTGGAATTTTCTAGGATCGAGCGCAGCACTATTCATCGGGAATAAAAAATTTTGTTTATTTAATGTCTTATCTTTTGGCCTTTGATTGATTTTCGATAGGACTAACTCTTGATTAGATGATTAGAATCAGAATCGAGGTCTCACATGTTTGCTCTTAAGATTTGGCGTCATTATCCCTACAGAGAGAGGTTTGAGATTTACACTGATCACAAGATCTTGAAGTATATCTTTACTCAAGAAGAGATGAATATGCGCCAAAGACTTTGGATGGATTTTCTAAATTAATATGATTGTGAGATCAAGTACCATCCGGAGTCAGCAAATCTCATAGCAGATTCTCTTAGTCGCAAGGTGAGGTTATCTGCTCTTCAAACCAGTGTGGTTGCCAGTACTATCCAGGAATTTTGTTCGTTGGGATTTCATTTCTAACACAAGAAAGAGATGGAAAGTATTTGGGTATCTAGCATCCTATCCGAACCAGCTTTACATGTAAATATCAGAGAAGCTCAGTATTCTGACCTGAAAGTACATAAGTTAGCTCGGCTAGCTAAAGGATAAAGCACATCTGGCTTCACGTTGCAGACAAATGGAACATTGTGTTTGTCAAGAAGGATTGTAGTACCGAGGGATTCTGAATTGAGAGAAAAAATTCTAGCCCAGGCTCACCGGAGCAAGCTTAGCATTCGCCCGAGAAAAATGAGAAAGTATAAGGATCTGAGAACTCGATTCTGGTGGAAAGACATGAAGTGGGATGTATATCAATATGTATCTAGGTGCTGGGTATGTTAGAAGGTTAAAGCTGAATACCGAAAACCTAAAAGTTTGCTTCTTAGCGTATCAATTCTCGAATGAAAATAGGAGCATATCACGATAGACTTTGTGACCTATTTGCCATTGACATCTATAAATTGCGATGCCATCTGGGTAGTGGTGGATAGACTTACCTAGTCAGCGCATTTCCTTCTGTACAACCGAGATTACATATTTTATCGTATGGATCCTTTGTATATCCAAGAGATAGTACGATTGCATGGTGTACCAGCGAGCATTGTCAGTGAAAGAGACCCCAGATTTACCTCTAGATTTTGGGGAAGTTTCCAGCTATATTTGGGCACTACTTTGAGTCCAAGTACTGCCTATCACCCTGAGATGGAAGGTCAGTCTGAGAGTACCATTCGCACCCTTGAGGATATGTTGAGAGCATGTACCATGGATTTTGGTCCATCTTGGAAAGATCATTTGCCACTGATTGAGTTTGTGTACAACAACAACTATCACAGCAGTGTAGGTATGGCGCCTTTCAAAGAACTTTATGGGTGACGATGTCGTACTCCATTGTTCTGAGAAAAAGTTGGAGAGAGACAAGTAAAAGGACCTGAATTGATTCATCAAGTTGCTGATATTGTCGATCAGATCAAGTAACGAATCAAGACTGTACATGATCGACAGGCTAGGTATGCAAACACCAAGCGTAGACCCTTACAGTTCCATGTAAAGGAAAAGGTATTTCTGAAGGTTTCGCCTTTTAGTCGAATTTTGAGATTTGGTCTAAAAATGAAGTTATCTTTGAGATTCATTAGTCCATTTGAGATTCTGAAAAGCATTGGAGATTTAGCTAACAAGCTAGCCCTACTGTCATGCCTATCTAGTATTCATGATGTGTTTCACATATCTCTGTTGATACGGAATGTGGCGGACGAGTCTCATGTTCTAGATCCATCCCAGGATTGACTTGATGAGGATATGATTTATGAGGAGAGACCGATCCGCATTTTGGAAAAGAAATCCAAGGATTTGCGAAACAAGACTGTTTCTCTTGTTCTAGTCCAATGGCAGTGCCGAGGCACCAAAGAAGCCACTTGGAAACTAGAGAGTTACATGCGTACTGAACATACAGAGTTTTTTGGGGTTGTAATATTTTGTTGTGTTTTTTTAGTAAACGTAAGTTGTAACATCAGTTCTGTTGTAATAAATTATTGATGTCACAAGATTTTCTGGATTTCGAGGATGAAATCTTTTCAGGTGAGGAGAATGTAGTAACCGACTCCCAATTGAACAATTAAATTTTCTAAGTATGTTTAAGTGGTTAAATATGATTAAGGAACCCTTAATTGAGGAAATTATGTATGAAATTGGATTCAAGATGTTTAGGAATGTTCGAAGGGTATCTATGGTCCAAAAAGTTTGGAAGGTCCGAACTAGAGCATGTTAAGTTTGGAAGATCCGAACTGTTTCAGATGGAAATGTTGTGTTCAGAAGCATCAAGCAATTTGGAAGCTTTGAACTCGAAATCAGAACTTCTGAACTCTCCCAGTCAGACAGGGTATGGGTTTCCCATTGGTGATTGGACTAGAGGGAGTTCGGAGGCTCCAAACCCCCAGTTCGGATGGTCCGAACTCTATAAGCATGATGAGTTCTCCAATCAGAGGTCATACATTCGGTGCAAGAGATCATAAGCTGCGATGGTGTGATTGGAAGCTTTATATTGCGTTTGGTAGCTCTGAACCAGAGATCAAATGTTCCGAACTCTTGTATATAAATAAAGGTTGAGACCCTCATTTCATAATGCGAATTCACTCAGCTTCTCTCTCATTCTTAGTCGATATTTTGGTCTTTTATGCATATTTTTGAGGGCCGAGTGATGCCAAGGTGTTACGGGGTCATAGCAAAGCTCTGCCTAAGATTTTGGGCCAACGCCATCAGTGGGCTAACGAGGGATATAGGTAATATTCTGAGATCCTTGATAAGTTTGGCAGTTTCTATTAGCTTATTTAAGACTTTTAGAACGGTATAAGTGATACGGTATACATTTGATTATAGACTTGGATACTAAGTTGTTCACCTAGACTTGACTTATAGAGATATGTATGTACTGACTGATATATCCAGTTGAGTATGCATTCTTATGTGTTGCATTTTATCTGCCATGATATTCATGTATTAATGTACATATGTTACATGTCCATGAATCATGTTTAGCCAAATCTCCTTTGATATATCCATGTTTAGTAGGGCCACTCAACCCTAGTTTGTGGACGTTTGGACATCATGAGTCACATGGCCAATGGGAACGAAGGGTATGGAGGGCTATGATGTTTCCAGGATATTTCCAGATCCACTTTCGGATGATTGTGCTAGTTATCTAGAGTGGTATTTTCGAGTTGATACTATGCACTCTAGCTCCTCCAGTTGAGCATGAGTTTTCTATGTTGATACAGTTACCAAGTTCACATCATATGCATACACATATAAGTTTGTATACTCATATTTATTGTATTGTGCGTTAGCGCTCACGTCCTTGTTTTCATCTTGGATACACCATTTTGCGAGGCATGACTTAGGTTGGATGACGCAGGTAAGAGTGAGACCCGAGGCGAGGCAGCGCTGTTGAGTTTTCAGTTAATTGGTTTGGTTTTTTTATTTGCGAATTGTATTTGATACACTTATTCGATATGGTTGTACCTTAACCAGTATTTTAACTGATGTTTTCAATTTGTGGTTTGATGTATTTTAGTTTCCGCTGAATTATCTGATATTTTTTATTAAGATTTAATTCCATGCTCGATATTTGATTTATTAGGTGATTTCGATGTGGGTCACTACAGGGCCCAAATGATCCATTGGGCTGAGTAGATAGAAGCGCCTTGGCACGATTCACGTTGATCTCTGCCTGACGGCAGCGATTCACTAGAGTTTTGTAAGATGTCAGATCATCACAAATAGTTACCCAATCAAAGATCTATTGGTTTAGTACTTGCAAGAAGTTATCAAATTTGGCCTTAGAACTGGCATTTGATGTGGGGACAAAATGGCACCAAGTTGATGAACTTATACTAATATTCATAGATCATCATATAGCCTTGTTTCAAGTTCAGAAACTCTATGGATTTTGATTGTCGGAGAGATGGATGAAAATACAATTTCATAAACGTCTCACTGAAATCCTCCCATAATACACGGCCTTTCTCCAGAAGTATCTGGACATATTTGGATTTCTACCACTTTCTCGGACGTCCCTCCAATAGAAAGTTCATGGCCTCCATTTTCTTCTCCTTGGAGCAGTCAAAGGCTCAAAAATTACTCTCCATCCTCTCCCACCAATCTTTCGCCGATTCAATGGTTTCACCACCCACCAGTGCCTTAGGTCCAATCTGCAAGAACTTATGCATGACAATACGACGCCGACCCTTGTGCACCCTCTGCTTCCATCGGGCCTATAGCACCATGTGGTTCTTCTCCATATCCAGTCATTACTCTGAAAGATTAATACACATTAATCCAAAAATATCATATTAATTCCAAAATATTATGCATGCTCTGATACCATAAATGTAGTGACCCAGTCTAGATCACCTACTACCTTGCAGTCTTAAGCATGCAATTAGCTTAAGAAAAAAACACTTATTTAAATAATAGAGTTTATTGAAAAAATTTAAAAACCTACTACAAAAGAAATCGGCATGATACAGCTGGTACTAAAAACCCAAATGTATTTTCTCAAAAATTATTTACAACATAAAACCAACTTTAGGTGTACAAAAATTCGAGCAGCTCCTGGACCTGCATCTAACCTGCCTCGATCCACTCGCTCGTCCAGCTTGAGACCTGCCCTGTGGAATGTGGTGTCCAAGATAATATCATGGACGTGAGCAACTACCACTCTGTAGTGACCTGTACCCAAAATGATTAATTAACTTGGTAATCATGATTAAAGTTGGTAAAAATTGATTAAGGAATTTCCAAATGGGTCTATAGAGTTCAAAAATAGAACAAGAACACTTGAAAATAGTATAGAGGGTCCCTAGTCTTTGGTGGGATCCGAAGGTCCAAACTAGGATCGGAGCATCTGATATGTGTGCAAGTTCGGAAGGTAAGTTTGTGTTCAGAACCAGGGAGATCGGAACTTCCGATCAGCGTTCAGAGCTTCCAAACTGCACTGGCCAGCTGTCCAAGATGAGGTCAGCTTGATGATGTCATGGGTGATGTGAGACCACGATTCTAAACCACTAATCTCGGATTAAACAACAAGTAAGCGAACAAGAATCCAAGAGTAAAACAATTCAAAGTTTTTTTTTTTTTTTTTTTAAACGCCGCGCGCCCGCGCGAGGAACCAAGCTCGCGCGTGCGCGGGCTTCAACAACCGAGACCAACCAAAGGCTCGCGCGCGCGCGGGCAAACAATTCAGAGGCCCAACGGAGGCCTCGCCCGCGCGCGGAAGGCCTGGGCAGAAAATGCTCAGGCAGCAGAAAATAAAGAAAGGATTCCGCGCTTGGTCCGACATGCCTTCAAATACAAATGCAATAACAGGGTGTAGGGAAACATGCCATAACAAGTCATGCTTTCAGAAGGCCTAAAAACAACCAGAAGTCTAAAACGATACGACAACAACATACTTCGATTTTAGATTACAATCCGAATACAAACTAATTCGAATAACAAAACATATCAAGTTCGAGTTCTAACATGCTTCAATCTTAAACTAGATAAACATGCTAATTCGACTTCTAAACCGAGTCTCACTTCTACTACTTGCCCTCGAAGCTAACCATGCCTCTTCTGACTTGTTCCTGCCCCACCTGTTGCCAAGTACACATACAAAACAAAGCAACAGCCGGATAACCGGTGAGAACGACATTCCCAGTAAAAGCAACATAACAAGTAATACAAGTAACAAACATGCTTTCAATACAATAACGAACTCAATAACATCGTAATGAAATGCATGTCTTTAAACAGGGATATCAAATCTGATAACGAGGGATTGCTGCTGTGCCTTTGGGATCCTGAGGATAAGATCACGTAACAACTCACCGACTCTCCCAATCGAGGTGGTGCCACGTATTTCACTCCTCTAGACTTTGAGCAACTATAATGAGTATGCTAGCACCAGACGAAACGACTACGACCTGGGCCACTCAATCATAGTTCCCAAACGTCTAAACAAAAAGGACGGTTCTGCCCGCTGAAACAAGATTGGCTCAAGATGAATGCATAACAGAAACATAAAACATAATCCTTTTAACAAAACCAATACAATCAAACAATACACAAGTTCCTCATGCTAGAACAAGTGTAGATGCAAGTATGAGATTTCAAAAGGGAAAACTCGAGAACCACAGTCCCGAGTATGTTATCCCGCTACGATGACTGCTTTTACCTTTCAATGCAGTAGCTCCAACTCTGGATAAGCTACAAAAGAGATTGTATAAACAACTACACAATCTAACAACAACAAGGCAACGGTTCAAGGAAAACTCTTTATACCGTTCTTCGTCCAATTCTCTGAAACGATCAAACAGCTGCTAACTCTGGTCTTGACAACTCCAAACGAATCTGTTCAGATACAAGAGATGATTGATCAATAACCACGATCAACTTACAAGCCAAGTTCAAACTCAAAAACGGTTCAAAATCTCCAAAAACTCAAACTGACGGCATAACGGCTATAACTGAACAAACCGGCAACGCAGACAGCAGTTCAATACTGATAACAACTCAATTCAATGCTAATACAACAACAACAAGACAAACCCAACAAATCTCAAAACCAAGATTTTCGAAAATGGCTTCCAAAAATCATAACAAATCCGAACGTCGCTCTATTTCAAAACTGACAGATAATAAACGATCAGAACTCTGTCTAGAACAACATACTCGAATCTCGAACGATTCTAACAACATCCAAAAACTAGAATGAATCCGATCGTAGAAGAACTTACAATATAACAGAGCTCTCACTGCAGTGATCGATAATCTGCCTTCAGAAATAAATTCCAACGGCCGGATCGAGCTCGGGATGAAATCTGGAAGCTTGAAGAATCGATTTCTTCAACAATGGAGGAGGGAGGCGTGAAGAGGAAGATGATGGAGAAGAGAGTGGGTCCAAAATCCTTATAAATATCTATAAAAACCGATAATTGCGTTTTAGTCCCTGAAAAATCCAATTTTTTGCAAAAAGGACCTTGATCAAAATCAAACCGGCTCGAGAACTCTGTAATCTCTGATTAACTCAAATAAATTCAATTAAGATAAAAACGGGGCGTTACAGGTGATGTCTGGGATGTAGATCGGAAATTCCAAAGGGTGATCGGAGCTTCCGAACAGCATCCGTGGACAATTGTCGGAAAACCATTGCACGTGGCTCTCATGCAGAGATCGGAGCCACCGATCAGGTGGATCAGATCTTCCGAAGAGGCGATCGGAGCTTCCGATCGAGGTCTATAAATATGAAGACCGAGATCTCATTTCCTTGCACCTCTTCCACCTATCTTCTCTTATTTCTTAGTCCTTTTGTGTGGTTCATAGCATTCTAGGATTACTCCAGGAATTGGTGAGGCGTTCCAAAGAGTCGTAGCAGAGCTGTGTCCAAATTTGGGGACTTCGATAGCGAAGGGTTGATGACGGACGCAAGCATAACTTTGGATCCCCAAAAATATTAGCTTAGTTAACGCTTTTAGAGCAGTAATAGTGACTTGGATAATATTGACTTGTAGGCTTGGATCTAGACTTGTGGCCTTAGAAATTTAGGTGTTGAGGTACGTAAGTAATAACTGAGATAGCCGGCATGATATATACACTTCTATGTTGCATTTTATGGGCCATGTTTTAATGTTTTAGCACATGCATGATTATTCTAGATTGCATCTCTTTAGAGGTGGGTCATGTGGGGAGGCTCAGCCCCTTATCGTTTTGTCTATCACCGGGAAATGCCGCGACGGCAGATACTGATGCTACGGTGATAGGGTGAGTATGTGGATGTACCTCGTGGAGTTGCCCTCTAGCCGATATGCGTATTCAATTTGCCAGTATTGCGTATTCGACTGGCATCCCTGAGCATACTGAGTTTTTTTCTAGGTTTTAAGTCATTCTTGCATCATATTTGTTTATATATCATTGTTTTCGTATTAAGCAAAGTCGCTCACATCCAGTATTTTTGTATTTTATGGTCTCCCTATTTGACGAGGCAGGTCTCAGATTGGGCGATGTCAGAGGATCTCGACAGGTTGGAGACCAGGGGACAAGGTTGCAGTGAGTTTTCCTTAGTTGTTAAGGATTTGATACACTGTTCGATTTGGTTGTACTATATAGTGTTTAATTATGGTTTTTTGTGTCGGTTGTATTATGTGGCTATTTTTGGATTTAGATTCTTTACCTTTCCGATGTTATATTTTGATTATGATTTAATTAAGTTAAATGCATGCTTAATTAGTTTGTGTTAGTAGTGGATCCGAATAGGGTCGCTACATTTATTGGTATCAGAGCATTCATAGGATACTCTTGGGATTTAGGTTTGGCTCTTTGGGTTTTAATGTGTCTTAATCCTTTCAGATGGCTGATAGAGACTTTGAGAGTCAGGGTAGCATTGGACTTTGGGGTGACGAGGAACCTCCTAAACGTCAATGAGAAAATCGCCATTATAGAGAAGGGAAACGATGATTCAAGCTCCATAAGTTCGTTCAGATCGGGCCTAAGCCTTTGGTGGGAGGCCAGACTCCTGAGGCTGCAGAGGATTGGCTTGAGCGGATGGAGCACTTTTCCATGCTTTTGATTGTTCTGAGGAGCAAAAGATGGAGGCCGCTACTTTCTTGTTGGAGGGCCGAGCTCGTAAGTGGTGGAGATCTGCATCTGCTCAGACTCTTCAGGAGCAAGGTTATGTTGTGGGCCGATTTTTGCAGGTTGTTTCGTCAATTGTATTTTCCTCCAGCCCTTCGTCAGGCGAAGGAAATAGAGCTTATTAATCTGAAGCAGGGGAAGATGTCCATTGATGACTACCAACGGAAGTTCATTGATTTAATTCCTTATTGTCCGCATGTTGGTTCCAGTTCCGAGGAGAAGTACGACCATTTTCTTCATGTTTTGAACCAGGAGATCTTTGACAGGGTAACTGTGTAAGAGTGGGTGCCCAGTGAGCCAACTGTGTGGCTATGGGCTTTGTTGACTCTTTGTATAAACAATCTTTTGTTTAATATTATTTACACTTTTATGGCAATGACTTTATATTACTTCATATTGTTATATTGTGATATACTATTGTTGTTTTGATAAAGACCTTGAATATACTATAGTGTATGTAAGATGTGGTAGAACATGGAGATGTCTATCATGAAATACATCTTATAGTCACTGTATATTCTAAAACCGTTCCTAGTCGATTGAGCCGTCCGATAATAAGGATAAGGATCGCTCGAGTTTGAGACTAGCATTTGCGATGCGGAGTACCACGTTTCATTGGTAGGGAACATGGATATGTTCGAAGCATGCAAATGGATATTCATAGGATGAATAGTCGAACTACCCTATCCGGACTTTCCAAGTGGTTATCACTTATCGAGTGGATAAAGTCCGCGGTTTTGGTTGTACACCATTAGTCCTTACGACTTGAAACATCATGGAGACTCTATATGCTAGTACTGTGCTTTGACTCGTTTACCGACTCTGAGGGGGTCATCAGGTGTCGAGATTGGGTACAGTTACGACACATATAGGAGTCAATGCATTGTTGTCAAGGATTCACCACATACTTGCGAGTGTGGATATCCTATGCGATCTGAGGAGATATTAGTGTGACAAATCTCTGGCCAGAGTACTTGATGTGATTTAAGAAATGGTTTCTTAGTAGCACATGCGATGTCACTAATTTGATCTTCAAGATGCATTGCATAGTTATCGAATCTTGAGCGACTCTCGATATACCAATGGTTGTTGATTCGATCGGGATATATGGATGAAGGGACCGTACTGTACGTTAACCAAAATCTACTGGTTCTTGTAGGCACTATCAGTGATACCTAGGGAATCATGGGGCGATGTTGCTAGGCGCTTTACCATGATTCGTTGGGCAAGTCGGAAAGTGTTGTTCCGAGTCACAAGGAGTTGTGAGCCCACGGCTAGCTGTATCCCTGAACCATTGAGGGTCACACAGTGTAATGGAGTTTTAATCCCCGTTGAGATAGTTAAATTTAAAGAGTTAAATTTAATGAACTAAGGAGTTGGACTTCTTAAATAAGAGTAAGGGAGTAGGATTTCCTAAAATGACATAGGGATGGACATTTTTGGAAACCACTGAATTCGGATTCAGGAAAATTTATTTTGACTTTAAAACGTGCAGAAATGGTTTCTGTGCACATTGGTGAAATCGTTTCATCAATCGGAGTCACGATGAATTTTATATTAATTTCTGAACGAGTGGGCTTTGCTTGTCGGGCCCCAGCTTATGACTAATGGGCCCTAAGGTGTTAGTGGCCTGCATTATAAATAAGTTATTTCAGTACAGAAATTACACACAACAGGTCATAATTTTTGAGACAGGATTTTCGAAACCCTACCCCTCTCAAAACGTTTTCGGCCGACCCCTCCCCTCTGCCCGAGAAAATTCCGGTCTGTGATTTTGAATCGCAGTAAGGAATAACGAATCAAATTCGTGTATTCTCTTTGCAGAAAACTTCTGATAGATTTTCTA
This sequence comes from Henckelia pumila, assembly GCF_033568475.1. Classification (NCBI taxonomy): domain Eukaryota; kingdom Viridiplantae; phylum Streptophyta; class Magnoliopsida; order Lamiales; family Gesneriaceae; genus Henckelia; species Henckelia pumila. The sequence continues at coordinate 58,105,918 of NC_133120.1, read as the reverse complement.
GTGCAATCTATCAGAGGGATTAAACCTCTGTTCGTGGACCTGATTGAAGGCGTTCATCGGTTCCAGGGAGAGACAACAAGAGCAGAATTGTTCTGTTGGTGTCCATTAATCTCGTTGCGAGATTTGAGGTAAAATTTATTTAATTGTTATTTAAATTTTACACACACGTAATTCAATCGATGAACGGTTGATACCCATATCATGGAAACGTTCCATGAAAAATTTTTAAACTTCCGCTGCACCGGGTATCAATCGTAATTGGTCTGGGAACTCGCCAGTTTTCCAACAGTGGTATCAGAGCCAGGTTGCTCAGATCAATCGATTGAATTAATCAATTGTACAAAATTTTTGAGTCTCGGTTTTTGAAACAAAATAAATATTTTAAATAAAAAAAATTTGTTTTCGGGGCAAAACCCGGGCAGCGATTGGATCGCTGCCCGGTGGGGCAGCAATTGTTGCTGCCCCGGGCGGCGCACGGCGCTGCCCAAAGGGGGCGCACGGCGCCGCCCAAGGCGGCGACCGTCGCCGCCCAGGGCAGCGCTGTGCGCTGCCCAGCGCAGCGCTGGGCGCTGCGCAGGGCAGCGCTCGGCGCTGCCCAGGGGCGGCGCCAGGCGCTGCCCTAAGGGGGCAGCCGGGCTGCCCCCGGCCCGCGCCCCGGGTGCGAGCCGGCCCGGGAGTGTCCCGGGCGGCCCGCGGGAAAAATTATATTTTTATTAATTTTAATATTTAAAATTTTATTTTTGGTCCGGTCAAAAATTGTTTTTGATTGGTTCACGAGATTTCGGATCGAATTGTTCGAGTCCGTAAATTTTAAAATTGATTTTGGATAAATTTGAATTTTTGGAAAATTTTAATATTTTATCCGTAAATTGAATTTTGAAATCAATTATTTTGGTACAATTGATGATAAGATATGATCTTATGATATATTAGATAAAATATGATTTTATTTGTAAAATTGGATTTTATAAATAAAATATGATTTTATTTGATATGGAGATAAAATATGATTTTATATGTGAAATGTGATTTTATATATAAAATATGATTTTATCTTGTTTAAATTTGAATTGCCACAGCATGTTATCCAATAAATTAATTTTGAATTAAAAGTTATTGGATAAGGATGATCGATTGCCATGACCAATTTTGTAGGTGTATGTTAGGAATTTACATTTTGTCTTTATTGTTGTTGGTTTTATTAATGGGCCTGGTTTATGGCCCGATATGAATGTCATATGTAATAAAAGTGGGCTTGGTTTATAGCCCGTTCCCACCCCCTAAAAATGTATCCCCTACTTGTCATTGTTATTTATTGTAAATACATTAGATTTAGTGGGAGATCAAGATTTGAAGATGGTGGGCCCAGCAGACAATGAAGACTGAAGAAATGTAAATTGGAAGCATATGTAATAGGATTGCATTTGCATACTGCATATTACCTAGGATTGGACTAAGACCCGTGATTGGCAACCACGGGTCAATTAGAAATGGAATCGATCATCCTATATAATATGTGATATTATGATTGTATGCATGTTTAGACATAAATTGCGTGAATCCGGCAATGCATGCAATAAATTAAATATGATGAGACAAATATTTTTATAAATAAAATCCCTCATTTTAAATATGATTTAAAATTTATATCAAGATAAATAAAGGAAATTTAAATATTGTTTAAATGTTCCTACCTTCCATCAACGGTCAATGTATGTGATGCTACCCGCGGATACGGTCCGGCTCATATTATTGGGGGGGCCCGTCCGTCGGAAAGCTGTACATTGGATCGACAAATGTTGTAAGTTGGGTGGAACTCCCATGGGATCGGCTCATATTATTGGGGGATCCACATGGCGACCGTCCATCACAACTTAATATTGATGGGTCATCTTGACATGTCACTTTAAACGGCGTCATATTATTGGGCCCTTATTGGACATGAGGTAAATACATGGGGGTTGCTTTGGAAGCAATTGGGCTCTACCTTTTGAGAATTATGGTTGGCTGATATTATTCGGGACCATAAGTTTGTCAATTGGACTCCATGTTCTCACTAAGGAAAAAGTTTCCCGTTTTCACTAGAGGGTGGTGAAATCGTTAAAATAGTGGGAGTGAGATTCATAAAATTAAATTCGCCTATTTTATGTCTTAGTAAATTGTTAAACAATCATTGATATATGTCTGTTTTTTCCTTTTCAGTATTTCATACAATGAATTCGCGAAATCCTTTATTCTCGATCCTCGAACAAAACAAGCTGACTGGCGCCAACTATACGGAATGGTTCCGAAAGTTGAAGATTGTCTTGACTTCGGAGAAAATGCTCTACGTGTTAGAGAAAGCACCTCCGAAGGAAGCACCAGCTGACATAAGTCCGGAGGAATTGGCCAAACTTGATGCATGGTGTGACCATGACATCAAGACCAAATGCTATATGCAAGCCTCGATGTCTGATGAACTCCAGAGGCGATTTGAGGACACGGTGAATGCTGCTGACATTCACACGCAACTCAAGGAACTTTTTGGGGCTCAGTCGAGGGCTGAAAGGTTCTCTACTGTTAAGGAGTTGATGACGTGCCGCATGCGTGAAGGGACTTCGGTCCGTGATCATGGGGTACGAGTGATTTGGCTCATACAGAAGTTAGCGACCCTTGATTTGGTGTTGGAGCATGAACTCAATGTGGACTTGCTGCTTCTATCTCTTCCTTCTTCATTTGATGGATTCGTGATAAATTTTAATATGAACAAGATAGAGGCCACCCTTGAAGAGATGGTCAATATGCTCGTTACATATGAATCCACACTTAAGAAGGATAAGCCAGCTTTCTTGGTGGGCTCCTCATCTTCTGCTAAGAAGGGGCCAAGTATGAAGGGCAAGAAACGTTCTGCCCCACCCAAGAAAGTGGAACCCGAGAAGAAGCAAAAGACAAAGGCTTCAAACAATGGAAAATCCAAGGATGTTTGCCATTACTGCAAGAAGCCGGGTCATTGGAAGCGCAACTGCAAGGAGTATCTTGAGCAGTTAGGAACTGCAAAGGGTATGTTCTATATCGAAATAAACATGTCACTTAATACAACTTCTTGGGTATTGGATACCGGATGTGGATCTCACATTTGCAATGATTTGCAGGTGATGACAAGAAGTCGCAGGCTTAGAATGGGTGAGACCCAGCTGAGGCTCGGGAATGGTTCCAGAGTTGAAGCTACGGCCATTGGAGATGTTTGTTTGATATTGCAGAACGGTTTTAAATTATTGTTGAGAGATGTTTTATTTGTGCCAGATTTAATTAAAAACATTATTTCTATTTCTATGCTTGATAGAGATGGTTATTCTTGTAATTTTGTGAATGGGATTTGCAGTATTTACAAGAATGAATGTTTAATTGGAAATGGACAACTTGAAAACGATCTATATAATTTAAAACTAAAAGACGTTCCAGTGAATTGTATTGACAAACCGGCAACAACAAACAAAAGGAAAATCGATAGTCAAAACCCGGCAAACCTATGGCACGCTAGACTAGGTCATATTTCCTCAAGGAGGATGAACAAGCTAGTGGGAGAGGGCATGTTTGATATGTCTGATATTAACTCTCTACCTACTTGTGAATCCTGCCTAAAAGGGAAAATGACTAAATCTCCTTTTAAGGGACAGCCTGAGCGTAGTCAAAATCTGTTGGATTTGATCCATACAGATGTTTGTGGTCCATTTAGAGTAGGGACTCAACATGGCCACACCTACTTCATTACCTTTACTGATGATTATTCTAGGTATGGGTATTTATATTTAATGAAATATAAGTCTGAAGCATTTGAAAAGTTCAAAGAATTCAAGGCTGAAGTAGAAAACAAGCTAGGTAAAAGTATTAAAGCACTTCGATCGGATCGAGGTGGAGAATACTTGAGTACCGAGTTTTTGGACTATCTAAAAGAGAATGGGATTCTCTCTCAGTGGACTCCTCCTATGACACCACAGCTTAATGGTGTATCGGAGCGTCGTAATCGAACTTTGTTGGACATGGTTCGATCTATGATGAGCTTCACTGAGCTTCCACCTTCGTTTTGGGGCTATGCGCTTGAAACGGCGGTATTGTTGTTGAACAACGTCCACACTAAAGCAGTGGACAAAACACCATACGAGTTATGGAATGGCAAAGCTCCTAAGTATTCGTACTTGAGGATTTGGGGATGTCCTGCTTACGTGAAGCGGACAGTGGGAGATAAGTTGGATAGTCGATCCAGCTTGTGTTATTTTGTGGGGTATCCGAAGAATTCAATCGGATATTATTTCTATTATCCTGCTGAAACAAAGGTGTTTGTTTCACGGAATTCCACCTTCTTGGAGAAGGAGTTCTTATTGGATAAGAAAGGCGAGATGATGGAACTCGAAGAAGTTCGAGAAGAACCCGAAATACAAAATAACGATCCCACACCTCAGGAACCATTGCTGGACACGCCTGTACCTAGAAGATCCGAGAGGACTTCTAGACCTCCAGTTCGATATGGTCTTCTTCTTGAAGAGGGTCAAGATGAACCCGACATTGGATGTGATCCAAGAAGCTTCAAGGAAGCAATTTCTGATGCGGATTCGAATTTATGGCTTGAAGCTATGCAGTCTGAATTGGATTCGATGCATACTAACCAAGTCTGGTCTTTAGTGGATCCTCCCGATGGAATTGTTCCAATAGGGTGTAAATGGATCTACAAAAGAAAGCTTGGGCCTGATGGTAAGATATTGACTTACAAGGCGCGATTGGTGGCGAAAGGTTATACTCAAAGGCAAGGAGTTGACTATGATGAAACCTTTTCACCAGTCGCAATGTTCAAGTCCATAAGAATCCTAATTGCCATAGCTGCATGGTATGACTATGAGATATGGCAGATGGATGTGAAGACTGCTTTTCTTAATGGAGACATTAAGGAAGAAATCTATATGAAGCAGCCTGAGGGGTTCACATCCATGGGAAGCGAGCATAAGGTATGCAAGCTTCAGAGATCAATTTATGGTCTAAAACAAGCATCAAGAAGTTGGAACCATAAATTTGATGAAACAATTAAAGATTTTGGTTTCATCAAGAACCCAGAGGAACCTTGCGTGTACAAGAAAGTAGTTAAGGATGCGGTGACATTCTTAGTACTTTATGTTGATGACATCCTACTCATTGGGAATGATGTAGGGATGTTGCAGTCAACAAAGATATGGTTATCAGGTAGATTTTCGATGAAGGATTTGGGTGAGGCATCCTACATTCTTGGGATACAGATCTATAGGGATAGATCTAAGAGAATGATAGGACTCACTCAATCAACCTACATCGATACCATATTGAAACGGTTTTCAATGGATGGGTCCAAGAGAGGACATCTACCCATGTGTCATGGAGTTTCTCTATCCAAGTCAATGTGTCCCAAGACTGATGCAGAGATAGAGAATATGACACATGTACCATATGCGTCAGCTATAGGTAGTATCATGTATGGGATGATATCTACCAGACCGGATGTAGCATTTGCTCTGAGTGTCACGAGCAGATATCAGTTTAATCCTGGTCAGATGCATTGGAAAGCCGTGAAGGACATTCTTAAGTACTTGCGAAGGACTAAGAATATGTTCATGGTTTATGGAGGACGAGAACTCAAACTGGAAGGCTATACCGACTCTAGCTTCCAAAGTGATGTGGATGACTCGAAGTCAACCTCTGGATTTGTGTTCATGCTCAATGGTGGTGCTGTCTCTTGGAAGAGTTCCAAGCAGGACACCACAGCGGATTCCACCACTGAGGCTGAATACATTGCAGCATCAGCTGCTGCTAAAGAGGCCGTTTGGATGAGGAATTTCGTCCAAGAGTTGGGCGTCATTCCTGAATTTGTTGGTCCAGTCCCGGTGTACTGCGACAACACGGGTGCCGTTGCTCAAGCAAAGGAACCAAGGTCTCATCAAAGATCCAAACACGTACTGAGGAAATACCACATAATCCGGGAGATTGTGGAAAGAGGAGACATCAGTGTCGAACGAGTGGCCTCTGCAGACAATATCGCTGATCCACTTACTAAGCCTTTGCCAGGACCATTGTTTGACAAACATCGCGAAGCAATGGGTCTACGTAGTATGACTAGTTGGCTATAGGGCAAGTGGGAGATTGTAAGAGTGGGTGCCCAGTGAGCCAACTGTGTGGCTATGGGCTTTGTTGACTCTTTGTATAAACAATCTTTTGTTTAATATTATTTACACTTTTATGGCAATGACTTTATATTACTTCATATTGTTATATTGTGATATACTATTGTTGTTTTGATAAAGACCTTGAATATACTATAGTGTATGTAAGATGTGGTAGAACATGGAGATGTCTATCATGAAATACATCTTATAGTCACTGTATATTCTAAAACCGTTCCTAGTCGATTGAGCCGTCCGATAATAAGGATAAGGATCGCTCGAGTTTGAGACTAGCATTTGCGATGCGGAGTACCACGTTTCATTGGTAGGGAACATGGAGATGTTCGAAGCATGCAAATGGATATTCATAGGATGAATAGTCGAACTACCCTATCCGGACTTTCCAAGTGGTTATCACTTATCGAGTGGATAAAGTCCGCGGTTTTGGTTGTACACCATTAGTCCTTACGACTTGAAACATCATGGAGACTCTATATGCTAGTACTGTGCTTTGACTCGTTTACCGACTCTGAGGGGGTCATCAGGTGTCGAGATTGGGTACAGTTACGACACATATAGGAGTCAATGCATTGTTGTCAAGGATTCACCACATACTTGCGAGTGTGGATATCCTATGCGATCTGAGGAGATATTAGTGTGACAAATCTCTGGCCAGAGTACTTGATGTGATTTAAGAAATGGTTTCTTAGTAGCACATGCGATGTCACTAATTTGATCTTCAAGATGCATTGCATAGTTATCGAATCTTGAGCGACTCTCGATATACCAATGGTTGTTGATTCGATCGGGATATATGGATGAAGGGACCGTACTGTACGTTAACCAAAATCTACTGGTTCTTATAGGCACTATCAGTGATACCTAGGGAATCATGGGGCGATGTTGCTAGGCGCTTTACCATGATTCGTTGGGCAAGTCGGAAAGTGTTGTTCCGAGTCACAAGGAGTTGTGAGCCCACGGCTAGCTGTATCCCTGAACCATTGAGGGTCACACAGTGTAATGGAGTTTTAATCCCCGTTGAGATAGTTAAATTTAAAGATTTAAATTTAATGAACTAAGGAGTTGGACTTCTTAAATAAGAGTAAGGGAGTAGGATTTCCTAAAATGACATAGGGATGGACATTTTTGGAAACCACTGAATTCGGATTCAGGAAAATTTATTTTGACTTTAAAACGTGCAGAAATGGTTTCTGTGCACATTGGTGAAATCGTTTCATCAATCGGAGTCACGATGAATTTTATATTAATTTCTGAACGAGTGGGCTTTGCTTGTCGGGCCCCAGCTTATGACTAATGGGCCCTAAGGTGTTAGTGGCCTGCATTATAAATAAGTTATTTCAGTACAGAAATTACACACAACAGGTCATAATTTTTGAGACAGGATTTTCGAAACCCTACCCCTCTCAAAACGTTTTCGGCCGACCCCTCCCCTCTGCCCGAGAAAATTCCGGTCTGTGATTTTGAATCGCAGTAAGGAATAACGAATCAAATTCGTGTATTCTCTTCGCAGAAAACTTCTGATAGATTTTCTAGTGCAATCTATCAGAGGGATTAAACCTCTGTTCGTGGACCTGATTGAAGGCGTTCATCGGTTCCAGGGAGAGACAACAAGAGCAGAATTGTTCTGTTGGTGTCCATTAATCTCGTTGCGAGATTTGAGGTAAAATTTATTTAATTGTTATTTAAATTTTACACACACGTAATTCAATCGATGAACGGTTGATACCCATATCATGGAAACGTTCCATGAAAAATTTTTAAACTTCCGCTGCACCGGGTATCAATCGTAATTGGTCTGGGAACTCGCCAGTTTTCCAACAAACTGTTTGTGATAATCCTACGTCATATGAGGGCTTGGTGAACCGTTGCCGCCAGGCAGAGATCATTTTGAGGAGAGGGATGGAGTTGCAGACTTATCGACCTTCGAGTTTTTTGGGTCCACGAGCCCAGTTTTAAGAAACAGGGTGCTATTTCATCTTCTTCTTCAGGATCCGACAGTGTTTACCGCTTTGGTCGTCGGAAGGATATTCGTTGTGAGCAGTGTAGGATGAGACAACCTCCAAGCCAGTGTCGTCGTGCATCTGGTGCTTGTTTTCTCTATGGTGATATGGGTCATTTGAAGAAGGATTTTCTTAACCATATGGGAGTTGCGAGTGATTCTGGTAAAGGTGGAGGTTCTCAGGCTACCATCCAGCAGTAGCAGCGTCCTCAGACTTTTTCCCGTCGTCATTCTTTCTTGCATGTGTTTTGATCGATTCTGGTGCGTATCATTCTTTCATATCAGCTCGATTTGTTAAGAGATTTAGACTGTCGTATGTTCCCTTAGACGTGTTGTTAGTTTTTTTGACTCCGATGGGTCAGGAGGTATTGGCTAAGCGTCTAGTGGTAGATTGTGTTTTGGGTTTTGAGGATCATCAGTTGAGTGCTAACCTGGTGATCTTAGCAATGGATAATTTCGATTGCATTATTGGGATCGACCTTTTAACTACCTATAGAGATGTAGTGGATTGCTACCAGCGGTTTGTCCAATTTCTCCTTGAGGATGGGGATGCGTGGTATTTCTATGGTAAGGGAGCGCGACCCCCGATGCTTGTGGTTTCTGCTTTGAAAGCCTGTCGTGCTTTAGAGTCTGGCGGGTAAGGCTACCTTATCTACGCGATTGATGCATTCTTAGATGGTTAAGACATTCAGGAGATACCAGTGGTCCGAGAGTTTCCGGATGTGTTTCCTAACGAGATTCTAGGTCTGCCACTTGTATGAGAGGTAGAGTTCGGTATTGAGTTGTTACTAGGGACAACACCGATTTCTAGAGCATCTTATCGTCTGGTTCCATCAAAGATGAGAGAGTTGTAGAAGCAGTTGCAGGATCTTCTTGATAAGGGCTACATTCAACTCAATGTTTCACCGTGGGAGCCCCATTACTGTTTGTCAAGAAGAAGGATAGTTCGATGCATCTTTGCATAGACTACTGCCAGCTGAACCAGATGAGTGTTAAGAAAATGTATCCTCTTCCACGAATAGATGATCAGTTTGATCAGCTTCAGGGGACGTCAGTATATTCCAAGATTGATCTGCGATAAGGTTACCATCAGTTGCAAGTTAGAGAGGAGGACATTTTTTTATTCTCACACGGTATGGTCACTATGAGTTTCTAGTGTTGCCGTTTGGATTGACTAATTCTCCTGCTGTCTTCATGGACTTGATTAACAGGGTTTTCCGCGATTTCTTGGATAAGTTTGTGGTAGTGTTCATCGATGACATCTTGGTGTATTCTCGCAGTGTCTACGAGCATGCCTATCATCTTTGTTTCGTTTTGCGGATATTGAGAGAACAACAGTTGTAAACTAAGCTCAGTAAGTATGAATTCTAAATTGACCGAGTTGTTTTCCTTGGTCATGTGATCTCTAGAGTTGTTGTGGCAGTTGATCTTATCAAGGCAGAAGCTATTCTAAATTGGTCGCGTCCGACGACAACTTCGGAGATCCGTATTTTCCTGGGGTTGGTAGGATACTACCGACGGTTTGTGGAGGATTTCTCTCAGATATCCAGGCCTTTGACACAGTTGACGAAGAAAGATATTTCTTTTTTTTTTGTCAGCAGAGTGCGAAGAGAGTTTTCGCGAGTTGCGACTTCGTTTGACGATAGCTCTAGTGCTAGCATTGCCATCTGGATCTGGTGGTTTCGTATTCTACACCGATGCTTCTCTCCAGGGTTTGGGTTGTGTGTTGACTCACAATGGGCATGTGATTGCATATGCCTTCAGACAACTGAAGACTCATGAGGAAAATTATCCCGTACATTATTTGGAGCTTGTAGCCATTGTATTTGCGCCTAAGACTTGGCTTCATTATTTGTACGGTGAGATATTTGAAATTTTTATGGATCATAAGAGTTTGAAGTATCTGTTCACTCAGGCTGATTTGAACATGAGACAACATCGCTAGATGGATTTGTTGAAAGACTATGACTATGAAATCAAGCATCATCCAGGATCTTCGAATCCGGTTGCTGATGCACTTAGTCGCAAAGTGTATGTGAGTTCCCTTCATAACAGCGTAGTTTCGCGAGTGGTAGATGAGTGTTGTTCCTTAGGGTTTACTTTTCTTCACAAGAAGGAGCAACAGTGGATTCGTGTTTTGTCAATGTTTTCCGAACCATCTTTGTATACTCAGATCAGAGAGGCACAGATTTCCGATCCAAAGAATCAAAATTTAGCACGATTGGTTCAAGATGTGAATACGTCGGGTTTCAATCTCTAGGCTGATGGTTTTTTTGTGTCTTTACAGTTGTGTGGTAGTTCATGATGATTCCACACTGAGGGGTGAGATCTTGTCGCAGGCTCATCGTAGTAGATTCTATGTTCACCCAGGCAGTATGAAAATGTATAAGGATCTACGGACAAGATTCTGGTGGAAAGGGATGAAGCGCAGCGTGTATCTGTTCATGTCTCGATGCCTTGTGTGTCAACAGGTCAAGGCAGAATTTCGACGACCCGGTGGTTTTCTTCAGGGTTTAGAGATTCCTGATTGGAAGTGGGAGCATGTGACAATGGATTTGTTGGAACACGTTTTTAGATCATAGATCTGATACCCGGTGCAGCGGAAGTTTAAAAAAAAATTTGTATGGAACGATTCCATATCATGGGTATCAAATTCTAACATTTAAATTATGCAAGTAAAATAATAATCACAATTAAATATTTTACCTCTTCAAGCTAAGGCTTGATTATGGACTCTAATAGAATTTTCTGCTCTTGTTGTAAATCTCAGGAACTGATGACTACTCGATCAATCTCCGGAATTAGATCCACGAACAGAAAACTAAAACCCTCTGATTCTGATTAATTGCACTAGAAATCAATCAGATGTTTATCGAAGAGATTAAACAGATTTGATCTGTCAATTCAAAATGTAATTTTTCATAAAAATCATAGACTGAATTCTCTCAAAAGGAGTAGAGGAATTCGAAAATTCCCCTTGGAATATTATGAGTGATTTTCGAAAAACACAAGGTTGGAATCAATCATATTTTCGAAAATCACATGCATATATATATATATATAATTTCTAGACTGGATTAAGTTATAAGTGTATTAGGACACTAACTCCTTAGGGCCCATAATCCATAACTTAAGCCCAACAAGGCAAGCCCATTATTATAGAAATTAATATTAAATTCATCATGACTCTGATTGATAAACTGATTTCATCAATGTGCACAGAAACCATTTCTGCACCTTTTAAAGTCAAGATAATTTTTCTGAATCCGAATTCAGTGATTTCCAAAAATGCCCATCCCTATGTCATTTTAGAAAATTTCACTCCCTTTAGTTTAGAAGTCCAACTTCTCTTTCATTAAATTTAACTCTTTAAATTTAACTATCTCAACGGGGATTAGTAATCTATTACTTGTGTGACCTTCAATGGTTCAGAGATACAGCTAGCCATGGGTTCACAACTCCTTGTGACTCAGAACAACAATTTCCGACTTACCCATCGAATCATGGTAAGAGCGCCTAGCAACATCGCCCCATGATTCCCTAGGTATCACTGATAGTGCCTGCAAGAACCAATAGGTTTTGGTTAGCGTACAGTACGGTCCCTTCATCCATATATCCCGATCGAATCAACAACCATTGGTACATCGAGAGTCGTTCGAGATTCGATAACTATGCAATGCATCTTGAAGAACAAATAGTGACATCGCATGTGCTACTAGGAAACCAAGTAACCTAAATCACATCGAGTACTCTGGCCAGAGATTTGTCACACTAATATCTCCTCAGATCGCATAGGATATCCACACTCGCAAGCGTGTGATGAATCCTTGACAACAAAGCATCCACTCCTATATGTGTCGTAACTATACCCAATCCCGACACCTGATGACCCCAATAGAGTCGGTAAACAAGTCAAAGTACAGTACTAGCATACAGAGTCTCCATGATGTTTCAAGTAATAAGGACTAATGGTGTACAACCAAAACCGCAGACTTATCCACTCAATTAATAATAACCACTTGGAAAATCCGAATAGGGTAGTTCGATCATTCATCATATGAATATCCATTTGCATGCTTTGAACATCTCTATGTTCCATACCAATGAAACATGGTACTTGACATCGCAAATGCTAGTCTCGATCTCGAGCGATCTTTATCCTTATTTGTGGACGGCTCAATTGACTAGGAACTGTTTAGAATATACAGTGACTATAAGATGTGTTTCATGATAGTGATCTCTCTTTATTCACTATCTCATCTTACTTATACTATAGTATATTCAAGGTCTTTATCAAAACAACAATAGTATATCACAATATAACATTATGAAGAAAGATAAAGAAAATGCCATTAATGAATGTAAATTATATTAAACAAAGATTGTTTACAATAAGAGACTCTCAAAGCCCTTAGCCACAACTTGGCTAGCGGGGCATCAACTCTTTCAGGATTTTGTCACCCACTTGTCGTTGTCTTCCAAGAATTGTGATGCGATTTGGGTTGTTGTTGATTGATTGTCGAAGTCCGTGCATTTCCTTCCGTATAATCGGGATTTCACTTTTGATCAAAAGGCACGGTTGTATGTGCAAGAGATTGTTCATCTGCATGGGATTCTGCTGAGCATCGTTAGCGACAGAGATCCGAGGTTTACCTCTAGGTTTTGGGATAGCTTCCAGCATGCTCTTGGTACTACTTTGAGCTTGAGTATAGCTTATCATCCGGAGATCGATGGACAGACTGAGAGGACGATTTTTACTCTTGAGGATATGCTTAGAGCTACTGTGATGGATTTTGGTCCAGCTTGGCATGACCATCTGGCGTTGGTTTTGCGTATAATAACAGCTACCATCGCAGTATCGGCATGGCACCGTTCGAGGCTTTGTATGGACTCCACTATCATACACCTTTGTTTTGGGACGAGGTTGGCGAGCGTCAGGTTGACGATCCGGAGTTAGTCCAGAAGATGACTGATGCGTTAGAGTTGATTAGGCAGAGGATCAAGGCTGCCCAAGATCGACAGGGAGTTGATTAGGCAGAGGATCAAGGCTGCCCAAGATCGACAGGTTAGTTACGCTAACACGCATCGTAGACCATTTCAGTTCCAGCCAGGGGAGCATGTTTTTCAGAGGGTTTCACCTTTTTGTAAAGTGATGAGGTTTGGGATTAAGGGCAATTTATCGCCGAGATTCATAGGACCATTCGAGATTCTTGAGAAAGTTGGAGATGTGGCCTATCATTTAGCCTCGTCACATTATATTTCTGGAATTCATGATGTGTTCCACGTGTCCTTGCTGAGGCGGTATGTTGCGGATAAGTCGCATGTGTTGCATCCGATAGAGGTTCAGTTAGAGCATGATCTGTCATACGTGGAGAGACCTCTCAGGATACTTGACAGGAAGGAGAAGGTACTTCGTAATATGCGCATACCGTTAGTTATGGTTCAGTGGCAGCGCAGAGGTACCGAGGAAGCAAATTGAAAGCTAGAGAGTCGGATGTGTGCAGAGCATTCAGAGTTGTTTTGAGTTTTGTATTTTCTTTTGGATAGTGTTGTAATATTTGAGAATCAGATGTAATAAAGAACTCTTTTACAATTTGTCTGCTTTATTCCTCAAGCTTGAATTTCGAGGACGAAATTTCTTAAGTGGGGGAGAATGTAGTGACCCGTACCCAAAATGAGGAATTAACTTGGAAATCATGTTTAAAGTAGGTAAAACTTGATTAAGGGATTTCCAAATGGGTCTATAGATTTCAAAAATAGACCAAGAACACTCGAAAATAGTTTAGAGGGTCCATAGTCTTCGGTGGGATCGGAAGGTCCGAACTAGGATCGGAGCATCCGATCTGTGTGAAAGTTCGGAAGGTAAGTTTGTGTTCGGAACCAGGGATATCGGAACGTCCGATCAGCGTTCGAAGCTTCCGAAGTGCACTGTCCAACTGTCCAAGATGAGGTCAGCTTGATGATGTCATGGGTGAAGTTTGAGGTGGTGATCGGAACTTCCGAAGGGTGATCGGAGATTCCGAACAGCAGTCATGGACACTTGTCAGAAAACCATTGCACGTGGCATGCATGTAGAGATCGGAGCCACCGATCAGGGATCGGAGCTTCCGATAGAGGTCTATAAATATGAGGACCAAGAGCTCATTTCCTTTCACCTCTTCCACCTCTCTTATCTTGTTTTTTAGTCCTTTTGGGCGGTTCCTAGCCTTCTAGGATTACCTCGGGAATTGGCGAGGCGTTCCAAAGAGTCCTAGCGGAGCTGTGTCCAAATTTGGGGACTTTGACAGCAAAGGGCTGACGACGGACGCAGATATAACTTTGGATCCGTAAAAATATTAGGGATTATGTAATAACTTAGTTAAGGCTTTTAGAACAGTAATAGTGACTCGGATAATATTGACTTGTAGGCTTGGATCTAGACTTGTGTTCTTAGAGATTCAGGTGTTGAGCTACGTAAGTACTGACTAAGATAGCCGACATGATATACACACTTCTATGTTGCATTTTATGTGTCATGTTTTACTGTTTTAGAACATGCATGATTATTCTTTAGAGGTTGGTCATGTGGGGAGGCTCAGCTCCGTATTGTTTTGTCTATCATCAAGAGACGCCGCGATGGCAGAGACTGATTCTACGGTGATAGGGTGAGTATGTGGATGTACCCCGTGGAGTCGTTCTCTAGCCGGTACTGCATATTCGATTGGCGCCCCTGAGCAAACTGAGTTTTTACTGGGTTTTAAGTCATTCTTGCATCATATTTGTTTATATATCATTGTTTTTGTATTGAGCGTAGTTACTTACGTCCAGTATTTTTGTATTTTCTGGACACCCTATTTGACGAGGCATGTCTCAGATTGGGTGAAGCCGGAGGATCGCGGCAGGTTGGAGACCAGGGGCCAGGGTTGTAGTGAGTTTTCCTTAGTTGTTAAGGATTTGATACACTGTTCGATTTGGTTGTATTATACAGTGTTTAATTATGGGTTTTTGTGTTGTTTGTATTCTTCCATTTGTTTTTGGATTTAGATTCTTTACCTTTCCGCTGTTAAATTCTGATTATGATTTAATTAAGTTAAATGCATGCTTAATTAGTTTATGTTTAGTAGTGGATCCGAGTAGGGTCGCTATACGCTGAGTACATAAATATGATTATAAAAAACTAATATGATGCATGCAACATGAGATGACTGGGGTGACTGATCAACTACCAAATCTTGCTCATACTAGATGCCAAGAGTATGTAGTAACATCTAAGAATCCGACCGCTGGGTAACTCACACACTCGTCTAGA
The DNA here is from genome assembly GCF_033568475.1 of Henckelia pumila. Classification (NCBI taxonomy): domain Eukaryota; kingdom Viridiplantae; phylum Streptophyta; class Magnoliopsida; order Lamiales; family Gesneriaceae; genus Henckelia; species Henckelia pumila. Next base: position 58,090,449 of record NC_133120.1, on the reverse strand, counting down.
CCACCGTAGTATCAGTCTCTGCACATTGCGGGAACTCCCGATGTTAGACTGTATAAACACGTGTAGGGCTGAGCGACCCTACGAGAAAGGATATCTCAAATGAGATACAACTCAACGTGTATGTGCCAATGCAATATGTGTGCAAAGTAGAAAACATGTACCATGGAACATAAATTCAACATATAAGTATGCATACTCAACTGAAAATCTCAGTCAGTACTTACGTACTTCTAAGTGATAGATCATATACAATCAGGGTCTAGATTTCAAGCCTAAAGTCAAGTAATTATCAAATCACTAAACATGTTTTAAAAGCCTTAAATAAGCTAACAGATGCTCCTATATTTTAATAGGATTCTCGAATCTTACCTTCATCCCTCGTTAGCCCGTTGATGTCGATAACCTAGTTTCTACTCGCAACTGGATGCGATTTTCTAGAAGAACCTCACTATTATCGTCTACTTATCTACTGATCAAGAAGGGAATTCGGGAATTTGTCACTAAAATCTGCAGCCTCGAACCCTTAATTGTAGGCGGAGTTCGGAAGCTCCAAACTAGGTTTCGGACATTCCGAACTCTACATGTTTCACATGTATCTGGCTGCCTGATTTCAGGCATTTCGATCATGGCTTCAAAATTTCCGATCATGGCTTCGAAAGTTCTGATCATGTTCAGAATTTCCGATCTTGGTCTTCGGAGGTTCCGTACTTTTAGGCCATTACAGGCGTAAAAATGCATTTCTTAGTCATCGGACACTCCGATCGGGTACTTTGGACGGTTCGATCATCCATGTGGCATACATCCAATCGTGCTCTCTTCAGCTGAATTGTCTATTATATATCGGAGTTTTCGATCTGTATTTCGGGTTCCAAACTGATCCCTGGCATCCGAACATGAACCATGCTTCCGAACACGTTTGAACCTTTCGAACTTTCCTGCTTCCGAACTTAACAAGGGTCCAGTTGGCTGCTTCCAAACTATGGTTCAAATATTTTGAAATCTCCGGTGGTTCCGAAGTTCAGAATTCATATTTTAATTTTATTCCATATCTTGATTTGTTTAATTAGTAACCTTAATCATGTTTAACATTTAATTAACTTTAAACACGGTACGGGTTACTACTGTACATATGTATCACACACACACACTTCATCTTTTTCACCGAGCACTTAGTATTTTCAAGTACTCTCTACAATTTTTGCACTCCCGTAACCCTAGAAATCACTCGTCCTCCAACATTTCAGCAAAAATTAAATGTCATCCTCATCGCCTCTGCCTACCTCATGAATGTTATTTCCGTGGACTTTGAGTCCATCTATGGTATGGAGAATCAAGCCCTGGTCGGGGTATTCCAACTACTGGAAGATGTTGGGTTGAGGAAATTTTTGTCAATCGAAAATCTTGACTACTATGAAGCGGAGTTGTGCCGTAAATATTCTGTTAACAGTGATGGAGAGTTGGTTCTTTGCATCAAGGGTCATCGATTGGTTATTACTGAGGCCTATTTTGCTAGACTCTTTTTTTTTTCCCAGGAAGGCTTGTCCGATCTCTCTGATGTTACGAACACAGACATTGAAGAAATGAAGACATTGTTCTCTACATTTGGTGTTCTACTCAGCTTTCCGAAGCTAAGAAGGAGTTGTAACTGGAATATCAAGTTTTGGCTGATATGTGATATGTGTAATTTATGCACTTAATTGTTATATGATCTAACTTGGATTTTGTCATGAATCGAGAGGTATTATTCATATTTTGCTGTTTTTTTTGTGATATGCAGAAAGTAGACAAGATATATGAATTGCATGAAAAGAGATGTGTTGAGGATACAAAGAAGGCTAAAGAATGATTAAAACATGATTTTGAGAGCACAAAAAAAGAACCTAAGCACCAAAAAAGAATGTTTTGACACTGTTATGACTCAAATTAAGAGTGGAAAAGAAATTTCCGAACCATGTTATGTTATAGCCCTAATGCGGTGGGTAATAATAACCGTTCCATGACCTCACCCCTTAGAGGGATTACATATAGGCGACTGATCATTTAGCCACGAATAATGAGAGGAATTTCAGTGTCTGGCCAAAATATGTAAATCATGTCTATTTTGTTATGATGATGATGTTTATGCTATGTTATGCTTTGTTGGGACATGAAATAAATGTTTGTGTTATGGAATATATTACAAGTTTTGAGATAAATATATATGTATATATTTGATATGATCGATTGGCTCCCACTTGCTGAGTGTTTTCCAAAACACTCACCCCTTTACTTTTTCCTCCCAGATGATGATGCAGATGATGATTTAGAAGAGCTTGAACAAGATATGTTTTGGGGATGGTGATAGAAGAATATTTTAAGAGTTTATTTGGTTATTTTATTTTGGGATTGATACATTAATATTTTGTTATTTAAGTTTATAGTCGCTTCCGCAATTATTTATTAGTTTTTGGATTAACGAGTTGTAAAGACAATATTTTTGGAGCTTTTATTTATGAGAAAAGACTGGTTTGCATATACTGTACTACGAGGATTTTTGTTTTATAATTTGTGTGAATTTAAAACAACTCCGGACTCGATCTCAGGGCGTGACATTTTAATGGTATCAGAGACGACCTCTCTTAGTACGGTATGGTTCGGGGACGAACCAAGCGAAAGCTAGTGGGTATGTGACGCCCGAGGCTGAGGAGGCGAGGAGTGATCGTCGGTGCCAAGAGGTTGCACGGAAAATGAGCGGCTCCTGGTAGGCTTCTAGGCGGAGGGAGACATGAATGAACCGATCATTTCGGAATGAGAGGGATTCTGAGACTGTGTAGGTATGAGACTGCATAGTTGAGAAGAGTTTAAAAGATATCATATGTACTACTCATATCAAGAAGGTGCATCTTCTTTTCGGGAGCTCATCATATAAGAACTCCAACGTTAAGCGTGCTGACTTGGAAAAATTTTAGGATTGGTGAGCCCCTGGAAAGTTTCTCAGGGTTAAAAAAGGATTAAAACATGATTAAAACATGATTTTGAGAGCACAAAAAACAAAAGTTTGTGGTGCAGAGTTGCGCCTAGGCGCCTCAATGGATAATCGAGTCGTGAGGGTGGCGCCTAGGCACCACCATCTCTTGTTGGCACCAGGGGTGCTGGTTGTTCATCCTCATTATTCTCTGCCATTGCCTTGATTTCTTCTCTTCTTTTTTTTTTCTTAATTCTCTTGTGATTCTTTCGATCTTAGGATCAAAAGGTATAAAATCAAGGTTGTGAGTTCTTCGCATTAACTGCAGAATAGAAAAACAATGAATCAGTGACTAAAAAAAATTATAAAAAAACTCTAAATTAAAATCTAGATTAATTAATAACAATACTAATATAAACTCACGGCTCCATCATCCATTGAGGCACCTAGGCGCCACTCTACACCACAAACTTTTGTTTTCCGGTGTTTTAGTTGCCTCGTCTAGTGCTTAAGTTTTTTCTTTGTGCTCCTAAAATCATGTTTTAATCCTTCTTTTACTTTCTTTGTATCCTCAACACATCTCTTTCCAATGAATTCATGTATCGTGTTTATTTTCTGCATATTACAAAAACAACAGCGAAATGTGCATAATATCTCTCGATTCATGACAAAAGCCAAGCTAGATCATATAACAATTGAGTACATAAATTGCATTTATCAATGAGTCAAAGTGAAACCCTAGCATGTAAAGCCTCTGTTGTCCCGAGTTTTAAATAATAATGATGTACTATCATAATCACGAACTTATCCACTCGAAAAATAGTAACAACTTGGAAAGTTCTAGAGAGGGTTACTCAATAAACTCATCAAATGAGCAACCATCTATATGTTTAAACATTTTTAGGTTTTTACCAATGAAACATGACCCACAATATCACATGTGGTAGAATCGAACTCGAACGACATTTATCTTTCTTTTAGCGACTGAATCGACTAAAAACTTATTTAAAATACAATAACTTAAATGTGTATTTCATGATTATCATCATATATACAACATTATATTAATAATACTATGATATATTCAAAGTCTATACCTAAGTAGCTTACATGGGTATATAAATAAGAAAATGTCAAAATAAATATAAAACATGAATTAATAAAATATTCAATAAACAGTTAATTTGCAGGACACCGTGGGCACTTTTAATCATATCTGGTCCAACAATACTATTTATTCTAATTTATTCAATAAAATTATTCTCATTCAGAGAACACAAGCATGGATTACATTTTATGAATCAGTAGAGACTTGAAACAAAGTTAAACACCACCAGAATTACTGTAAACATCATACAGGTAAAATGTATCTCCAGAAACTGGTTCATCGCAACATTCTGAAGACAAAGATTATTGCACTTCTCGATTTGTCGAAAAGCTTCGGGCAGGGTAGAGAACCCCGGAAAAGAAATAAAAATGTTTTACTAATTTTGCATTAAAATAAAGTAGCGAAGCACGCCATCTTTACATTCCACCTGCTTTAGAGTTCGATGTCAATGCCTTAGCTAATTCTTCAGCCTTCGCCCCTCCACTTACGTAAGCTATAAGTGGGCTGTCGACTGGAACTATATCATCTCTTAGGTAACCTCCTGCAGATCTTAGCAATTCTTCTGAACCTTTTTCCACGGCCCCTTTCATTATCATGGTCTTGTGCGTCCCGGCAATCAATTCTTCATAATCCGTGTCTCCGGTTTCACCAAGAATCACAAACATGTTTGCCACGTTTAATCGCCACCGAACAAAAAGATACCTATTGATTGGAAGCCACAAGAGAACACACTAACAAAGTAAAATATGGAACGCATACATGTGTGATTGTTACCAAGTTATCCAGTGCAAATCAAAGGGACGAGGATTCAACAGCTCGCGCCATAGAATATGAAATTAAGCATAGTTCGGTCCATGAGACCAGGTCAATGCAATAATGAAAAGTTTGCTATATAAGTAAAATAATAAGCTTCATTTGACCTTCAAAAAAAAAAAAAAAAAGCTTCAATTGAAATTGCTGGAAAATGAATTTCTTGAAAGCCATCGAAGGCAATCAATCAATCAATATCGCGAAGATGCAAAACAAAAACAAGTCTAAAACTTTGCTATCAAAGAAGTTGGAAACACAAGCATATATATACCTTTTGAAACTAGTAAAGAATTGTATAGCTTCCTGTCTTCGAATAACCGTAACACTTGTAATTTCATTAGAGTTCACAAGACATATGGTTGCAATCAAGCAACACTTGACAAAACATACTATTGAAAATGTTGATTCCTCTACATACTTTGACTTAATTTCTCAAAGTATTCAAAGCCCCTTTGATTCATGTCTCACAAGCCAAATCTCTCATTTTCACCTCTTGCAAAATTCTCTATCTTTCCCTTGAAAGATGTAAAATGATATGCTTGAATCTTGATTTTGAAGCCCAAAGGTCATGCTATATGTGAGCTTAAGGATACTATTATTTTGCACACTTTCTTGAAAATATAACTTCTTAAATGCATAATTCTGTTAGTACTAATAAGGTATTCTATCAACATTTTAGGTTTTCAAATGCAAGTAAAGATAAAATGTGATCTACTTTTGTAGTAGAAAATAAACTCTACTCTTTGAAAGTTGAGAAAAGCTCCTAAACAGAAAAACAGTTGAGGACGTCGTTTCAAGAGTTAAAATCATTAGTTGATGGTTAGTCCTTCATGATGGGTTTAAGTAACTAAGAATTAGGTAGTGTTAAGCACTTCTCAGCTTTTCCTTCACAAAATTTTGAAATTTTGTAAACTTTTGTGAACGAAAAGCTAATAAGTATTTCCTAGAAGCTCTACCAAACACTGCCTTAGTCAATTAAGAAAGAGGAACCCATGACTTTTTTTTTTACACTTTGCCAAGGGCCATGTTAAAGTAAAATCGAAGTGTTATACAAGATTCTTTTAGATATTGATTGCACACTATGTCAATTATGTGTTTGTGTTTGTGTTTGAAATCTCACGTCTTTATCACTGCTAATCTTATGTTTGAAGAATGAATACTTGATTTTTGACGATGGTTTTGCTTTTGCATATTATAACATGCTCATGCAGGTGGAAGTTGTATTCTTAGGTTCTGATTAACTGAAAGATTTGATGAAATATCTTCTGTTTTTTCTAGAGTACTAAACAATTTCACGTATTTGTTTTATAATTTTGTTTTGTTCAAGTCTTTTTACATTCATATTTATAATGGTTCATGTTCTGAGTTCTTTGGGGAATTAGGATCACAACCATGATGCCGTCCTAAAGTAGCATGTAATATGGCTAATGTTCTAAACCATGCAAAGCACATATGTTGTAACTACCATGAACATGTAATTCAACTCTCATCTAGAAAATATTTCTTACCGTAGAGCCTGAGAACGAGATGCAAGAAGTGGAACAACTTGCATTCTCGTGGAATTTCTGCAATACATTAAGTGGCATCGGAGACCTCTCATTCTTAGTTTTTGCCTCATGTCGTCCACTTTTTTCGCCTACAAAATTGAATAGAATGATGAAACTGAAATAGCATACTTAACCAAATTATATTTTAAATAACTTATAACTCATGTATACCAAGCTAGGATCCTTTATCAAGTATGAAAGGCAGTGGGGATTGCTTGACTTGGCATCGTGTTCTATAGCAATGGAAGAAGGTCCTGAATTCGCATCTTCAGATGAATTCATTAGTTTCCAAATTGTTTTCTTTAAACCATCCGAACCCCACCGATAGTCAATATGTGATGCGTAATCTGGATCAGGATAAAGCTTTCCATTATCTTCAGTATAAGTACCTGGATAGTACACTTCACTGCCGCTACCACAGATTAAAGCGTCAAAATCATTTATTTTGATACTTGCGGACTTAAAGAATTCAGTCAGTTCAAATATTGGCATAGCCGTTGACAAAGCAAATCCCGTCATTTTTGCATTATGTGGATCCAACTTGTTTGCCTTAAATATCTCTTGCATTATATGGATCATTTTCTTATCCGGAAATCCTTTGCTGTCATAGCAATCAAGTGCTATAACAACTAATTTACGACGCCGCCTCAACATTGGATACTTGCTTGGCAAATCTGTCACTTTTTTGTCAAAATCAGAATCTTTTGCTACAGATTCTGGCCTTCTCATTTTACTTAAGACTCGTTTGACTTGGTCTTGCAGCTCGGGGTCATTGCCAGCAGCAGTTATATCATGTGATTCATTTAATGATGTTTTTTCACCGTCAATTGAGAGCCTTAATGACATATCTTGTACGTCCTTCAGTGAATCATTCAGTGACTCCTCTGCTGCCAGTTCATCTGCAGGAGTGTCGGTTTGCCATTGTGGATGCCTCATACGACATGCTGCTATCCTGGTCAGGTAAGTTCGACAATGTTCGGGCCACGAAAAGAGATGTATATTCTTCCAGCCATTTTTTCTACATTCGTGCCACAAGTTCTTCTCCGAAACTAACTTGAGTAGAGCATCAGCAATTGATTGCTGATCATGAGGATCCACGAGCAGACCATTGTTAAGGGCCTATATTTCACCAAAAAATATACATTGTTGGCTTATCAAAACTATTAAGTTTTAATCCCAATTCGATCAATAAATTGGTCGTATTGGATAATAAATTCAAAAAATACATGACCATTGTCCATTAATCTTAGCCAGAAAAGGATACATGTAAATCATCGCATTTAAAAGAGTTTATTAAAAATTGGTCAAGACAAGTTAACTTATACAAGAAAGGGAGCTACTTTTTACCCGATGAATATCAACTGGACCACCATTCTTAGTCGCCACCAGTGGGAGTCCATGCGCAGCAGCCTAAACTTCCAGACTCAGATTTATAAGAGCTTAAAAAGCGACGAGTGAAACACAATTAAAAAATATTTATTCAAACGAACCTCAATTAATGTAAGTCCAAATGGCTCAATAAATGCTGGATTTATGAAAACTCCCTGTCACGGTTTGACACTAAAAAGTTACTGAGGGAAAGCAATGAAATTTCTGAATACATTCCAGGAAATAGAACATCAAGTCAACCTTGGTTTTTGCAGCTAGACGGTATATTTCTGGAACATCACTTTGCTTGTGATGTTTAGGAAAAGCCACTTGCCCATATAGGTCATACTTGTCAATCAACTTCAGTACCGTGGTAAGAACACTAGCATTTCCCCCACTCATCTCATCTATATCGTCTCTATTTCCCATTATAAGAGTCTGTAAATAAAATAAGTTAGTTAAGTTATGTGAGAAAGTTCAATGGGAATTCAATGCTGCATGCAGGCCCAGATCCTCTGTTGCATTAGCTTGATGCATTTAAAGTTTTATTGTTTTTCGGGTGTATTTTATTTGCAGATAACATTCAACGAGAATACGGAAGGAAACCTTAACTGCGCTTCGAGATTCAAAAATCTAACTTACAAGATTAGCAAGCTCTCGCAATGGGCGGCATTCTCCAAACGCTTTCAAGAGAGTGGTTATATTCTTTTTTGGATCAGGTCTTGACAACGCTAGGATCATTGGCTTGTGAGGATTTGTCAAAAAACGCATCACCTGAAGCAATATCAAGAAAAAATTTACAAGGACATAAGTTCGATGGGCAAAATAATATTGATCTAGATAACGACTTAAACTTCTGGTGGCACGGTAGAAAATACATGTATCTACTTGCACTTACTTCTACCCATATAGAAGGGATTGCTTTAGGTGATGAGCCCTCTATATTGGTTAATGATGCCAGGTCACCATCAGCTTCAGCAGCGTCTTCTTGAACCACAACACTGCTAAAGTCCATCCCAGGAGGAATAACCTGTAGAAAATATCTACCCTACCTAAACATTAATGTTTTCGAGGTGAAACCATATTGATTAACATATCTTAATTTAGTTCACTCAATAAACATAAAAATTAAAGAATAACGATTGAGCAACATGATAATATGCTATAAAAAGCCAGTAATATCCATGATCAAGCACTATTTAATTCCGTTCTCATAAAAGTCATGGATATGGAGTATAATATTAAATGAGTAGCATTTACTGAAGAAAAGCGCTGGTGGTTTAAGAAACGAATCAAGAAATAGATAATGACTATTTGTGGACTACCAACATTGATTTCCCATATTTAGAAAATTTGAATGAGTATGCTTACGGCCATCCTAGGCATGAAACGACCATGACAATTGACTCCACGTCTAGTACGAGCCCTCAGAACTTTCTCCAACTTCACATCAAAGCCATCGTATAGTCCCCATTGTTCTTCAATCTCCTGCTTAGTACTTGTGATAACAAGCTCTGCTGCATCTAATGAAAGCTCTTCGGCCTCTATCCTTCTCATAATCCTGTATGTCGAATTAATATCCTCTTTAGATTGCCTTCCCTGCTTGAGAAGCTGTTCTAGTTTGTTTCTACCCAGCGAGTGACCCGTCAAAACCATCGGAACATTTAATGCACCAGAAAGAAGGGCGGCAGTATCCCCCGCATCGGCATAATGACCATGAATTACGTAAGGCCAAACAGGTTGTCCCGCACCTATTTGTTCCCCCAAAGCCTTTGACATATTGACAATATGTGCCAAAGCTCCATCGACAAATTCTTGAATGTGAGGCCACAGTAATTCCTTTCGTAGATACTTGTCACGGGGACCGAAGGGTATTCTTACGATATAGGCACCACCACTTTCTCCTAAGTCGATGTTATCAGCATCCTCTGCACCAGTTGTAAGCATCTCTGTTGGCTCTCCATAACTCCAATCAACATCAGATGAGCATATTTGCCTGGTGAAAAGATCCACCCTATATACACCTGGCATTTTGGCGAGCGCCCGAGCAAGTTCAACGACGTATTTTATCTGACATTTCAACAAAATAATTATGAAAGTTAAAAAAATGCTTGAAAGAATGAATTCAATGCCATAAAAAGCCTATAATACCTGCCCACCAGTATCAGAATCGCGACCAAGCTCCATATTTTCACCACGGACTAGACCATGCAAACTGATCAAAACAAAACCACACTAGTGAGAATGTAGCGCACAGTAGCTATCAATTATGCAACAACTCAACACGTGCCATATATGAGAAAGCATAATGATTGAGATAGATTCTAATCCTAAAGATACTGATATAATTCTGGCTACGGGTAATTGGTTTTACATAAGCTAATCCTGTAGAAAGTTTACACCTAGCCATTTATAGGTCAATCCCAATCCGTACCTGATGAGAACAATATAAAGCTTTTTTTCCTTGTTACTGTCCGACCAAACTTCTATGTTGGAAAAGTTTCTCTGGAACTTTTTCCGAGGGCTGTCTAATATAACTGGCTCCCCCAAGGCATCTCCTTTCTCTCCTTCAGACAAATCCTCGGACATGTCCTCTGTCACATCCTTGCGACCTTGCTCTCGTTCCCGTCTCCAGTTCGCCACCCGTTGCAAGTCCTCCATTTCCAACTGCAGAAAAACAATACAATCATCTATTCGTATACCTTATATTTACAATCTACTGCGTCACAATCAGAACCTAGAAGACGGGGCTATCAAAACACACTTCATAAACGGGGCTTTCAAAACACACTTCATCGACGTAGCAAAAGTTTTAAGAGAAATTGATTCAAAACAACACATGTGGGATACAAAAATCCCGGCCCATGGAATCTAAACATCCAATCAATTTAATTTCACGAAACAAAAAATCCGAACAAGAGATTCACGCAATCAAGAACCCAGAATGATACCTGTTTCTTTTTGCGTGCGAGATGCCAAATCCGCCAGCACATATTCTCAAGCCTAGAACTCCTCTCCCTGGTATTCCTGGTGGCCACCACTTTGATCCATGCCCGATGGAGATCAGTTTCATCAACCCCTGTCACCACCTCCTCCACAAAATATTTTGTCGGGTTGAAATCACTCCTTTCCCTCAAGTTCACCGGAGCTGGAGGCTTATTCTCTTCAATGGCGGACGCCCCACTATCCAATATCGCCTCCAGGTACCCATTAATCCACTCGTTCCCTGCCATGCTTCAGTTTCAAATGGCGACAACCCTTTTCAAGAAAATGCTGGAGAATTTGCTTTACAGAACAAGATAAAATGGACATGCAACAAAGATTCGATCTTTGGGGTTCTTTTATATTCTCCAGGAAAAGGAGATTATATGCATTATCTATGGACTAGGCAAAACAAAAAGAGTGAGGGAGGGAGAAGGTGAAGAGGGAGAACCACATGGCAGTTAAAAGTGGGTCCCATTTCTCACACGTGGCACGCGGATCTCTGGGGTTTAATTGTTCATCGGCGCCACACGTGTAGGACAAATTCGGATCTTGTGAAACATTTTCTCAATACTTCTTTTTTATCGGAAAAACCTGGTTATTTTTGTGATTTCTCACCTGTTATTAGCAATTGAGTAAATGTTGTTGGAGTTTTATGGATTTATATTTGTGAGAGGATTTGATTTAATATATATTTGCAGGAAAAAGTATTTTTTTGATGATAAAAATCGTCGAAAATTTATCTTATAAAATTGACATATGTAATTGTTTCATAAAAGTTTATGTGTTATTTATTAACGTATGTTAATAATTATGTATTTATCATAGTGGAAATATAAAATAATTTTTTTCTTTTGTTATTTTTTGTGATATGGATATATATAAATTATATTCAGAGTAATAATCTTATTAAACAATGTCACATATTTTTATTATTGAAACCAATCCATCTGATTTATATCTATAATGATAAGTAATATTTTTATCATAAAAATTAATATTTTATCTTAAGTTTATCGACAATACTTGTCCATGTTATTATAGCTTGGTTTTTTTTATTTATTTATTTAAAGTAGCTATTTTATGAATTTAAAAAATTGGGCCAGTACAATTATCATTAGTTATTAATATTATTATATTATTATGGTAAATTTCATTTAATTAACTGTTTTTTTAATTAATTGGTAAAATCGAGATGAAATTACAATTATATTTTAACTTAATTATCAACAAAATTATAATTATTAGAAAAATAATCATTTTATATGATCTCTTCTTTTTTAATCAATTTTTGTTTTCTTATTTACGAAAATGACATTCCCTTTTATCCTTTAGGTTTTTTATTTATGAATTTGACATTCACGTACCTTTATAAAATTGATGTATCTATTACGTTTTGATAGCTATTTGTTCCCTTTGTGTCCTTTAGGTTTTTTTATTTACGAATATGACATTCACCTACCTTTATAAAATTGATGTATCTATTACGTTTTGATGGCTATTTGTTTACGAAACACTATATATTTTATTATTATTTAATTTGACCATATGTATTTTCAAAACGTTTTGATGACTATTTGTTTACGAAACGAAAAAAAGACTACATGCACCGAAATACTAGTTTAGTAAAGCAATGGACAATTTTATTTTTTTTTTAGTTGGGGGAAGGGATTGTCATTATTGGGTTTCGAACTCGAGATCTCGTTCCACATTTGAGACCTTGGGGTTAGATGAACTACACGTCGTCATCGGGGTAAAACAATGGATACTTTATTCTATAATTTGTATTAATGTCAAGGCCACGTACTTTATTTCCATCAACTACGATACATTTTTAAAATATTGAAATTGAACAATTAGTATAGTTTATAACTGTTGTAAAACATTTGATGTTTAATTCTACATAGATAATTTATTAAAACTAGCATAATCGCACACGCGTTGTATGTGTATAAAATCATACAATATATTTAATATTGTATGTTATATATAAATATTATTTTTTCAATAATATTTAAATTTATTTTTTAACATTTATAAAATAATAAAAAAAAATTTAAATTTTTTTTTATCAATTTATCTTATCTACAATGTTTAATTGAGAAAAATATGGAAATTTGAAATATCAAAATTTCAAAAAAAAAAAACAAAAAAAAATAAAATTGTAATATTTATATTACATAATGGCAATTTCGGCAATTTAAAAAATGGTGTCTAAGAGGGAGATTCTTTATATATAGGGAGAGATAAAGCATATTCAAGATAATTTTTTAAATAACCTACCCCATCTGTAATGCCCCGAATTTATCTTAATTGAGTTTATTTGAGATAACCGGAGATTTTATTATACGAGGGCCGTTTTGATTTTTTTTTCAGGGACTATTTTGCAATATTCGAAATTTTTAGAGACTAAAATGCAAAAATGGGATTTGTTATATTATATTGAGTTTTGACTTGGTCTTCATTATTCCTCCTCCTTCTCCTCCTTTTCCAACACGCCTCTCTCCTACATTGTTGAAGAAAACGATTTTTCAAGATTTTGATCTTCAGTTTTCAGTCGATCCGTCTGTTAGAATTTAAAACTGAAGGCAATTTAGCGATCACGACTGCGAGAGCTTCATTATATCATAAGTTTTTCTTCGATCAGATATATTTTATTTTTCGGATGTAATTGGAACTCGATTCTTTTCAGGTATGATGTTATTGGGATAGTTCTTATCGTTTATTCTCAAACGGAATTGAAAAAGAGCGTCGTTCGGATTTGTTATGAATTTTCTTGTGATTTTCGAAAGTTGGAGTTTTGAGATTTGATGGGTTTGAGTCTTTATTGATGATTTGATATTGAATTGAGTTGGTATCGACATTATACTGATGTCTACGTTTTTTGTTTGATCAGATTTTAGCCGTTATGCCGCCAGTTTGAGTTTTGAAATTATCGATCGATTGTGTTGTTTTATAGTATTCGATTTGAGTTGTTGAATGATATTAATTCATTTGCATCTCCATACAGATTGGTTGGAACGCTGATATCTTGGATTTACAGAGTTTGAATCTCGAGAGATTGAAGACGGTAGTGTATTGTACTTCTTGACTTTTGATTTGTATTCGAATAGCCTTTGAATCGAATCATCTTTTGATTGTTCAGGATTGGAACTTGCGATCAAAGAAAGATAAAAGATGACTTTGGAATGGAATAGGACCATTAACTCGAATCCGGATTGATTCGAGTGTCCTAGGAAAAATCACATACTTCCATGTCCATGTGAATTACTTGAATTATATGATTGAATGTGTTAGTTTTTATATGCATTCATATTGAGCCGAACGTTTTGTTTCGTTTGAATTACACGATCTGGGGATTATAGCCGAGTGTCACTGGTAGGCGATTTGCTATAGTGGCCGATCAACTCACTATTGAATGCCTCGGAGTCTAGAGGTTTGAAGTATACATCGTTCAGCTCGAAAGGAGAAGTAGGTGTGATTGTTGTGATATTTCATCCTCGGGATCCCAACCAAGGAATTAAGGAACCGATTTATCTTTTGATTATCCGGATTGATAATCTATACTTTTGAAGTCATGCATTCATTTATTCTCTTTTTGAATATCTGAAAGTTGATGTATTTCGTTTTGAGATGCCTATTTGATATATCATGTTTGTATCTTTTACTGGGAGTATTATTCTCACCGAATTTATCCGGTTGTTGTCTTGTCTTTGTATGTGTGCTTGACAACAGGTGGGGCAGGACCGAGTCAGAGATCGCATGGCTTGATGGGATGGAGGATAGAAGTGAGGGCTTGGTTTAGAAGTCGAACTTGGTTTTCAAACTCCTTTGGATTGTATTTGAATTGTAGAACTTAGAATAGATGCATGTTCTACTAGTTCGATTGTTGTACAACTCTAGAACTATCTTGTACTGTATCACACATGTTGATATTTCATGTATCTGAACCTTGAAAGTTGATTAGATTTGACCTTATGTCTGTTTGGATCATTCGGAGTTGTTCTGGGTGTTAGATTATACTTTTGGAGTGGTTTTCGGAGCAGGAACAACAGGAGCAGCGCACCCGCGCAGCCTGGAAAGAGCGCCCGCGGGGCCTGCACCCCCCGGACAGGGCGCTGTGCGCGGCCGCGCCTCTGGCTCCCAGGGCGCCGTGCGCGGCCCCTACCCCTTTAAAAAAAATTTGTTTATATTTTACGTCTCGATCGTGGATTGCTTGATTTTATTTATGTTTAAATGATTAGAAGCCGGGTTCTCACACCATCGATGGGTGTACGAGATAAAATCATGGACTTGAGTGCTAACACCAGTATGTAAATATGAGTATATAGGTTTATGTAAATCATGCAATCATGATACATGAATGAACTGAAAAACAGGGATCAAACTCTGGAACATCATACACAGAACATAGGTATCACCAGTATGCGCATGTTGTCCTCGAAAGTTCAAGTTGGTGCCAACACATACTGACTACGATCTTGGACTACCGTGGTCCTGGGTGACGCACATGCTTCTCCGCTGATCTAGTTGGTACGAACACGGTACCTAATTGTACAAGAAAAACTAGGACTGAACTTAGACACAACGGACTATCTTGAAAGGATAACAGACTCAACATGGTGTGCCAATGTTGCATACATAAACATGAAAATAAATACATGCATCATATGACAGATAATAATACAACAAATAATAATGCAACACATAAACATGCATACTTAGTTGTCTATCTCAGTCTGTACTTACGCATTCAACTCAGTGGTCTGGCAGTACAAATTTCTACAGTCCAAGCCTACAAGTCAAGTGAACACCACATCATTATAACTTATCTAAACACCTTCTACTAGCTACTCCCAAAAGCTACTAAGAGTCTCGACTTATACCTGCGTTCGTCATGAACCCGCTTATTCCGAATGCAACAACTCCAACACCAGCTCTGCTACAATCCCAGTAACACCTCGCTATTGTCCGAACCTCGATAATTTGACTAGAAATACTCAAAATATACACTAACACACAAATCACATCTCGAAACACACATTGATTGTGAGAAATTCATTGCCTATTTATATACGGAGATCGAATTGTCCGATTATCAGTTCGGAACATCCGAACTCTACATGCACATACGTCTCACCAACGTCTCGAAGCCTTATTGACCACCTAAGTTTGGATTGTCCGATCTCCTAGTTCGGATCGTCCAAAATGCTACGTGTCACCACCATCTTAACAACTCAAACTCTGTATGATCTTACTCTCTTCGGAACGTCCGATCTATCCCTCTGCATCCAAACTCACAATTGGGCATCCGATCAATTCGGAGCTTCAAAAACATACTTCGAACGATCAGATCTTTTCGAAAGGTCCGATGCTTATTTTCTTAATTCCGAAGTCTTTACTGTAATGTCCCAATTTTCAAAATTGAAGCGTTACTCAAACATATGTACTTAAAATTTGGAGAAAAATAAAAACTTTGCGGAAGCATAATCTTTTTTAATAAAAAAAGCGTATTAAAAGTGCACAATAATGAAATAGCATTTAAAATTCTTTGCCAAACATGGTCATCAACATAAGATTAAAAAAAATTTTCCTCTCATCACTCAAAAATGTTTAAACATCTTCCATTCAAAAGCATTCGCACTCATGCATTGCCCGTTTGACCGACCCTGCCTCTTCTTCATGTCCGCCCACATAATCATCAATAAACGCATCCACATCATCGTTACATGCACCATTCAAGTATAGTGATTCTAAAAACTCAGCAAGAATAATGCATAAAAATGATCTTTCTAAACTTTAAAGAATAAACATTAACTTAAGCTTTCATGCAATAAATATAACTTTGATGTAGTCATAACATAAAATATTTGGGGTGATAAAGTATGAGTAGTGTGGCAACTGTTATAATGAGCCATTCATAGTTTTCTGTTGATCAACAAGCATATGACATTACGCCCATAAACTTTTATTCTTTGGATAGCCGCTTCGGAGCTTATCCCGAAGTGCATACCCCGTATAACCATCCCGTGAGCCATGTTTGGATAGCCGTTCCGGAGCTCATCCCAAAGTGCATACTGTTGTGAAAATTTCTCGCAAGCGTACGAGTGTAAATTTTTAATATAGTGATAAAATCAGATATCGATCCCACATGGAGTAAAATAAAAATATTCAGTGCTTGTAATTAAAATATTCTAAACTTTATCTAGAAAATCAAACTTTCAGAAATTTGCAGAAAAATAAAATAGCAATGATGTTTTGATTAGCACGCACACAACTTTCAGATAAAATTCAATCAGAGAAAAATGGTCTAGAGGTATAGATTTCACCTGGTTTCAACTACAGTCAATCCTAATTAATTTAGTTTCATGAATTCCAATCAATTACTAGCCAAGAACACTTAAGTTTATTATTTCCCTCTCCCGAGCAACAAATAATTTTTATCAACTATAATTCAATTCCAATATCCCTATTAAGAATTTATCGCAGTGATCTATCACAAAACAATGTTCTCTTTAAAAGCTCTGTTAAAATTATACACTCTTCCGAGCTATATAAATAATTAACAGTGTATTTTCTATTGGTCCTATTCAAAATCTCCTCTCCCGAGTGCTAGATTTCAAATAAATATTACAATTCAATTATTGATCAGATAATTGAAAAGACAATCAATTCTAGCAAAAAACAATTAATCTAGAAGAAACTCAATTCAATAAAATCAAAAATTCATGAAAGAGTCTACATCAGGTTTCATCCGACCTCTAGACTCCAAAAAATTAGTTCATACTAGACTCCAAAAAATTAGTTCATAACAAAATTCTGAATAAAACAAAACATGTTCAAAAATCCAAACATATTCAGAATTAAATAAAAGATAGAAAACAAATCCGTCGATGCGATGTCGTGTCCGGTCTCTCGAACTCCGTCTTCGTTCTTCAAGTAAAGCCCATAAATTCTTCTTCAAAAATCACGATCAAAGCCATAAATTATTCTCTGATGTGTACGATATGTGTGTGTGGTGGCTCTCCTCTTTTTCTCTCTGATAAGAATTCCTTTTATATCATGCACAAAAACCCACTAAAAAAACCCATAAAATTAATTTTCCGAAATAATAAAACTTTTCAAAAAGTAACAGGGCAGGGCGCTTAAGAAGTGGCACGGGCGCGCCTTAGTTTCGCTAAATTATTTCCCAAACTCTCCAGACTTTAGCGCGATAGCTCTTGCTTTCTTCTCATTAGCGCTTAAAGAAGCGCTGACCAATAAAGCCCAATAAGAAAAGTCCAACACTCTTTCCTTGTCTGTACGTTTCTTTTCTTTTTTTCTTTTTCTTTCTTTTTCTTCTCTTCTTTCTTTTCCTTTCTTTTTCTTCCCAGCTTCTTTAAATTCTCTTCATCAATATCATTTTCTTCTTCTTTTCCACAATAATTCGATAATTTCCTATAATCACAAAAACAACAAAACACCCACATAAATCTCCTCGAAAAAAACAATTAATAATTAAAATCATATATAAATTAAGTGTATAAAATACACTTATCAAATACCCCCGAACTTAGACTTTTGCTAGTCCCGAGCAAAACTATTAAAAACAATAAATTCTAAAAACTCAAATCATCAAACCCATACGAATAGCCAAGAAATATTATGGAGCAATTGCCTCAGCAATGATTTCAAAAAAAAAAATTTCAAATCCAATCATATCACACTCAACTAACACTTGAAAGTTTTCAACCATAACAAAATAACCGCATAAACTTACAACCTCCGCAACTCACGTTTTAAAACACCATTGTCCAAATTCAATTCAAACATTCATAGATCATGATGACTTTTCAAGGTAGCATAGGATCAAATTATAGGATATTTATCAAAACACTCACAATTAGGTAAATGCAAAGAATAAGCGTGTGTGCGTGTTTCGATCAAAATTTATAATCATTGAAAGCATCAATCAACAGTCCATAGGCTAAATTCTCGCAACTCTTCTCCACTAGTATATTGGGCAACTGAGACTCGGTCAATAGGACTTAATTAGCTTATAGTGTAAGGCCTGACTTATGGCTACAAACGAAGGATAAGAATTCAAATTAAGGAGTAAATCATATTTATGCTCTAATTACGACTCCTTTCATTCAAAATTTCACACTTATTTTTTTCTTCAATTCATTCATTTTTTCAACTTTTTTCACAAATTTTTTCACAACTTTTCCAACCACATTTTTTCTACTACCTCTTTCTTTTCAACTCATCCACCACACCATTCCATTTTTCACAAATAATAACTAGGAGCATATAATATTTTAGCATTCAAATTACTCCCTTAAAGGTAGGAATTAGTGTTTAGGCTATTCAGGTAGTCAATATAGGACCTTGAAAAAATGACGAATGAGGGTTTAATCACACGTTTACACGCATGTCATTCAATTTTCAATAAAGCTCAAACAAGGTACTAGGGATACATGCATTACAAGGTAGCTTGAAAGGCTCAAACGATTTCAGAAAAATTGCCTAAATCATTCCTAATCACAGTTATGCCCGTATTTCGCCTCGAAGAGTGTTTAAACTAGTTCTAGACAAGTCTCAATCCACAATTAAATACTACAAATTCCAATCAGTGCAGAATAAATAATCATCAGCAGTTAATGATGATTTTCAAACAAATTTCAGACTTTTCCTCGTACCTCAATGTACATATACGTGTAAGCTCAAATGGGCAACTAAGGATAGATTTATTCAATAAAATTAGGCCCAAAAATTCACACAATGCCTCAATCATATCTATGTCTGTATGTTTCAAAAATCATATTCAAGTATTAATCACAGAGTATATAAGAAATTGTTCATTCACTTGGTTTCATTTTTTCAAAAATATTTGTCAGATAGGTGGACAATCATGGATTTCAGTTATAGCTCAAAAATTTTTATCAACCATGCATCCAAATCTTTCTTGACTTCTTTTCAACTCAACTCAACTAACACTACTAAACTTAAACAAAATTTTTTCGATGAAGCACACATAATATTCAACCAAACAACACTCAACCAATCAACAATATCATACACTGATTCACCCCCCAAACTTAATATAATAATTGTCTCTAATGATTAAAAACAAAGAGAACAAGCAAGGGACTCATACCTTCGACACCGAGCATCAGGACTCAACGTCATCATCATCATCTCCATGGAAAGAAGGTGCAACATCAGCACTATCATCAGGAGACCACTGCGGAGGGGGTGGATAAGGCACAACAGTGGGAGGATAATTCTGGGCGAGAGCGGCAGTGAAGTCATGCCTATATGTCATATGTGCTCGCATCATCTTCCATTGCTTCTTCATCTGAGCAAGCACGGCCGTAGACTCATCATGAGTAGAATACTCACTGTCCGGATGCGTCTGTAGTGACATAGGTCCTTCCAAATGGGAAGGTGCTGGCTCAAAGTGTGGTAGTGGCTCAGAGGGCTGCGGTGGTTCAGCTGCCTGTTCAGAAGTACTGGTCGCTTTCTTCTTCTTGTCCCGTCTCAGTGCACCAGTAATTCTTATAGGACCTCGAATTGGAAGAATCTGCTCCATATCATCCCACACAACACCGGCTAACCGGCAAATTTGAGTAATCAAAGACGAGTGGGGTAAACTGATAGTCGAAGAACCCCTAACTGCAGCAATAATAGATTCCTGAATCACCCTCCCAGTATCAACAGATTTTCCAGTGACAATGCAGTACACAAGACCAGCTCTAACCTTAGTCACATCGGATGTATGCCCAGATGGCAACATTCTGGCAGCCACAAACTCATGCCAATTATTTGGTTCTCTTCTAAGAAAGATGGATGAAAATGTAACAGCTTCATCCCTCGCATTCCTCTTCCATTCCGCCCCATCCTGACACAAAGCCTGAAGTACAATATTATCATGAAATGGATCGTTTTTGAATGTCTGGTACTTATCATCTTCAATATTCAAGTTCGACATTCCATAGAGATTATTAATCGTAGTCCTATCAAAAGCTACCAATTTTCCTCGAACTCGAACTTTCAGATTCACATCTTTGACCATCAAATTTGCATAAAACTCATGAATCAATGATATAACAGCATCTGGCGGACTCCTAACAAATTGCTCCCAACCTCTTCTCTCAGCTTCAATTAACGCCGGAGCATCAAGCTCTCTCAAGCTCATTCCCCTTTCTTTTTGCATCCCTCTCTCCATTACATCAAAGCAATACTCCTCTGCTGTGGCATTCCAAAATCTGTGTCGATCATAAGAACCAACAGAGGACGAAGAAAGTAATCCCTTTCCTTTGGTTTTTGGTGGCATTGTAACTCAATAATTCAACTCAAATCAAAAGCCTCAAACAAACAATGCATTAAACTCCAACCAATTCCAGCAACGTTCAAACACAACTTTAACCCAGGCAATTCAACAAAAACTTGGTATGCACGAAGTGGATGATATCGGAATTCACTCGCATCAAACTTTCTTCACACCACAATTCAAACAACCCAACAGCCTCAACACACAAACTTTAACATTGCTCAAATGTAATAGAGTAAATTTTAGCTTTTGTACCGATCAAGAAGAAAATTTTCCAAACCCTCCAATATTCCCCTGTTTCTGGACGAGCGTAGATGGAGCAAGAGCGAATTCTGGGAATCTCTGCCTTGTAATGAAGATCAAAATCCTAGAGATGTGATATTTTGTTGAGTGGAAGATTTACGATGGTGAGATCGTGCAAGAGTGTGAGATTTGAACAGAGCCTGGAAACGATCAGATTGGAGTGGAGTGGGCTTTTAAATCTATGAAGCATATGTTGCGCGATAGCGCTTAAGTAAGTGCGGTTCTCTCGCGCGTTAGCGCTAGTTATAGCGCTGTAAGTGAGTGCGATAGCGCTTACTGTAGTGCTCTTAGAGTGCGCGATAGCGCTTAAGTCTTGCGCGGTTGACGTAGCGCGATAGCGCCTAAGTATGCACTGTTGAGTTGAGCGATAGCACTAGGTAGTGCGATGTTCTTGATTAACTGGAGCGAAACGTGTGCGCGGGCGCTCAAAGTAGTAGGGCGGGCGCGCCTTTAGTTCGCAAATCAACATTATTTTCTTCCCAGATGCAGCGCGGGCGCTCAAGAAAATTGGGCAGGCGCGCTGTCTCCTCGAATTTGAGATTTCTGGAGCCTGAAATTTTTTTTTGAAAATTAAGAAAAATTAAGTTCAAAAATTTAAAATAAAAAAAAAAACTAAAAAAAAAAATTAAATAACAAAAATTAAATAAACTGAAAATAAAATAAAATAAAATAAAATAAAATGCTTGGGTTGCCTCCCAAGTAGCGCTTGGTTTAGAGTCGTCAGCCCGACTTTCACCGGTGTTAGATCTTCCCTTTCTCTTTTACTCGCCAATCATCAATCAAAATTGGCGTTTTGAGATCGTCGCATAAACTGCAATTAAAATTAGAAGAAATTAATTAGTAACTTAAAATAAAATAAAATAAAATCTCTAAATTAAAATCTTGACTAATTGGTAACAAGACTAAAAAAATAATCAAAATTTACTCCCCGGCAACGGCGCCAAAAACTTGTTGTGAAAATTGCTCGCAAGCGTACGAGTGTCAAGTTTTAATATAGTGATAAAATCAGATATCGATCCCACAGGGAGTAAAATGAAAATATTCAGTGCTTGTAATTAAAATAGTCTAAACTTTATCTAAAAAATCAAACTTTCAGAAATTTTGCAGAAAAATAAAATAGCAATGAAGTTTTGATTAGCACGCACACAACTTTCAGATAAAATTCAATCAGAAAAAAATGGTCTAGAGGTATAGATTTCACCTGGTTTCAACAACAGTCAATCCTAATTAATTTAGTTTCATGAATTCCAATCAATTAATAGCCAAGAACACTTAAGTTTATTGTTTCCCTCTCCCAAGCAACAAATAATTTTTATCAACTACAATTCAATTCCAATATCCCTATTAAAAATTTATCGCAGTGATCTATCACAAAACAATATTCTCTTTAAAAGCTCTGTTAAAATTATACACTCTCCCGAGCTATATAAATAATTAACAGTGTATTTTCTATTGGTCCTATTCAAAATCTCCTCTTCCGAGTGCCAAATTTCAAATAAATATTACAATTCAATTATTGATCAGATAATTGAAAAGACAATCAATTCTAAAAAAAACAATTAATCTAGAAGAAACTCAATTCAATAAAATCAAAAATTCATGAAAGCGTCTACATCAGGTTTCATCCGACCTTTAGACTCCAAAAAATTAGTTCATACTAGACTCCAAAAAATTAGTTCATAACAAAATTTTGAATAAAACAAAACATGTTCAAAATTCCAAACATATTCAGAATTAACTAAAAGATAGAAAACAAATCCATCGATGCGATGCTGTGTCCGGTCTCTCGAACTCCGTCTTCGTTCTTCAAGTAAAGCCCAGAAATTCTTCTTCAAAAATCACGATCAAAGCCCTAAATTATTCTCTGATGTGTACGATATGTGTGTGTGGAGGCTCTCATCTTTTTCTCTCTGATAAGAATTCCTTTTATATCATGCACAAAAGCCCACTCAAAAAAACCCATAAAATTAATTTTCCGAAATAATAAAACTTTCCAAACAGCAACGGGGCGGGCGCTCAAGAAGCGGCGCGGGTGCGCCTTAGTTTCGCTAAATTATTTCCCAAACTCTCCAGACTTTAGCGCGATAGCTCTTGCTTTCTTCTCATTAGCGCTTAAAGAAGCACTGACCAATAAAGCCCAATAAAAAAAGCCCAACACTCTTTCCTTGTCTGTACGTTTCTTTTCTTTTTTTTTTCTTTCTTTTTCTTCTCTTCTTTCTTTTCCTTTCTTTTTCTTCCCAGCTTTAAATTTTCTTCATCAATATCATTTTCTTCTTCTTTTCCATAATAATTCGATAATTTCCTATAATCACAAAAATAACAAAACACCCACATAAATCTGCTCGAAACAAATAATTAATAATTAAAATCATATATAAATTAAGTGTATAAAATAAACTTATCACATACCCCGTATAATCACCACAAGACACATAAATCATCAAAATGTTTTGCATGCAACATAACATTCATCTTATCAAATCATATCATATCATATCATGTCCTTTCCACAAATCTCGTAACATCATGAAATCATGCTCATAAAATTTCTCGTGATGCTAACATGCTTAAAATCCTTCAAAACATTTCATTAGAAATTAGTTTTCACGAGAAAATCACATAATCATGCAATACATAACTTGACCGATCCACGTGAGGCATTCCGTTCTCTTCGGACCTTGAAAATTTTAAAATTCTTCATGAACATTCTTAAAAATTATTAAAATACATTAAAATACTGAAAATATGATTTTTAGGACTCAAAAACTCGTTAAATGGGGTGGGAAAGTCGAGCCTGCATCGCGGCCACGCTGTCTCTATAGCGCTGGCGCGTAGCCCGCTCGCATACCCGCGCTAGCGCTGCGCGGGCGCGCAGCTTGTGCGCAGGCATGCGATGCCCAGGCGCGGGCGCGCCGCTTCAAGCTGCGCGGGCGCGCCGTCGCGCCTCTTTTCGAAAATTGATCTTTTCTGCACTTTTTCTGAAGCCTACAGTGTTTGGAACACTTTCTATCAAAATATCTTTCAACATCATGAAAATGTTTTAAAAAATAACACGTACCCATACAACAATAAATTCAAAAGATCTTTCATCAAAGACCTTCTTTCAAACTTTTGCCCAAAAATTTGATTTTTTTTCCTTCTAATCATTCAAAACTAAATAAACATGGACCAAACACATCATGAATGCTTCACGTATCACAATCAAGCAATATACTCATAAATATTTCAAGGAACATGCATAGATCATCAATCAAACACCTAGAGTTTTACCTTGAAAATACATATATTCTTGAATGGGTTTCAAAATCAGTAAAAACTTGCCTGAATCGTCTGATTGGGATTAACCTGGACTGCGGAACGATCTAGCCTTAAGAATTTGAAGAACCCTAGCTTGAAGATCGTAGTGTTTGAGAGAGATTTTTGAGAAGGGAGCGTTCAAATGAGAGTTCATAATAAAATTCTGAACGCTTATTTCTTTTGTGACTAATGGGCTTCAACACGGCCCATTAGTTACATTTAAAATCCTTTAAAATTTTACTATCCCACTTAGTAAAAATACACTGCATCCCTTTAAACTTAATTTAAAATAAAAATATTTTTCTTAACTCACTCCAAGGCTAGCCTCGTCCCTACGACCCAAAATTAATACCAACCTAAAAACTTTAAAATCATACACATCACATAAATTTCAGGCATTACAATAAATCACATAATTTCACATAACAATTAAATATTCTAAATAACATGCATTAAATCATATAATTTAATCAATTAATCGTGATTAAGCTAGTGGACTTTTTGTACCTTACAACTCTACCCTCCTTAAAATAATTTCGTCCTCGAAATTCGACTTACCAAAAAGTTCAGGATAGCGTGCTCGCATATCCTGCTCGGTTTTCCATGTAGCTTCCTCAACCAAATGGTTGCGCCATAGGACTTTCACCATTGGAATCTCTCTGTTCCTCAATCTACGAACTTGTCTGTCCAAGATTTTAACAGGCATCTCCTCGTAGGATAAGTCTGGCGTCCATTCCACTGGCTCATGGCAAATAACATGAGAAGGATTCACAACATACTTCTTTAGCATGGAGATATGGAAGACATTGTGTACACCCTCCAAGTTTGGAGGTAGAGCTACTCGGTAAGCTCGAGCCCCAACTTTCTCTAGGATCTCGAAAGGTCCTATATATCTTGGACTCAATTTATCCCTCTTTCCAAACCTCATAACACCCTTCCATGGCGACACCTTCAAGATTACATGGTCACCTACTTCAAACTCCAAATCTCGACGCCGCTTATCGGCATAACTTTTCTGTCGACTTTGAGCTGTCAATATTCTATCTCTGATCTTGGCTATTACATCTACTGTCTGAGTCACTATTTCTGGCCCCAAAATAGCTCTCTCTCCAACTTCATCCCAGTGTAAAGGAGTTCTACATCTTCTCCCATAAAATGCTTCATAAGGAGCCATGTCAATAGTTTCTTGATAACTATTGTTGTAGATAAACTCCATTAAAGGCAATTTCGATTCCCAATTACCTCTAAAGTTGATCATACAAGCACTAAACATATCTTCGAGTATCTGAATTACTCGTTCTGACTGACCATCTGTCTGAGGGTGGAAAACTGTGCTGAAAGCTAGTTTCATTCCCAAACCTCGGTGTAAACTTCCCCAAAAATTTGAAGTGAACTTAGGATCTCTGTCAGATACTATCCTCGCTGGAACTCCATGAAATCTGAAAATTTTTCGAATGTAAAACTCTGCATACTGATTTATCGAGAAGTTATTCCTGACTGGAATAAAATGAGCTGACTTAGTTAACCTGTCAACTATCACCCAAATCGAGTTCATCCTTTGCGGTGAAACTGGCAATCCTACCACGAAATCCATAGTGACATCTTCCCACTTCCATGTGGGTATAGGCAACGATTTTAGGAGTCCTGCTGGCCTCTGATGCTCAATCTTCACCTGCTTACAAGTTAAGCATTCACTCACAAATCTTACAATATCCTTCTTCATACCTGGCCACCAGTATAAGGATTGCAGGTCCTTATACATCTTCGTACTCCCTGGATGAATGGAATACGGAGCAGTATGGGCTTCAGTCATTATTTTAGCTCTCAGTGAGTCTACTTGTAGTAGCCCGGTTTCATTTTACAAGATTAAGTGATTTTAAACATGTTAGAAAATGACATACAATTTTAAAAGTGTCAAAACATGTTTAAGGAGTCCTTATTTGGTAAAAATAATTGGAAAATCAGATCCAGAACGTCCGAAAATGGTGGGGTAGGTCCCAGGGGTCTTGGGGGCCCAAAACCAGTTCGGAAACATGAGAAACAGTTCGGAGCTTCCGATCTCAACCAAAAACAGGTGTCAAGGAGATTTAAACACGTGGCCAGATGCAGGAGATCGGAGCTTCCAATCCTGCGATCGGAGCTTCCAATCTCGGCCATCCAAAACGTGGCAAACATGCACCGATCGGAGCTTTCGATCCTACAATCGGAGCTTCCGATCGTGGCCTATAAATAGGCCATCCGAGAGCCTCATTTTTCACACCAAATCATATTCTTTCTCTCTCGATTTTATAGCATTATAGGAGCTTTTTGGGGTGTGTTTGGCCTTCCTAGGCTTGGTCCGGAGGTTGGCGAGGCGCTCCAGGGTTACGGTGGAGTGGTGCCCAAGTTCTGGGGCAATCGTCATCAGTGGGCTGGCAACGAACGCAGGTATAGCTCTGGCTCCTTATAGTAAATAGGGAGTATGCTATAGCGTAGTTAGGGCTTTTAGAATAAAGTGGTAATGCATGAGTACTTTGCATTGTAGTGCGGATTGTAGGCTTGGACATAGTGCTGGTCTAGCTTGCCTAGTGTATGAGGTACGGAAGTATTATTCGAGATATCCAGATTGAATATGCATGTATTATGTGTTTGCATGGATTATGTGATTGCATGTTTTATATGCCTTTATATACAGCATGTCATGACTGTATGTTGCATACATGAGCATATTGAGCTTTTACCTTAGAGGTATCCTATAGTAGGGCGCTCACCCTACGAGTTTATGGATGGTTGGATACGTAAGTCTTGTGTCAAGTCACCTTTATGGTTGGACACATGTACTAGTATCAGGTCACCATTATCCACTGGGTATATGAGCCACCTCCTGATGCGACGGCGCAGCGTGCTATATACCCTGGGCCCGGTCTATGAGCTTGTTTCTTGACCTGAGAGTCTTGGTACCCAGTTCACTTGCATACATGCACACATAACACCGTATACTCATACTCTCGTACTGAGCTTATCATGCTCACATCCCGTACTTTGTTGTATCTGGACACCCTATTTCATGGGGCAGGTCTGTGGCTGGACGATGCGGGTGGTTCCAGGAAAGCTTAGGCGATGGAGGACCAGCAGGGTTATTGTCTAAGCTTTTGTTTCAGTTGTATTTGGGTTAATAAACTGGTTTTATTCGATATGGTTGTAAACAATATTTTTATTATTGTTTAAGTTTCTGCTGTTATTTTTGATATTTTATTTGATTAAGTTAAATGCATGCTTAAGCTTCTGATTAGTAGGTGATCACGGTGCGGGTCACTACATTTATGGTATCAGAGCATGCATAGTAATCTTGGGATCTAGATTGTTGAAATTGGGATTAAATTTTAATCATCATGTAGATGGCGGGTCATGGTGACGAGAGTAGTCACGGCAGCATAGGTGGATGCTGGGGTGATCAGGACGATCGAGAGCATCATCGGGGCCGTCATCACCATCGCCATGATGATCACAGGCGTTTTAGCATGCATAGGTTTATGTAGATGGGTCCGAAGCCTTTAGTCGGAGGAGAGTCACCGAAGGATGCGGGAAACTGGCTACGACGTATGGAAGTTTGTTTCCGAGAGTTCCGATGCACTGAGGAGCAGCGGATGGAGACTCTTGATTTCCTGGTCAAGGGACGAGCTCGGAAGTGGTGGGATTCTACTTCTGCGCCTTTTATTGCAGCCCGAGGAGTTGCTACCTGGGATGAGTTCCGCACGGCTTTTCATAAGCTGTATTTTCCTCCTGCTCTCCGACAGACGAAGACAAGTGAGTTGCTGGGTTGGCGGCAAGGATCGATGTCGATCGAGGAATACCAGTTGAAGTTCTTTGAGTTAGTGCCCTATTGCCCCCAGATTTCTGATAGCACGGAGGCGAAGTATAATCTGTTCCTGCAAGGTCTTAATCCGGAGATTCATGACCGAGTTGCTGTGGGAGATGACATGACTTACGAGGGATTAGTGAGCCGATGTCACTAGGCAGAGGACAGCATCCGCCGTAACAGATCCTTCTACTCATCTAGACCCGCGAGTTCCTTGGGTCCCCATGCTCAGTCATTCAAGAAGTCTAGTTCTACTTCTTCTTCCTCAGGATCCGGGGAGGTGATGCGTTTAGGCAGAAAGAATCAAGGTCCTTGCAAGAATTGTGGTGGGAATCATCCTGCCAACAGGTGCCGGAAGGTTTCAGGGGCGTGCTTTCGATTTGGAGAAATTGGCCACCTGAAGAAGGATTGTCCACAGGCCGGGGGAGCTGGTTCTGGCTCAGGTTCTGGTTCTCAGGCTTCAGTGCAGCAGAGGCCACAGGGACAGTCGACAGGGGGTTCTAATTTGAAACCTCGTGCTTCTAGTCAAGTATTCTCCTTGAGACATGATCAGGCAGTGGATGAGAATGAGAAAGTTATAGCGGGTACGTTCTTGTTATTTGATATACCTGCTTTTGCACTCATTGACACTGGTGCATCTCATTCTTTCATATCTGCACGTTTTGTTAAGAAATATAAGTTGCCATACATTTCACTAGACACAGTGGTTGTTGTTTCTACCCCGATGGGTCAGTCTGCGTCGGCTAAGCGTCTAGTGATGGGTTTCCCTTTAGAGTTCGAAGGGAATGTCTTGATGGTGAATCTCATGATATTAGCAATGGAGGATTTCGATTGCATTTTGGGAATTGATGTGTTAACTACATACCGAGCTTCAGTGGATTGTTACCAGAGATTGGTAAAATTTCATCTGGTTGGCAATGATAGCTGGTTCTTTTACGGTGAGGGAGCGCGACCTCAGATGCCATTGGTATCAGCTTTGAAAGCTTGTCGAGCTTTGGAATCTGGCGCGGAAGGCTACCTCATCTATGCAATTGATACATTCGCTGGAAGTATTGGTATAGAAGCTATTCCTGTTGTGAACAAATTCCCAGATGTATTTCTAGAAGAAATTCCAGGATTTCCTCAAGTACGCGAAGTTGAGTTCGGTATAGATATGATGCCAGGGACTTCGCCTATTTCTCAAGCACCGTATCGTCTGACTCCATCAGAAATGCATGAGTTGAAGCAGCAGCTTCAGGATCTATTGGACAAGGGTTATATTCATCCAAGTGTTTCTCCTTGGGGAGCACCAGTTCTATTCGTGAAGAAAAAGGATGGGTCTATGCATTTGTGCATTGATTATCGCCAGTTGAACAGGGTAACGGTCAAGAATAAGTATCCTTTGCCTCGTATAGATGATCTGTTTGATCAATTGCAGGGTACTTCGATCTACTCGAAGATTGATTTGAGATCTGGATATCATCAGATGCGAGTTCGAGATCAAGATATAGCCAAGACAGCATTCAGGACCAGGTATGGGCATTATGAGTTCTTAGTAATTCCATTTGGGTTGACTAATGCACCGGCTGTATTTATGGATCTAATAAATTGTGTATTCAGAGAATTTCTGGACAAGTTTGTCGTTGTATTTATTGATAATATCTTGGTGTATTCACATGATGTAAATGAACACGCTTACCATTTGAGGCTGGTATTGCAAACTCTGAGGGATAGACAGTTGTACGCAAAATTGAGTAAGTGTGAGTTTTGGTTGGATCGGGTGGTGTTTCTTGGCCATATTATATCCAGAGATGGAGTTTCTGTGGATCCGAGCAAGATTGAGGCTGTAATGAACTGGTCGCGTCCGACGACGGTAGCTGAGATCCGTAGTTTTCTGGGTCTAGTAGGATATTATCGTCGCTTTATCGCGAATTTCTCGCAGCTCGCTCGACCTTTGACACAACTTACTCGGAAGGGCGTGAATATTGAGTGGTCCTCAGAATGTGAGGAGAATTTCTGTGAACTTCGTAGACGGTTGACTTCTGCGCCTGTGTTGGCTTTGCCTTCTGGATCTGGAGGGTATGTAGTGTACACGGATGCTTCTCTTCAGGGACTGGGATGTGTCCTGACTCAGAATGGGCATGTGATTGCATACGCCTCTAGACAGTTAAAAGTTCAAAAAATAACTACCAAGTGCATGATCTTGAGTTAGCAGCTATTGTATTTGCATTGAAGATCTGACGTCATTATCTTTATGGAGAAATATTTGAGATCTTCACAGACCACAAAAGTTTCAAGTATTTGTTTACTCAGGCAGAATTGAACATGAGACAGAGACGTTGGATGGATTTGCTTAAGGATTATGACTGTGAAATCAAGTATCATCCAGGAGCCGCTAATCTCACTGCTGATGCCTTGAGCCGCAAGGTGCGACTGTCCACACTACAGACTTGTTCTGTGGCAAGTAAAATTGAAGATTGTTGTTTTTCAGGGTATACCTTCAAGCATAAGAAAGGTATGCAGAGTATCCAGATATTTGTGATCTTATCTGAGCCTGCTTTGTATTCTTGGATTCGAGATGCTCAGATGGCTGATCCGAAGACCCAGCTTTTGGCTCGTTTAGCCAGGGATGATAGTTTGTCTGGATTCCATTATCAGTCAGATGGTTTTCTTTGTTTATCTGGCCGTATTGTTGTTCCGAAGTATGATACTCTGAGGGAGGAGATTTTATCCCAGGCTCATCGTTCTAAATTGAGTATTCATCCGGGGAGCAACAAGATGTACAAGGATTTGTGTACCAGGTTCTGGTGGAAAGGAATGAAAAGGAGTGTGTATCTATATGTTTCTAGATGTTTGGTGTGTCAGCAGGTCAAGGCAGAGCACCGACGATGTAGTGACCCAACTCGGATCCACTATCTAATCAGAGTTATAGTAAAAGCGCACGCAATAAAAGCTTAAAGCGTAAAGAGCGGATAATTGAAATACAACAAATCCAATCGGCAGAATACAACCGACGCTACACAAGTGTATAAATACTGTTATACAACCAAATCGAAGGTTCAGGGTAAATAAATCCCTACCCTCTACAACCTTGGACTCTCCAAATCCTCAATCCTGCTGGGAGCCGCCTGAACCGTCCAGCCTCAAACCTGCCCCGCCACAAGGTACACAATGCCCAAACACAGGGGCGTGAGCTAGAACACTCAATACGAAGCAATGATATAAATACAAATATGTGCACACAGATGATTTAAAACTCAAGTGAAAACACTTGGTTATGGCGCCGAGAATATACAGTACCGGCTAGAGAGCTACTCTGCGGGGTACTCGTATATTCCATATCAGGGCTGAGCCAACCCCATCCTGACCCGAATCCAAAACAGGATACAAGCCTCATATGAAAACTGTCATACCTGACTCGAGTCCAAAATGAGATCATTGTTCCCTATGGAGACTGTCAATGACTCACATCTCTCCGGATGCAGTCACACGTAAAATCATGTATGTGCTAAGACGGTAAAATATGCTAAAACATGATAAAACATATAGCACATACTCATGCAACATATAAGCAAATATATCATGCCGGCTATCTCGGTCAGTACTTACGTACCTCTAACACTGCTGGTCAAACCTAGCTCCACTGACCTAGACTCCAAGCCTACTAGTCCAGTCTACTGCTACTACAATGCAAATATCCATGCATCAATAATAAAGCTCTAAAAGCCTTAACTAAGCTATTGCATACTCCTAAATATTTTTAGGATGCCAAAGCTATACCTGCGTCCGTCGTTAGCCCTTTGCTGACGATAGCCTCAAAACTAGGTCGTAGCTCCGCGACGACGTCTAGATCACTAAGCCACTTCCGGATTCCCCGTAGGATGCCTAGATCTCCCTAGATCTGAGTTAGAAGGCTTAGGAATCAGAGAGAAGAGAGGAAATTGGTGCGAGAAAAATGAATTCTCGGACCCTCTATTTATAGGCAACGTTCGGAGCCTCCGAACCCGGTTCGGACCGTCCGAACTCGATCGAAACCTCCAATCGCACCTTCGGAGCGTCCGATTGCTCAATATTACGTTAGTCATGACATCACCTTGCTGACGTAAGCAATGACGTGTGCCCTGGTCCAGATCGGAACGTCCGATCTTACCGACGGAGCTTCCGATCCACTTCGGAGCCTCCGATCCTGAGTTTGGATCCTTCGAACCCGTTCGGAGCCTCCTGACTTGGTTCGGAGCTTCCGATCCATCCGAACCCTTGGGACCTTCTCGGCTATTTTCGAGTGTTCTGAATCCATTTCTGAAGTCCGTTACCCCAACAGGAACTTACTTAATCATGTTTTACTTAATCTAAACATGATCACGTGATTAATTACTCATTAATCACTAATTAGAAATGCGGGTTACTACAGACGAACTGGAGGGTTGCTTCACAGTTTACCTATTCCTGAGTGGAAATGGGAGTTGATCACGATGGACTTTGTGACTCATTTACCGGTAAGCTCGAGAAATTGTGATGCTATCTGGGTTGTGGTGGACCGACTCACCAAGTCAGCACATTTCATTCCTTATATCCGAGACTTTAGTTTTGATAGGATGGCACGATTGTATATCCAGGATATTGTTCGATTGCACGGAGTGCCTGTGAGCATCGTCATCGATCAAGATCCCAGGTTTACTTCCAGGTTCTGGGGGAGTCTTCAGCGCGCTATGGGTACTACTCTTAGTTTGAGTACATCATATCACCCAGAGACTGACGGACAGTCAGAGCGCACGATTCGTACTCTTGAAGACATGTTGCGAGCATGTTCTATGGATTTTGGTCCAGCATGGCAAGATCAGTTGCCATTGATTGAGTTCGCGTACAACAACAGTTACCATCGCAGTATTGGGATGGATCCGTTTGAGGCGTTGTACGGGCGACAATGTCGTACTCCACTGTTCTGGGAGGAAGTGGGGGAGCGACAGGTTGAGGGACCAGAGTTAGTCCAGCAGGCTGTTGATATTTTTGGACAGATCAAGAAGAGAATTAAGGTTGCGCAGGATCTACAAGCTAGTTATGCGAATGTCAAGCGCAGACCTTTACAGTTTGAGGTGGGTGAGAAAGTATTCCTGAAAGTCTCACCATTTCGCAGGA
Organism: Henckelia pumila; assembly: GCF_033568475.1. Classification (NCBI taxonomy): domain Eukaryota; kingdom Viridiplantae; phylum Streptophyta; class Magnoliopsida; order Lamiales; family Gesneriaceae; genus Henckelia; species Henckelia pumila. The sequence continues at coordinate 58,056,822 of NC_133120.1, read as the reverse complement.
TTTTTAGATTCGGTCACAAAGGTAAGCTATCTCCTAATTTCATTGATCCATTTGAAATTCTGGAAAGTATTGGAGATCTGGCTTACAGGTTGGCGTTACCACCGTATTTGTCAAAAATCCATGACGTGTTCCATGTTTCACTGTTACGACGGTATGTGGCGGATGAGTCTCATATCTTACAGCCTTCTGAGGTACAGTTGGACTCGGATTTGACATACGTGGAGAGACCTTTGCGTATCATAGGTCATAAGGATAAGGTGTTACGCAACAAGACCATTCCTCTTGTTCTAGTTCAGTGGCAGCGTCGAGGCACTGAGGAGGCCACTTGGGAACTTGAGAGTCGTATGCGTACAGATTATCCAGAGTTATTTTGAATTATTGTATTTTCAGATTGTAACTTGTAAAATGAATAAGTTTGAATAAAAGATGTTTATTCAGTGTTTTACTGCATTCAGTACTTAAGATTGTTCGAGGACGAAATATCTTAAGTAGGGGGAGAATGTAGTAGCCCGGTTCCATTTTACAAGATTAAGTGATTTTAAACATGTTAGAAAATGACATATAATTTTAAAAGTGTCAAAACAAGTTTAAGGATTCTTATTTGGTAAAAATAAGTGAAAAATCAGATCCGGAACGTCCGAAAATGGTGGGGTAGGTCCCGGGGCTCTTGGGGGCCCAAAAACAGTTCGAAAACATGAGAAACAGTTCGGAGCTTCCGGGCAGATCGGAGCTTCCGATCCGAGATAGGAGCTTCCGATCCGATATCGGAGCTTCCGATCCTGAGATCGGAGCTTCTGATCTCAACCAGAAACAGGTGTCAAGGAGATTTAAAAACGTGGCCAGATGCAGGAGATCGGAGCTTCCGATCCTGCGATCGGAGCTTCCGATCTCGGCCGTCCAAAACGTGGCAAACATGCACCGATCGGAGCTTCCGATCGTGGCCTATAAATAGGCCATCCAAGAGCCTCATTTTTCACACCAAATCATATTCTTTCTCTCTCGATTTTAGAGCATTCTAAGAGCTTTTTGGGGTGTTTCCGGCCTTCCTAGGCTTGGTCCGGAGGTTGGCGAGGTGCTCCAGGGTTACGGTGGAGTGGTGCCCAAGTTCTAGGGCAATCGTCATCAGTGGGCTGGCGACGGATGCAGGTATAGCTCTGGCTCCTTATAGTAAATAGGGAGTATGCTATAGTGTAGTTAAGGCTTTTAGAATAAAGTGGTAATGCATGAGTACTTTGCATTGTAGTGCGGAATGTAGGCTTGGACATAGTGCTGGTCTAGCTTGCCTAGTGTATGAGGTACGGAAGTATTATTCGAGATATCCAGATTGAGTATGCATGTATTATGTGTTTGCATGGATTATGTGATTACATGTTTTATATGCCTTTATATACAGCATGTCATGACTGTATGTTGCATACATGAGCATATTGAGCTTTTACCTTAGAGGTATCCTGTAGTAGGGCGCTCACCCTACGAGTTTATGGATGGTTGGATACGTAAGTCTTGTGTCAGGTCACCTTTATGGTTGGACACATGTACTAGTATCAGGTCACCATTATCCACTGGGTATATGAGCCACCTCCTGATGCGATGGCGCAGCGTGCTATATACCCTGGGCCCAGTCTATGAGCTTGTTTCTTGACCTGAGAGTCTTGGTACCCAGTTTACTTGCATACATGCACACATAACACCGTATACTCATACTCTCGCACTGAGCTTATCATGCTCACGTCCCGTACTTTGTTGTATCTGGACACCCTATTCCATGGGGCAGGTTTGTGGCTGGACGATGCGGGTGGTTCCAGGAAAGCTTAGGAGATGGAGGACCAACAGGGTTATTGTCTAAGCTTTTGTTTCAGTTGTATTTGGGTTAATACACTGGTTTTATTCGATATGGTTGTAAACAATATTTTTATTATTGTTTAAGTTTCCGCTGTTATTTCTGATATTTTATTTGATTAAGTTAAATGCATGCTTAAGCTTCTGATTAGTAGGTGATCACGGTGCGGGTCACTACACTTCTAATGGCACCCACATTCTACCTCTGTGATGAACAATTTCATCCTTGACGGTATACAGTGCACCACCCTTAGCCTCATCTCTAATTCTCTCTGCCATCAATTGTTCATCAGAAGCTTGGCCTGCTCGAATTCTATCAAGAAAACTAGGTACTACTATTAAGGCTGATAGAGTTCATACCTCCATTGGTTTGAATACCTCTAGACTTATCCGTTCAAAATCAGCAATCAACTCCTGCTGGACTGTCAATTGATTCAATGTCGCAGACTTGCGACTCAATGCATCTGCTACTATATTAGCCTTACCTGGATGGTAGCTAATGTCACAGTCGTAGTTCTTCACCAATTCCAGCCATCATCTCTGCCTCATATTCAACTCCTTCTGAGTGAAGAAGTATTTCAGGCTTTTGTGATCAGTGAAAATCTGACACTTCTCTCCATACAAGTAGTGTCTCCATAGCTTCAAAGCAAATACAACTGCCGTCAACTCAAGATCGTGAGCCGAGTAGTTCTTCTCGTGGACCTTCAGTTGTCGAGATGCATATGCTATTACTTTATCATCTTGCATCAAAACAACTCCCAATCCACTCTTAGAAGCATTGTTATAAACCACAAAATGACCCATTCCTTCTAGAATAGCTAGCACTGGCGCTAACATCAGTCTTTCTTTCAACTCTGCAAAGATCTTCTCACACTGTTCTGACCACACAAACTTCACACCTTTCAGAGTTAGAGAAGTCAATGGTAGAGCTATCTTGGAGAAATCTTGAATAAATCTCCTGTAGTATCCTACTAAACCAAAGAAAACCCGTATTTCTGTAGCATTCTTTGGAGCAACCCAATTTCGAACCGCTTCCACCTTAGACGGATCCACCTCAATCCCCTTATCCGAAACTATATGACCCAAAAATAAAATCTGCTCCCGCCAAAATTCACACTTACTAAACTTAGCGTACAGTTGCTTCTCTCTCAAAATCTGCAACACTGTAGTCAAGTGCTGACGATGCTCATCCCAACTGCGAGAGTAGATCAATATGTCATCTATGAAGACTATGAAAAACTGATCCAAGAAAGGTTGAAACACCCTGTTCATCAAATTCATGAACATAGCAGGTGCATTGGTCAACTCAAACAGCATTACTAAGAACTCGTAGTGGCCATAGCGAGTCCTAAATGCTGTCTTCTGCACATCTACATCCTTCACCTTTAATTGATGGTAGTCTGATCGTAGATCGATTTTACACCTCTGCCCCTTGCAATTGGTACAACAAGTCTTCTATTCTAGGCAAGGGATATTTGTTCTTCACTATAACTCGGTTCAGCTCTCTGTAGTCAATGCACAACCTCATTGACTCATCTTTCTTCTTAACAAACAACAACGGTGCACCAAAAGGCGATACACTCGGTCTGATGAACCCCTTATCCAGCAACTCTTGCAATTGATCCTTCAGTTCTTTCATCTCAGTCGGTGCTAATCTGTACGGTGCCTTAGAAGTTGGCTTAGTTCCAGGCATCAATTATATCCCAAATTCGACTTCCCAGACTGGAGGCAATCCCACAACATCATCGGGAAAAACTTCTGGAAAGTCCTTCACTACCTCCACTTACACAAGTTTCGGTCGCTGCACTTCAAGTTCGCCAGTTAGACTTTCAAGAAAGCCTGTACACCAATTACTCAATAACTGCCAAGATGTTCCTGCAGAAATCATACCTGGTGAGCTCCTCTTAGATGTAGCGCGGAACACAAATGGTTTTCTGTGCTGATCTTTCAAAGAGACAGTTCTCCGTTTGCAGTCAATAATAGCCTTATGCTGAAACAACCAGTCTATCCCAAAAATTGCATCGAAATCCACCATCTCCAACACAATAAAATCTGCACACAATTTTAGATTCTGCATCTGAATCTTACAATTTCTTACAACACTACTACTTTTCAATTCTTCTCCTGAGGGTAACGACACACAAAATTCCGAAATAGATTCATCCGGCAAGACCCTCAATTTCATCATAAAACTAATAGACATAAAAGAGTGCGTAGCTCCTGTATCTATCAACACGAAAGCAAGTAAATCAGCAATATGGATCATACCTATGACAATTGCATAATCTGGGTCAACCTGATTGTGAGTCATAACGAACACTCTTCCCTTGATAGGATCCTTAGATTGCGGGCAATCCTTGGCAAAATTCTCTGGCTTCTTGCAAAGAAATCAAGTATTGGTCACAAGCATGCATTGACCTGAGTGTGACTTCCCACACTTCAAACAGATAGGTGCATTCGCCGACCTTGGCGCATTGGCGTTTAGCTGATTTTGTCCCTGAGGTCGCACCTGATTGGGGTTTTGGCGCTGCTGCTGCTGCTGCTGTCTCCTCTGAACTGGAGCTTGCTACGGCCTCTTCTGACTAGGCCCTTGCTGCTCTCTCCCTTGGTAGCTGATTCTCTTCGCTTGCTATTCTTTGATAATATCATTCCCATCTTTTTCTGATACATAGCCTCATCGACGGCTGCTCGGTAAGTTTGTGCCCCACTCAATCTGACATCACGGCGAATAGTGGCATTCAATCCTTCCATAAAATTCTTCAGTTCCTCTGCAGCATTACCAGAAATCATGGGCACAAAGTATCTTCCACTCTCAAACTTCTTCACATACTCAGCAATGGACATGCTCCCTTGGCGGAGCTCCAAAAATTCCCTGGCAAGTCTAGTCCTGGTGCTGACAGTAAAATACTTCCCATAGAACACATCTTTAAATCCATTCCATGTCAACGTAGTCATATCTACAGCAGAACGGGCTCCCTGCCACCAAACTCATGCGTTATCATGAACATAAAGATGACACACCTCACACGGTCTGCATCAGTGAGCTGCATGTAGTCGAATATGGTCTCCACTGACTGCACCCATTCCAAGGTTAAGCGTGCTTGACTTGGGAAAATTTTAGGATCGGTGACCCCCTGGGAAGTTTCTCAGGGTGCGTGTGAGTGAGGAGATAAGCATGTTTGAAAGACTCGTCTTGATACAGTGGGTCGTTACAAATGGTATCAGAGCCAACCTCTCTTAGTATGGTATGGTTCGAGGACGAACCAAGCGGAAGCTGGTGGGCATGTAAGGCCCGGGGCTGAGGAGGCGGGGAGTGATCGCCGGTGCCAAGAGGTTGCAAGGAAAACGAGCGGCTCCTGGTAGGCTTCTAGGAGGAGGGAGACATGAATAAACCGATCCATGCCGGAATGAGAGGGATTCTGAGACTGTGTAGGTATGAGACTGCATAGTTGAGGAATGCTTAAAAGATTTCATATGTATTATTCATATCAAGAAGGTGCATCTTCTTTTCGGGAGCTCATTATATAAGAACTTCAAAGTTAAGCGTTCTTGACTTGGGACAATTTTAGGATGGGTGACCCCCTGGAAAGTTTCCCAGGGTGCGTGTGAGTGAGGACATAAGAACGCTGGAAAGACTCGTCTTGATACAGTGGGTCGTTACAATAATCTTCTTTAATAAAAAGAGCGTATTAAAAGTGCACAATAATGAAATAGCATTTAAAAGTATTTTCCAAACATGGCCATCAACATAAGATTAAATATTTGTTTTCCTCTCATCATTCAAAAATGTTTAAACATCTTCCATTCAAAAGCATTCGCACTCATGCATTGCCCGTTGGACCGACCTCTGCCTCTTCTTCATGTCTGCCCACATAATCATCAATAAACGCATCCACATCATCGTTACCTGCATCATTCAACTATAGTGAGTCTAAAGACTCAGCAAGAATAATGCATAAAAATGATCTTTCTAAAATTTAAAAGAATAGACATTAACTTAAGCTTTCACGCAATAAACATAACTTTGATGTAGTCATAACATAAAATATTTGGGATGATGAAATATGAGTAGTGTGGCAACCATCATAATGAGCCATTCATATTTTCCTGTTGATCAACAAGAATATGACATTACGCCCGTAAACTTTCATTCTTTGGATAGCCGCTTCGGATTTCATCCCGAAATGCATACCCCATATAACCATCCCGTGAGCCATATTTGGATAGCCGCTTCGGAGGTCATCCCGAAGTGCGTACCCCGTATAATCACCACAAGACGCATAAATTATCAAAATATTTTTCATGCAACATAACATTCATCTTATAAAATCATATCATGTCCTTTTCATAAATCTCGTAACATCATGAAATCATGCTCATAAAATTTTCTCGTGATGCTAACATGCATAAAATCCTTCAAAACATTTCATGAGAAATTAATTTTCATGAGAAAATCACATAATCATGCAATACATAACTTGACTGGTCCACGTGAGGCATTCCGTCCGCTCCGGACCTTGAAAACTTTAAACTTCTTCATGAACATTCTTAAAAATGATTAAAATACATTAAAATAATGAAAATATGATTTTTAGGACTCAAAAACTCGTAAAATGGGGTGGGAAATTCGAGCCTGCGGCGCGGCTGAGCTGTCTCTACAGCGCGCTCGCATACCTGTGCCAGCACTGCGCGGGGGCGCAGCCTGTGCACAGGCATGCGATGCCCAGGTGCGGCCGCGCCGCTTCAAGCTGTGCAGGAGCGTCGTCGCGCCTCTTTTCCGGGGCGCGCAACCTGTGCGCAGGCATGCGATGCCCAGGCGCGGCCGCGTCGTCGCGCCTCTTTTCCGAAAATTGATCTTTTCCGCACTTTTTCTGAAGCCTACAGTGTTTGGAACGTTTTTCTATCAAAATATATTTCAACATCATGAAAACTTTTTAAAAAATAACACGTACCCATACAACAATAAATTCAAAAGATCTTTCATCAAAGACCTTCTTTCAAACTTTTGCCCAAAAATCTGATTTCTTGCCTTCAAATCATTCAAAACTAAATAAATATGGACCGAACACATTAGGAATGCTTCACGTATCACAATCAAGCAACATACTCATAAATTTTTCAAGGAACATGCATAGATCATCAATCAAACACCTAGGGTTTTACCTTGAAAATACATATATTCTTGAATGGGTTTCAAAATCAGTAAAAACTTGCCTGAATCATCTGATTGGGATTAACCTGGACAACGGAACGATCTAGCCTTGAGAAGTTGAAGAACCCTAGCCTGAAGATCGTAGTGTTTGAGAGAGATTTTTGAGAAGGGAGCATTCAAATGAGAGTTCGGAATAAAATTCTGAACACTTATTTCTTTTGTGACTAATGGGCTGCAACACTACCCATTAGTTATATTTAAAATCCTTTAAAATTTTACTCTCCCACTTAATAAAAAATACACTGCATCCCTTTAAACTTAATTTAAAATAAAAATATTTTTCTTAACTCAATCCAAGGCTAGGCTCGTCCCTACGATCCAAAATTAATACCAACCTGAAAACTTTAAAATCATATACATCACATAAATTTCAGGCATTACAATAAATCACATAATTTCACATAACAATTAAATATTCTAAATAACATGCATTTAATCATATAATTTAATCAATTAATCGTGATTAAGTTAGTGGACTTTTTGGCCCTTACATTTACACACTGGGTTGGCTTAAGTAATGACCCATTAACCACGGTTTACCATTAATATCATAAAACGAAACTCGAGTTACTACATAAATAGAAAGTATGAATCTAGAAATAAGTTATATCGGGAATAACATTTTTTAATTTAAATTTAATTGGGAGAATTATGTTTTTAGGAGGATTTGGGGCGGAACAAACATATTTAGACTAGTTAGAAGAATCGTGAGCCTAATTTGGAATCCATGAGCATTCAACCTATCATTTTTTTTTTGAGAGTAGCATTCAACTAGCATTAGTACAACATTAGAAAAAAAAAAAAAAAAAAACCCTCTCCCTCTCCCTCTCCCTCTCCCTCTCCATTGAGCAGCGGTCACTCTCCTCACATAGAATGTCGGAAAATCTCTCATTGAAGAGATTTTGTCGTTCTTTCAATAATCCACTAGAAACCAATTTTCAGAGTCCAATTATTATATTCTCAATGTAATGAGACAAATTTTATGTAAAATATTGACATAACATCAGTGATACGTATTTATTTTTGTTTGTATAGTGCGGAAGGAAATAAATAAACAAAATAAATTTACAGATTAAAAAAATCCAATTTAAATAATTATTTTATACGAACCCATATTAATTTTTTTTAAAATATTTCATACTAAATAATATATTAAAAAGTCAGATTGCTCATAATGATATGTAATTAAACTCTAAAAGTGTATCTTGGAACGTGTGCCCACTTTACACGTGTGTGGGAGAGCCGACATATACGTTTATAGATAGGAATCTATAGCTCATATTCCCGCTCTTTATTTATTTTATTTACACTTAATTATTGTTTTTTTTAAAAAAAAAAATCGAATTGGAATAATTTAGCCTTCGATTATTTGTTCTAGCAATATCAGCACTTACGGTTATTATGTGCCTGTGACTTATTGTTTAATGCTCCTCAAAACAATATTTCATATGTTCCTATGGTTCAATATTTCTAAAAATATATTGTTGTTCACTTATATTTGGGCACTTGCTCTCGCTAGGATTGTGCGCATATCATTTTCCCTAAAAAAATATAGCTAATGTTGAGAATGTAATTCAAATTTATTTTTACTCATACAACACTTCAAACATTACATTTCGATCGCTCTTCTAACATAAATTTATATTACTCTCCGAAAATATCTCTTTGAATAATTATATAAAAGCATATCATAACCGAAACTTAAGCAAAAGCCTAATACTTTTTCATGATACTTTGGATAGCGAATGATATTGAAAATCAGTAGACTCCCAACCTTCAAAAGACATCAAACTGAAATTCAATAGACTCGTAGTGCTTAATTTAAATAAAAGCAGTAGCCTTAGCCTATTGGTTCGTTTAGGGCGTGTAGATGGGGAGTGAATACACAGCTTCAAATTTTTCTTCTCAATATAATAAGCTCAGTTGTGTTGGAAACTGAACTACCAGATCTTTTTTGACTGTCGATGTCAATCAACCAACAAAGTTAATGTGTGAAGTGAGGTTTACTGACATATTGAACACAAATACTCTAGCTTGACTGAAATAAAAATAACATAAGATATATTTCTGGATGTTCGGAGATTAAAGACTCCTACATCACTCCTTCTTCTTTTTGGAAAAGATTCACTAGAACATTTGAGTATTACAAGTGATTTGAAAGATCCCAATTAAGTCAGGACTTAACACTGTCTCGACTGAAACTCCAAGTACTTAACTCACAATACAATACACCGTCCTCGACTGATTTTAAAAGTATGAACTTTACACATAAGATCTTAGCACAAGTTGCTTCTAATTGATCAGATAATAACTTGAAAGAGTTTTCTATAAGTTGTTGTGAACTTGTGATTTTTTTTAATGTACGACTGAAAGCTTGAATGCAGTAAAGCTTTGAATGCGTAGAAATTTGGAGAGGTTTTTTCAACTGATCTTCAAGCCTATTTATAGGCAATGATCTCAACGGTCAAAAATCCGTTCCTCACAAGAAATATTTGTTTTCTTGTCTGATAGTCTTCGGAGACAATTTCTTATATATACAGTACAACTCTGCACACTACCACTGTTGCGACGTCTACAGTTTACTATTGTCCTTTTCCACAAATTGCTAAAATCCAATTCTGAAAGGTCTTGAAAATGTTGAAAATGTTTAAGGATCAGTGACTGGAATTCTTGAATATACTTGATAAGTGTTAGTCGTCCTTCACTTTAGTTCTGGTCAGATCAGTTCAGCAACCTTGACTAGTCGATAATGTCTTTCAGTTAAGATCTGGTCAAGGTGCCTAGTTCAGTCGTAGTTTCCAGTCGTCAAATACTCTACTATATCCAGTCTTGGAGTTCTTGATGAGTTTAGTCGTTTAGTCCAGTCAAATAATTCCAGTTGCGATTAAGGACTAGTTCATTGACTTCTATTGACTTGTCCAGCTGAGTAACTCAGCCCAGTTGTCTAACTTCTTTCAGTTGAGTTACTTCACTTAGTCTCTTATTTTTGTCTTAGATTTTGTTTTTTTAACACCAAAACTCGATAATTGGTTTCCCAACAATTTCTGTAGTGATCCGTCCCGAAATAACTTACTAACAAAGGCTTAAACATGTAATTAAAACTTAAACAATCAATAATAAAAGAAAACTACAGAAACATAAAATAAATACTAACCCAACATAATACAACCGGTAAATAACGGCATCCCGAAATAATATACAACTCAATAAAAAATCCAACACAAGAGAGTTAATCCTAACTCACTCGATGGCACCAACTGTAGTAGCTCGAACTGTGATCACCTACTAATCAGAAACTTAAGCATGCAATTAAAAAATAATAAACTAAATCAGAGAATATGCGAAATTAAAAGGAACCATATACCAGCAAATAAAGCCTAGTGGTCAACCCTGCCATCCAGCCTAGGTCACCACCTAATCTCCCTGACTTCAGAAGTAACAACCTGCATCTGCCCCAAAGAATGAGGTATACAGATAACAGAAAACAATCGAAAGTGAGCCTAACATGCTCAGTACGAGAGTATGGGTATACACTATTATATGCGCATGAATACAAATGAACTGGATACCAAGACACTCAGGTCAAAAAATTAGCTCATAGACCAGACCCAGGGTATATAGCACGTTGCGTCGTCGCATCAGGAGGTGGATCCTATACCCGATGGATAATGGTGACCTGATACTAGTATAAGTGTCCAACCATCACAGTGACCTGACACAAGACTTATGTATCCAACCATCACAGACTCCTAGGGTGAGCGCCCTACTACAGGATACCTCTAAGGTAAAGGTTCAATATGCTCATGTACGCAACATACAGTAATGACATGCTGTATATAAAGGCATATAAAACATGCAATCACATAATCCATGCAAACACATAATATATGCATACTCAATCTAGATATCTCGAATAATACTTTCGTACCTTACTAAGACTAGCTTCCTTCTAGGTCCAAGCCTACCATGCAGCACTACAATGCATAAATACCATGCATTACTTAGCATGCCAAATATCACCTAACATGATCTAAGGGCCTTAATTAAACTATAGTCTACTCTCTATTTACTATAGAGAACAAAATCCATACCTTCGTCTGTCGTCAGCCTGCTGATGTCGCATGCCCTAGAGCCTGGGCATAGCCTAGCTACGACTCCTGGATGCCTCGCTAGAGCTCCGCCGCCTGGCTACTACTGCGGACACTGTCCACTATAAAAATACTACTTCCTACTCCATCTCTTAAAGGAAGAGTCCCAAAACCCTTAAAATAGAGCCATTACCGGGAGATGGGAGGATATTTTTGCAATTCAAAATGAGGAATTTGGACCCCTATTTATAGACGAAGATCGGAAGCTCCGATCTATGCATGCATGCAACGTGTCCATCGGCTACGATCGGAAGCTCTGATCTGCACTTCGGAGGTTCTGATCTCCTGCATGCAGCTACGTGTACAAACCCTAATGCCAAGTCTCGGCTGATGCAGATCGAAAGCTCCGATCTCATGATCGTACATTCCAATCTCTCACGTTGCTTCTAAACTGCTTCGTTGGTTCCGATCTGATCGGAAGTTCCGATCCTGGTTCCGAAGTTCCGATCCTATTTAGACCCAATAAGCTCATTAAGCATTTTTCAGGCATACTGGACCAAATCCCCTGGTCCGATTGATCTTATTCAAATCCCTTAATCATCTTTTATTAAATCTAAACAAGATTAGCAACTTAATTTTTGTAAAATGGAACTGGACTACTACATTCTTCCCTACTTAAGATATTTCATCCTCGAACAATCTTAAGTATCGAATGCAGTTATCACTGAATAAACATCTTTTATTCAACCTTAACACTTTACAAGATACAATTAAAATACAACAATTTTCAAAACAACTCTGGATAGTCTGTATGCACACAACTCTCAAGTTTCCAACTGGCTTCTTCATAGCCTTGATGTTGCCACTGAATTAGAACAAGAGAAATAATCTTGTTGCATACTACCTTATCCCAAAAACCTTCGATACTTGCTTGAATTATATCTCATGTTATTGTCCTATATCACAATAAGACCAATAAATCCTGGAGATACCTTTCTGGTAAATCAACTTTATCGACCCTTGGTTGAATTAATTCCGATCTCTCAACCTGTCGTTTCTCCCACTTAATTCCATAACACTGGAATAACGACATCATTGTCCGTACAACGCCTCAAATGGTGTCACGACAATAATTTTATAATAACTGTTGTTGTATGCGAAATCAATAGTGGAAACTGATCTTGGAAAGCTGGACCAAAGTTACACTTGTAACATATCTCCAAGAATACGAATAGTGTGCTCTGACTGCCCGTCGGTCTCTGGGTGATAAGCAGTACTCAAACTAGAGTAGTACCCATAGCGCGCTGAAGATTCACCCAGAATCTAGAAGTAAACCTAGGATCTCGATTGCTGACTATGCTCATAGGCACTTCGTGCAATCGAACAATCTCATAGATGTAAAAACGTGATATCCTATCAAAGTTGTAATCTCGGTTATAAGGAATGAAATGTGCTGATTTGGTGAGTCGGTCCACCACAACCCAGATAGCATCACAATTCCTCAAGGTAACCGGTAAATGGGTCACGAAGTCCATCGTAATCAACTTCCATTTCCACTCAGGAATTGGTAAACCGTGAAGCAACCCTCCAGGTCTTCGGTGCTCTGCCTTGACCTGCTGACATACCAAAAATCTAGAAACGTGTTGATAAACACTTCTCTTCATTCCTTTCCATCAGAACCTCGTACACAATTCCTTGTACACGAAAATGATTCTCATCATTTATTACTAACACTTGTAATAATACCTGTGAAAACGTCGTTGTCTACAATTTTTGGTTTTCTGAACTCTTCAATTTCTCTTCTTGGAAATATAAATATTTATTTCGTTGACTCACAAGTCGATTAGTACAATCCCTAGTACTAATATAATGACATATATCTCATAACTTGAGATAACTCTTGAAAATGATAATACCGATTATCCTGCCACGGATAATAATAATTTCTTGCTGAATCCTGACTTGCACTACTTAGATGAACAAAACTGTTTCATCCCTCCTTGGCAAAGTCTTTAATTCAATACAATCTAGCAAATCCCCTGACTCGATCTCATCGAATCTAACATATCAATGGCCTAACGTATCCAATAGACATCCTGGAACATCAGTGACGACAATCCCGCTAGACCTGATAACTAGATCTCAGCTGCTGTCCCTTTTTCATGTCTAAACACTTGATGCTGTCCTGTTAGTACCTATTGAAATTCAAACACTTGCTAGATCAATTTTTGATAATGGAATCTCAGAAGTACTGCAAAAACTTTTCTGAGTACTGCTTACCAGGGTACTGTATTCATCCAATCAACAATCTCATAGTTCAGTTCCTAATCATCAAGTAATGAACAATTTCAATAGTTCTTCGTATAAAAGAACATTTACCTCCCCCATCACGGGGTTACAACATCTATATCTACCACAGATAAATTAGAAATAAAACTTCTTATCAATTCTTTTTAAGTAGAAGGAAACCCAAAAGCTGAACTAGCATATTTTTTGGAAACAACCACTTCTATCTCTGACTGCCTCAAACGATAGTCACAAATGGTCACTGGGAACTAACTTGCACCAGTCTAACTGACTATTTCAAAGCAAAATATGAAAATTTAAGTGTTCAACTTTCATTATCCAAGTGAATTCTCATATTGTCGAATCCATGCTGTAACTTAGCAGGTTCATGACATCCGGCAATTACTAACTAGATCAATTATCTGGTAGATCTCAAATTCTTCTGATGCAAAATGTTTCTAATTAGTAAACACTTTTCCCAACACAGTTCTATCCACCAAAAATATCAAGTATCTTTTTCAAGGATATCAAACTGACACTAAGTTATACCTTAACGTAACTGTTGCAATGATCTCTAGACTGGGTAAATTTTCCATCCCCTTCTAAAGTGCAAAAGACTATCAGAATATCAATATACTCTCCCATGTCTAGTCTTGATCGCAGTTCACGTCTCTCAGTATAAGTCATCCCAGTGTCCTGATAAAACTCATCTTTGCTTTATAACCCAATCAATCAAATTCCAATTCTTACAGGTAAACTTACCTAATAAATCCATCAATTAGAATTCCATTTCATCAAATTAATCAAGATCCTGATTAAAACTGCATTCCTGATAGAATCAGACAATACTGGTCAAACCTCTTGGTTCTCCCCTAGTATCACGTGCTAGAACTATCCGTCTAGAATAAACATTTGTCAAGGAAATTCTTTCCAAGACTATTCGATTCACAACATCAAAATCGTTATCCCTGACAAAGTCAGATGATAACTCAACATATCCTTGGCACTAACCCAACACCAAGAATAATCCAAAGAAGACTCATATAAATCCTAAATAATCTCCTGATATTTATACCAATTGATATGACTGTACATACATCGAGACTGAGATAAGTCTTCCTATAATCCCAAACTGGAACAGAAGAATCCTTCCAGAGTACACCGACATAAGGTCGCACTTACTATACCATCTCAAAACCCGACAGTCATCAGCATCCTGACATAACTCATCCCTGAGTCTCTGGTAAACAATGTTCCTATCCGGACCAAAATCATTGGTCAAGGAAAACTTTCATAATTTCACAGAACAACAACTCAAACCCCGAGTCTGCAAGCATCTGAAAATTCAATCTTGTTGAATACCAATTCAACTAAAATATTGGATTAAATCTCAAAATCCCAAATCAAAAACCGAAACTTATTTGCTCAGAACAATTACTTGACAAATAAAATCCCTTTCAAGACTAATTCTGACAGCAGAACATCTGTATCTCTAACGAAAAGCAGTCGATAACTAAACCCTGATACCACACCTGGTATCTATCCAATCAGAATTCATACCTTTTTGTGACTGTTGACAAATCCCCAGACTGAGTAGTCTTCCCTATATAGTCCTTGGAGCACAAAGGCATCCAATCAACCTCTGAAGTATGAAAACTTCCAGAGCAATACCTGCTAAGGGTCGCTCCTCCTCATATCTAGTTTCGGTCACAGTCCACAACTCTTGGTATTACTTGACCTGGAACCCTGATGAAAATATATCATCACAAGGCAACAACCTAAAAAGGTCAAAACAACCAACTGTTCTAAGAAAATTCGCCTAGAACAAATACTCATGCCCCATGATGAATCGCATCACCCATGATACTATCCACAGTCAATCGATTAGCTAGGTCACCCTAGGAAAATACCTAGTACTAATCAACTGAAAACATGCATAATTTCAATCTTAATTAAACACATGTTTAAACAAATGACTGATCCTTTATTCAATACAAGATAATCCAAAAGATTACAATACTTGAACCACCAATCCAGGTTCTATTACAATCTTTATTACAATTCCACGTAATACATAACTTAATCAAAAGATTCACTGAAAGATGTACAATACAACAAAATCTTAGTACATCAAATACCGAAATCTTTAATACATCTAATTACAACTGAAACACTCTTTACAACAAAACTTAATACAGTATTTAAATTCCTCCGGAAGTCTTTCATTACGTTTACTGATCTTGAACATGAAGTTTCCCGTATGCTACTCATGTCAGGAGACCTTCTTCATCGCAAGATCTAAAAGATAAAATCTGTTAATCTACCGGATCTTTTCAATATTGTTGGGTTCCTTATCTGGTATATGAGACAATATGTTTCTGACAATCTATCCAACTACTAGTGAAGAGTCTTTCGAGGTGGCTTCCTTGATCGACGCAGAATGGATGACTACGTGTCACACATTCCATTCAACCTTGAGAAGTGTCTGGCGTTGAAAACTGGATCTTCTCTTCCAGCTACATCTTGCTGGGATCAACATAATACGAACCTCTGCTGCCAACCTTGGAAATGACGATGTTGGAAAATCCTAGATATCCTGCTATTCCCATTCTTGATACTGTTATCCTCATTGAATCCAACTTTTAATCCTACAAAGGATAACCCAAAAATTGATACTATATCTCGATCTCATGATCGGACGTTCCGATCTCTCACGTTGCTTTCGAACTGCTTTTGGTTCCGATCTGATGGGACGTTCCGATCCTAACCTGAGAAACCTGCAACTTTCCCATCGAGTGGTTGTTCAATAAAATACACGAACGTGAGCTAACAACGTTCAGTACAATGTATGAGTATATGCATGCTATGAATTCATAATGCAAGTGAAGGGTACCATAAACCTATCATCGATATAATACTGCTCAGTCAAAGGAGTCATGGTATGTAGTATGCTGAGCCGTCGCATGAGTAGGCACTTCCATACCATAAACTGTGGAAATAACCAGATCCAAAAGTCTATAGAATCCATCCACAAAATATAATGAAGCTGAGCGACCCTGCTACTGGTAATAACAATGGAAACAGGCTCAACATGATGATGTATGCAACATAATATCCGTGACATAATCAATGCATATATCAGTAATGCCGTATAAAACATGCAAATATAGAATATGAATACTCATTCAACTCAAGCAACCTAGCCACCCGAGTACTCGAGTCCAAACCTATAAGCATATAATCACTATATCACTTATAGCTCTAAGTCTAGTAGTATACTTGCATCCGTCGTTAGCCCTTTGATGGCGATGACCTCAAAACCTAGGCACGACTCTACTATGATCCCGGTAGTGCCTCGCTATCGTCCAGCCTCCGAAATGACGCTTAAAATGGCCTAAAAGCTCATTAGAAACACCTAAGGATAAGAGAGAGAGAGACAGAGAGAGAGAGAGAGAAGAGGAAATGAGCAATTGAAATTAGGTCTCGACACCCCTATATATAGACCAAGTTCGGAAATACCAAACTCGCGATCGGAACTTCCGAACATACTTTAGAGCTTCCAATCGTGCTTTCGATCTTTCTCCTCCGAACACGTGTCCTTTTATGGGACAAATCAGCTGCCGATAGAGTTTGTAACTACCGAACTATAGGATCGGAGCTTCCGAACTCCACACTAACCAATCAAGTCAAGTCACCAATCAGAAAGCTCATATCTGCTTTTCGGGGAACGTTCGGATCTTTCAAACTCAGGATCGGAGTTTCCGAAATGCCCAGATCTTCCGAACTTGAATTCTTGCTTTTGAAGGGATCGGAACTTCCGATCTACACCTTGTTCAAGTTCGGACCTTCCAAACTGCTCGAACACTTGGAACCCTTCGGATCATTTTCGAACGTTCTAAATCCAATTTTTTTACTTATTAATCTCATCCAAGAATTCTTTATCGTGTTTTAACCATTATAAACATGCTTAGTCCCTATACTCACTTGAAATGGAATCGGGCTACAACAATTTATCCTTTTTTGATGTTTGACAAAATTAAGCTTTAAATTTATTAGGTAAAAATTATTTTCTAGTTGATTTACTTGAATGATATATCATGACTTGTTAGAACCTAATTGGGGGAGGGGGGGGGGGGGGGGAGGATTTAGGTTCTATTGGAAAATTTAGCAATTTAAAACGATTATGAAAATACGCAAGAGGAATACTTAAAGCAATCAATAATAAATGCGTTAAATAAATGCGTAATGTAAATAAAGCAGTAAAAGAGATAAGAGATGTTTATGGAAGTTCGACGATAAATCGTCTACGTCTCCCATTTTTTGGTTAAGATCGATTAATCAAGGATCCACTAGCACTTCGAACTCTTGGCCTTGATGGCTCCAAGGATATTCGTACAACTCAACACAATCACCGCACCGATACAACTCGAACACTTGGCCTTAAGGGCTCCAAGGATAGCCTCAACAACAATTACACACTCGGGTTTCACACTCGAGAGTACAACGAAAGCTCAACAACTCACAAACAATTTTTGCAATCAAATCTCTAATTGAAAGAAATATGTATGAAACTCTTGAATGAACACTTGAGAAGTA
This sequence comes from Henckelia pumila, assembly GCF_033568475.1. Taxonomy (NCBI): domain Eukaryota; kingdom Viridiplantae; phylum Streptophyta; class Magnoliopsida; order Lamiales; family Gesneriaceae; genus Henckelia; species Henckelia pumila. The sequence goes on along the minus strand of NC_133120.1, from coordinate 58,038,801 downwards.
GAAGAGAAGATTGCTTGAGTTGTGTTTGAAATGGCCTTGGAATGCATCTATTTATAGCTGAAAATTCGAGCAGGTTCGTTGCGTCCGTTTTGGCCTTCATTGCGTCCGTTTGGCGCACATTTAATTCTTCCGGCGCTGGTGACGAACGTTGTGTCCGTTCCTAGGTTCGTTGCATCTGTTCGGCGCAATGCATCTTTTGTCGGACGAATTTATTCCTTAAATATTGGATCATGTTTTTGGTAGGAACGTTGCGTCCGTTTCGGTTCGTTGCAGGCTGCGCGACAAACTTCAAAAATTCATATCTCTCAATCTACCCGTCGGAGCGACCTAAAATTTGGAAAATAGCTTTAAAAATCCTGAACTTCATTGGGAACGGTGGAGATCAGATTTGGATGCCTAAAAAAATTCCAGTAATTTTCTGAAGTCACTTCGTCATATTTTCGCTTCTTGTTCTGCGCGGTACTTTTGCAAAATTCATTTCTCATGATCAGACCGTTGGATTGAGTTGAGATTTGAACCGTAGCTTTTGAGCATCCTAAAATTTATTATGATTGGTGAATATCGGAATTGGATGGCTCGAAAATTCTCAGTAATTTTCGCAAGTTTCTGCTCCATGGTTTGTTCAATTCCATCGATAGAATATACCTCACATGAATTTGATTTAATAAGAATCTAATCTGCAAGGTCTCACTCTAAAGGATTAGAAATAATAACCTAGTTTTGTAATTATCAAAACAAGATAAGTTATCGCATTAAAAACATTAATCTCGTTTAAGAGATTTGTATGCATTTAAGGCGTAACAATCCCCCTTTTTGATAATCATAAAACTTGGTTAAACAGGAGAAATAAATGTGCAATTGAATTACATATAAAAATCTCCCCCTTAATATACCAATATTTTAAACAAATTGTTTATCACATAATCAATTTTTATTAATCCCATTTGAATTAAATATTTAACCAAATTAATTCTCCCCCCTTTTTGTGATAATTAAAAAGGCAACAAATATGATAAATGAATAACACAATATATAAAAACATATTTTATTGATAGATAAATTTACAAAATACAACAAAATATAAAACTAAGAGGCATCATCCGAAGTTTCTTTAAGAAGGTTTTCTTCCATCGAGTTGATTCTCGCATGGACAGCTTTAAAAGATCCTCACATATCCATGGTAAAGTCAGTGATCAATGTCTGGATAGACTGAATGGCAGAGTAGTTGCGATCCATATTGATCTCAAGCCGCTGAAGATACTCAAAGATTCGTTTGGAAGATGGGCCCGGAGTAGGTGGAGGTTAAGGCATCATAGGATGAGAAAAAGGTAGCTCGCCATAATCAAACATGAGTGAAGCAGATGGAGGAGCCATAGAAAAGGAAGGAATATCGATGTCAGTGAAACCACCAGGAAATCCTTGCTCTTGAATGGACGGAGGAAGGTTTGAAAAAGAAATGTGAAAGTTGGTTTCAGGATGATAGCGAGTGAAAATATGAGCTGGATCATGCACCCATCGAGATAGTACAGGATTCCATGACAACTCCATTTTAGTAATGGAGGAGGCATGGTCAAGAGTATAAGTCTCAGTGATAGGTGTCTTCCCCAGATCATCGAAGACTATGTCAAACTGAGTCAGAATTCGGTAAATAAACCGAGCAAAAGGAAGAATGACTTTCTTTGAATTTTTGGCAGTGTGATGCATGACCTGAATGAGAAACCTAGGCAGGTTAAAAGGTCGCTGAGCAACAATATGAAAAAGGACATAAAGGTCTAGATATTTTCACTTGGAGTGGTCTCCAGCGCGAGGAATGATTGAGGAAGTGATAAGTTTTTGGATAATTTGAAAATCAGGACAGAGCATTTTAAGAGATGGTCAATCATCACCAGCAGAGGTGGTCGACAGAGGATGGCAGAAAGAGCTTCTTCACGGTTAAACTAGGGACTATCCTCAGGCCATTTAAATGCAAAGAACTCACTGGGTCCATTTCTAGGAAGAGAGAACAAAGCAGCGAGATAACCTGAAGAAAAACGAATGTACCGATTTTGAACAATTGTAACAACATAAATGTCATCGCTGCACAACTCAAGTTCAAAATTGGCATAGAACTCATGGATAAGGGAGGTATAGATGAAAAATTTGGGTGAGAAGGCTGGAAAAACGCTTCCCATTGCTGGAAATCAATAAGATCCAACAAACGAAGATGAGATTTTGCCAAATAGGGGCGATCAAGAATACGACCCGGAATAATATGCCTATCATGATAGTCGGCAGGAATAGGTTGTGAGATAGCGGGTTGGTTAAGGTTGTGGAAAAAGGGTTGAGTACGAGCACGAGTGCGTCGCCTAGGATTGGCGGGATCAACTTGGCGTCTAGAAGCAATTTTTTGGAGAAATATATCGAGAAAAAAGGAAGAAAAAAGGCTTGATTTGGTTGAAAATTTTGAATGGGTTCGGCCACTATATATAGGCCTCGGGACGAACAAAAGCAATGTTGCACCAACGGACGCAACGTTCGTCCTGGCGGGTAAAATGTGCGGGAAGTTTGAACTGATGTTTTTGAAAGTAGGCGGGAATGGGGACTAGCGGAAGCAACGATAAACCAACGTTGCGTCCGTTGGTGACTTGGCGGTAAAATATTCACGGTAAATTTTGAAACTGAGGCAGGAATGCTGCAAACGGAAGCAACGTTGGTCTATCAGACGCAACGTTGGTGCTTTTGGCGGTAAAAGTTCGCGGTTAAAAATTTTAAACTGAGGCGGGAAAAGTAGGGAACAGAAGCAACGTTCTAAGAACGTTTGCAACGATGAGTCAGAGAACAGATGCAACGTTGGAACGGATGCAACTTTCGGGCAGGGCAAGCAAATTTTGGATTTTTCCTCTTAGAATTATATTTTTTAAAATTTTTTACCAAATAATACACATAAAAATGTGAGCTTATAATTATGAATAAATACAATTAATTTGTATTATCCAGCATTAAATTGCTCGAATTTAATATTAAGCTCTCTCTTAATATGACATTAAATTTAAAATTATGTTTACAAGTGATAACAACTCAATCATGCCAAGTTCACCACACAAACGAATAAAAATATTTTCATCTAGTGGTTTTGTAAAAATATCAACAATTTGATTTGTCGTGTCAACATATTGAAGTTCAACTTCATTTTGTTTGATGTGGTCACAAATAAAATGATGACGAATGTCAATATGTTTGGTGCGCAAATGTTGAATCAGATTCTTTGTAAGACATATGGCGCTAGTGTTATCACAGAAATAGGGATTTTTGAAAAAGAGACGCCATAGTCGAGCAGTTGATGCTTCATCCAAATAATTTGCGCACAACAACTACCAGCAGCCATATATTCGGCTTCGGTTGTTGACAGCGCACCACAATTTTATTTCTTTGAAAACCAAGAAACTAAACAGTTTCCTAAAAGAAAACAAGTTCCACTAGTGTTTTTCCTGTCCACCTTATATCCACCAAAGTGGGCATCGCAATAAGCTTTTAAATCTCACAGGCACTCCATGAAGTCGAACGATCTCCTGAATGTACAACCGAGCCATCCGATCCACATTGTACTCTCGGCTATAGGAAATGAAATGAGCTGACTTGGTGAGTCGATCCACCACAACCCAGATAGCATCACAATTCCTCGAGGATACCGGCAAATGGGTCACAAAATCCATCGTGATAAACTCCACTTTCCACTCAGAAATAGGCAGACTGTGAAGCAAACCTCCAGGTCGTCGGTGCACTTCCTTGACCTGCTTACACACCAAACATGTCGAAACAAACTAATAAATACTGCGTTTCATTCCCTTTCACCAAAACCGAGTACGTAGATCATTGTACATCTTGTTACTCCCCGGATGAATACTCAATTTAGTGCGATGTGCCTGAGACAAAATCTCCTCTCGCAACTCTACATCCTCCGGAATCACAAGCCTACCAGACAAACACAGAAAGCCATCTGACTGATAGTGAAATCCAGACATACTACACTCGTTGGCTAGACGAGCCAAACGCTGGGTCTTTGAATCAGACATCTGAGCATCCCGAATCCGCGAATACAAAGTTGGCTCAGATAGTATCGCAAACATCTGGATATTTTGCATACCTTTCTTGTGCTTGAAGGTATACCCTGAAGAACAACAGTCACCGATCGCACTAGACATCAAACAAGTCTGAAGTGCGGATAGTCACACCTTGCGACTCAAAGCATCAGCAGTGAGATTAGCAGCTCCCGGATGGTAGTTAATCTCGCAATCATAGTCCTTAAGCAAATCCATTCAACGTCTCTGTCTCATGTTCAACTCCGCCTGAGTGAACAAATACTTGAGACTCTTGTGGTCGGTAAAGATCTCAAATTTCTTGCCATACAGATAATGACGCCAGATCTTCAAAGCGAACACAATGACTGCCAATTCCAAGTCATGAACTGGATAATTGTCTTCGTGTAGTTTCAACTGTCTAGAAGAGTATGCAATCACATGCCCATTCTGAGTCAGGACACAAACTAACCCCTGAAGAGAAGCATCTATGTAAACCACATACCCTCTATATCCCGAAGGTAATTCCAATACTGGCGCAGAAGTCAACCGTCGTCGAAGCTCACAAAAATTCTCCTCACACTCTGAGGACCACTCGAAATCAACACCCTTGTGGGTAAGCCGCGTCAAAGGTTGTGAGGCCTATATTCTAATCATGCAATCTCAGGGTAATTAAATTAATCAACTCAATTAAAAGAATAGGATTAAAGAATTCAAATTTTTATTTTTTTTTTAAAAGTGGTGCTCGCTCGATCGGTAAACTCTTACCGATCGAGCGGGCCAAAGATTCCAACTCTCTGTCCAAGGATCAGGACCCCTCGCTCGATCGGTAAAATCTTACCGATCGAGCGAGCATAAAAATCACATACTCTACCTCGCTAATAAAGGTGCTCGCTCGATCCGCAAGAATTCGCCGATCAAGCGAGACCCTCTGCCCAGAAAAATTCTGGTTTTCTTCTCCAATTCCCAATTCCATTTCATCCACAATAACAACATCAAAATCCCATTCAACAAGATTCAACAAATATGTAATGAGTTATACAAACCTCACAAAATAAAGCATGCGTAATAAGGTCCATCTAGTTTGGACTTATTTAATACAAAAAGGAGTTCAAATACATAATGACTCCTAACATCCAAGCCTCACTCTATTCTCTCAATCTCCTAGCCATGTTGTCTCTGACTCGGTCCTGCCCCACCTGTTGCCAAGTACACATACAAACAAAGACAACAGCCGGATAATCCGATGAGAATTGATATTCCCAATAAAAGAGACTGACATGCAATCAAATAAACATATCAAGTCATGTATGAACTCGTTCCTCATATAATCAATTAATCCAATCAAGTACTGAATTTAAAATGATATGCATGTCTTTAAACTTCTGGATTATCAGACTCAGATAATCAAATAAAATTCTTCTATTCTTTCTTTCTTTGGTTTGGGATCCCGAGGTTAAAAACATCCACAATCACACCGACTCTCCTCTCGAGGTGGACATGGCATGCTTTAATCCCCTAGACTCAAGAGCATTATAGTGAGCTACTCGACAAGGTAGTAAATCGCCTACCAAGCTACTCAACTACAATCCCTAGATCGTCTAATTCAAATTGAATAAATCAAGGCTCAATATGAATGCATATGTAATCTCATGCACTCAATATAAATTCAATCATATAATTAATAAGCAATCAAATCATGCAATATGTGATTTCTTCTAGGACACTAGAATCAATCCCGACTCGAGTTAATCGTCCTATTCCATTCCAAAGTCATCTTATACCTCTTCTTTGTCTTTCCAAAACTTCAATCTGAAAACAACAATTCTCAATTCAAAAACTATCCAATCAAGTTCATTAATCGATATAGAAAGACATCGATACTATACCGGCTCAACTCTTCCAAACTTGCCAAAAGCTGCGACTCTAGCAACTTCAAGGACTCCCAATCAATCTATCAGAAGAAGTATCGGATCAAAATCGATATCAAAACTCAATCAAAACTCAATACGATCAAAATATCAAAATGATATCCAAAACTCAAACTGACGGCATAACGACTATAAACTGACCAATCTGCAAATGCAGACAGCAAAACAACAGCTCAACGTACTCATTCCAATCCTCAAACATCAAACCCAACACAAAATCAACACATCTCAAAATCATTATTTTCGAAAATGACAAGAAAAATCATAACAATTCCATTCGTTGCTCAAACTCAAAACCGACAGATAATAAACGATCAAAACTCTATCAAGAACAACATACTCGAATCTCGCACGATTCTAACAACATCCATAAATTCAAACTTCTCAGAATTAAGATAAACTTACTTCCAAACGGAGCACTCATCGCTGTGATCGCAGATATCAAGTCAGAAATCAATTCTATCGGACGGATTGAGCTAGAAATGAAATCACAAAAGCTTGGAGAAGCTTTGGGTTGCCTAACATGGAGGAAACGTGCAAGAGGAAGAAGAAGAGTGTTCTCAAAGTCAATTCCACCTTATAAATATCTAACAAATCTCAATTTTGCGTTATAGTCCCTGAAAAATCCAAAAATTGCAAAATAGACCCTGATCAAGATAAAGTCGGCTCTCGAATTCTGAAATCACTAATTATCTCAAATAACATCAATTAAGATAAAAATGGGGCGTTACAATTCTCCCCCTCTAAAAAAAGATTTCGTCCTCGAAATCATCGATATCAACTCATCAGAAGATAATTACGAATTCAAGAACAGAATTAAGAACTCACATCAGATGAATAAATCAGGAAATCTCTGTGTCATGTCAGATTCTGTCTCCCAAGTCGCTTCTTTGACTCCGTGACGACTCCACTGAACTTTCACCAAAGGTATCGATTTGGTTCTGAGCTGTTTCTCCTTTCTGTCAAGGATTTGAATCGGCCTCTCGAAATAACTCAGAGTTTCATCAAGTTCGGCTTCGTCAGGCTGAAGTACATGAGAAGGATCGGGATGGTATTTCCTCAACATCGAGACGTGAAAGACGTCGTGAATACCAGATAACGAAGGAGGAAGTGCTAGACGGTAGGCTAGATCACCTATATTCTGTAGAACTTCATACGGAGCGATGAATCTCGGTGACAACTTCCCTCTCTTGCCAAATCTAACAGTACCTCTAAACGGAGAAATCTTCAAGAATACACGGTCTCCCTGATCGAAAGATAGAGGTCTGCGACGGATATTCGCATACTTCGCATGTCGGTCATGAGCAGTCTTCATTCTCAATCGAATAATCTTCACCTGCTCAGCCATATCACGAATCATATCTGGTCCCAAGTCTGGGGACTCAGACATCTCATCCCAGTACAGAGGAGATCTGCACTTCTTTCCGTACAACGCTTCAAAGGGTGTCATTCCTATACTCGTCTGGAAGCTGTTGTTGTACGAAAACTCAACGAGAGGCAATGAATCTTGCCAAGTAGTGCCAAAGTCAAGCACCACTGCTCGTAACATATCCTCCAGAGTCTGAATCGTCCGTTCTGATTGACCGTCGGTCTGAGGATGGTATGATGTACTCAAGTTCAATATAGTACCAAGAGCCTCTTGCAGACTGTGCCAGAAGTGAGAAGTAAACCGAGGATCTCGGTCAGAAACAATGGATCTCGGCACACCGTGCAATCTGACGATCTCTCTGACGTACAACTCTGCCATCTGGTAATGTCGATAAGTCATCCGATATGGAATGAAACAAGCAGACTTCGTCAACCTATCAATCACAACCCAAATAGCATCACAACCCCAAACCGACCGGGGTAGTTTCGTGATGAAGTCCATCGAGATATGATCCCACTTCCATTCCGGAATAGACAAACTGTGCAGAAGACATCCCGACCTCTTTATCTCGGCTTTTACTTGCTGACAGTTTAGACATCGGGAAACAAACCTCGCAACATCACTCTTCATCTTCTTCCACCAAAACTGACTCTTCAGGTCGTTATACATCTTTCGGCCTCCGGGATGAACACTGAACCGACTGCAATGCACCTCTCTCAGAATACGCTGTCTTAACTCATCAATCTCAGGCACAACAATACGGCTATTCACAAAAAAAACATCATCCCTGACCTGAAACTCAGACTGGTGTCCTGATCTCACTTTCTCTATCGACTTCTAAATACTCTCATCTGATTTTTGTGCTTCTCTGATCGACACAAACAATTCTGGCTCGGCCTGAATCGCACAAACTCTTATCGGATTCCTATCTGACTCAAACTCCAATCCAGAATTGCAACAGTCGTCAATGAAACGAGACACACCAATCGTCGAAAGAGATAAAGAGCAAAGCTTACGACTCAATGCATCGGCAGCTGCATTCGACTTCCCCGGGTAATACTTAATCTCGCAGTCGAAATCTTTCAGCAAATCTAACCATCTCCTCTGTCTCATATTCAACTCAGACTGTGAAAATAAGTATTTAAGACTCTTATGATCCGAAAAGATCTCAAAAGACTCACCGTACAAGTAGTGACGCCAAATCTTCAAGGCAAAAACAATAGCAGCAAGTTCAAGATCATGGACTGGGTAGCGAGTCTCGTGCAGTTTCAGCTGCCTCGACGCATATGCTATCACGTGCTTCCTCTGCATAAGAATACATCCAAGACCAAGATGAGAAGCATCACAATAAACTGTGAAACCCCCAGTACCAGATGGAATAGAAAGAATCGGAGCACTGGTTAATCTCTTCTTCAACTCAACAAAACTGGCTTCACAATCATTTGTCCACAGAAAAGGAGCATTCTTCTGAGTTAGCTGGGTGATAGGCTTCGCAATAGAAGAGAAACCCTGAATAAATCTACGATAGTAACCCACCAAACCCATAAAACTGCGGATTTCTGGCACAGAAGTCGGCCTGCGCCAGTTCGTCACTGCTTCTATCTTGCTGGGATCCACAGCAATCCCATCTCCTGAAATAATGTGCCCCAGAAAGACAACTTTGTCAAGCCAAAACTCACACTTTGAAAGCTTGGCGAATAACTGTTCTGTCCTCAAAATCTGCAACACAGTTCTCAAATGTTCTGCATGCTCGGTACGGCTCTTAGAATAGATCAAGATATCGTCAATGAAAATAATCACAAACTCATCAAGAAAACGCTGAAAGATTCGGTTCATCAACCCCATAAAAACCGCAGGGGCGTTCGTCAAACCGAACAGCATAACAAGAAATTCAAAATGACCATACCTCGTTCAAAACGCCGTCTTAGGGACATCCTCTTCACGAACTCTCAGCTGGTGATACCCAGACCTCAAATCTATCTTCGAATAGATACACGAACCCTGCAATTGATCAAAAAGATCATCTATACGCGGTAAAGGATACCTGTTCTTAATTGTCGCCTGGTTCAGTTGGCGATAGTCAATGCAGAGACGCATAGAGCCATCTTTCTTTCTAACAAATAGGATAGGAGCACCCCAAGGCGATACACTGGGTCGAATGTATCCCTTGGCAATCAATTCTTCCAACTGCTCCTTCAGTTCCTTCAATTCGATCGGAGCCATTCTGTACGGAGCTTTCGAAATTGGTTGATTACCTGATGTCAGTTCGATGCCAAATTCAATCTCACGAATAGGTGGTAATCCCAGAATCTCATCTGCAAACACATCAGGGAATTCCCTAACCACTGGTATATCGCTCAGCTCAGGGCTAAACTTCAGAATATCAATTGCATAAACAAGAAATCCTTCGGCTCCTCTCTGTAATAATCTAGTCATGGATAAGACAGATATCAAAGGAAATTTAGAACGAGAACCCTTACCGAAGAATCTCCATTCATCTGCCATCTCTGGATTGAAACGTACTATCTTCTGAACACAATCTACTTTAGCCCTGTACTTAGTCAAAACATCTATGCCAACTATGCAGTCAAAGTCAGACAACCCGAGTACAATACAGTCGAACTCGATCAAATTTCCTTCAAAACTCAAACCACAATTTCTAACAAAATTCTTCAAAACAATTCCTCCACCCAAAGGTGAAGTAACAGAAACTACAGCAGGCAAAGGCTCAAAAGGCAAGGCATGCATCGACACAAATTTCTCAGATATGAAAGAGTAAAAAGCACCTGTTTCTATCAGAATAAATGCAGGATAACCAAAAATCTTACAGTTACCTGTAATCACATCATTCGGTGCAGCTTGAGCCTCATCTTCGTTCAGAGCAAACACTCTAGCCTGAGGTCGGGAAGATTGATTCGAACTTTGATTACCTCCCTGACGATTCTGCTGTTGAGGTTGGAACGAGTGAACTGCAGTTGATTGCCTCTGAGGCTGAGATGACTGACGAGAGGCATTTCCACTCTGAGTCTGGTCAGAACCCTTCTGAGGACACTGTCTGGCATAATGTCCCGTCTGCTGGCAGATGTAGCAGTTCCCAAAGATTCCCCTACACTGGTCGCTGGAGTGTCATCCTCCGCACTTGCTACACAAAGCTCCAGAAGATCCTGAACCCTGACCAGAACTGAACTGTCTTGAACCACTCGAGCTCGAAGAACTGCTTCCAAACTTCTTGAACTGCTTTCCTTTGGGACGGAAATAGTTCTTCTTGCCACCACCACTGTTACCAACCTCATTCATATGCGGCTGATTTTGATACTGCCTCTGCTGTTGCTGTTGAGGGTGGTACTGATTCTCCCTCTTCCTTAACATTCCCACTTCTGCCCCCTTGGCCTGATCCATCGCATCTGAAAAGTTATCTGGCCTCCCAGTATTCACCAGAATAAAGATGTCAGGGTGCAAACCGTTAATGAACTGGTCTGCTTTTGCCTCCTCATTGTTGGCAATATGCGGGGCGAACCTCAGTAAACTGTCAAATTTCGCAACATAGTCCTCGATACTCATATTCCCTTGCTTCAAATTTGCAAACTCGGCACCTTTGTCCTTTCGATAGGAAACTGGAAAAAATCTTTTATAGAATTCAGATTTAAAAAGTGCCCAAGTGATTTCCATACCTCTGTTCTCTTTGGCTTTCTTGGTTGTCATCCACCAACTTTTTGCCACTCCCTGCAGTTGATGAATAACCAACCTAACCCTGCAGTTGTCAGAGTAGTCGAGCGAATCGAAGAGCTGATCTATATCATCAAACCAACTCTCACAATCTACTGGATTCTCTTTCCCATTCAAATACGGTGGCATGAAGGATTTAAATCTTTTCAGTAAGGCTTCCATAGGCGTGATCGTCTCATCCATCTGTACCACCGGAGGAGTCATAACCGGAGGAGTTTCTGTAGTAGGAACAATCGGTGGAGTATTCATGTCTAGCCTTCTTCGAGTACCCATCTAAATTGATAGTGGTTAGAACACGGATAATTCAATTCACATCTCACCATTTCAGTGTTAAGAAACCTCTGGTCGTCTTACCAATACGATAGATGGAACTCAGATCAATCCATGAATACAGTTCATATCTCAATCAAATCATGCTTTAACAATTTGAATCCCCAAGTCACGTAATTCAAATAAATTTTCAATCCATAAAGCATGCTCGCATATTCTGTAATCATAGAACTAATCAATCACATGCGAGAAATCCAGTTCAAGCGGACTCGGTCTACCCCGCTCACTTCTAGAACAAAGTCCAGGAACTTATCGCTCTGATACCACTTAATGTGAGGCCTAGATTCTAATCATGCAATCTCAGGGTAATTAAATTAATCAACTCAATTAAAAGAATAGGATTAAAGAATTCAATTTTTTTTTTTAAAAGTGGTGCTCGCTCGATCGGTAAACTCTTACCGATCGAGCGGGCCAAAGATTCCAACTCTCTGTCCAAGGATCAGGACCCCTCGCTCGATCGGTAAAATCTTACCGATCGAGCGAGCATAAAAATCACATATTCTGCCTCGCTAATAAAGGTGCTCGCTCGATCCGCAAGAATTCGCCGATCAAGCGAGACCCTCTGCCCAGAAAAATTCTGGTTTTCTTCTCCAATTCCCAATTCCATTTCATCCACAATAACAACATCAAAATCTCATTCAACAAGATACAACAAATATGTAATGAGTTATACAAACCTCACAAAATAAAGCATGCGTAATAAGGTCCATCTAGTTCGGACTTATGTAATACAAAAAGGAGTTCAAATACATAATGACTCCTAACATCCAAGCCTCACTCTATTCTCTCAATTGCCTAGCCATGTTGTCTTTGACTCGGTCCTGCCCCATCTGTTGCCAAGTACACATACAAACAAAGACAACAGCCAGATAATCCGGTGAGAATTGATATTCCCAATAAAAGAGACTGACATGCAATCAAATAAACATATCAAGTCATGTATGAACTCGTTCCTCATATAATCAATTAATCCAATCAAGTACTGAATTTAAAATGATATGCATGTCTTTAAACTTCTGGATTATCAGACTCAGCTAATCAAATGAAATTCTTCTATTCTTTCTTTCTTCGGTTTGGGATCCCGAGGTTAAAAACATCCACAATCACACCGACTCTCCTCTCGATGTGGACATGGCATGCTTTAATCCCCTAGACTCAAGAGCATTATAGTGAGCTACTCGACAAGGTAGTAAATCGCCTACCAAGCTACTCAACTACAATCCCTAGATCGTCTAATTCAAATTGAATAAATCAAGGCTCAATATGAATGCATATGTAATCTCATGCACTCAATATAAATTCAATCATATAATTAATAAGCAATCAAATCATGCAATATGTGATTTCTTCTAGGACACTCAAATCAATCCCGACTCGAGTTAATCGTCCTATTCCATTCCAAAGTCATCTTATACCTCTTCTTTGTCGTTCCAAAATTTCAATCTGAAAACAACAATTCTCAATTCAAAAACTATCCAATCAAGTTCATTAATCGATATAGAAAGACATCGATACTATACCGGCTCAACTCTTCCAAACTTGCCAAAAGCTACGACTCTAGCAACTTCAAGGACTCCCAATCAATCTATCAAAAGAAGTAACGGATCAAAATCGATATCAAAACTCAATCAAAACTCAATACGATCAAAATATCGAAACGATATCCAAAACTCAAACTGACGGCATAACGGCTATAAACTGATCAATCCGAAAATGCAGACAGCAAAACAACAGCTCAACATACTCATTCCAATCCTCAAACATCAAACCCAACACAAAATCAACACATCTCAAAATCATCATTTTTGAAAATGACAAGAAAAATCATAACAAGTCCATTCGTTGCTCAAACTCAAAACCGACAGATAATAAACGATCAGAACTCTGTCAAGAACAATATACTCGAATCTCGCACGATTCTAACAACATCCATAAATTCAAACTTCTCAGAATTAAGATAAACTTACTTTCAAACGGAGCACTCGTCGCTGTGATCGCAGATATCAAGTCAGAAATCAATTCTATCGGACGGATTGAGCTAGAAATGAAATCACAAAAGCTTGGAGAAGCTTTGGGTCGCCTAACATGGAGGAAACGTGCAAGAGGAAGAAGAAGAGTGTTCTCAAAGTCAATTCCACCTTATAAATATCTAACAAATCTCAATTTTGCGTTATAGTCCCTGAAAAATCCAAAAATTGCAAAATAGACCCTGATCAAGAAAAAGTCGGCTCTCGAATTCCGAAATCACTAATTATCTCAAATAACATCAATTAAGATAAAAATGGGGCATTACAAGGGTCGAGCTAGCTGTGAGAATTTCAGAATGAAACGACGATAATATCCTACTAGACCCAGAAAACTACGGATCTCAGCAACTGTCGTCGGACGCGACCAATTAAGCACAGCCTCGATCTTGATCGGATCAACAGAAATCCCCTCCCTGGATATGATATGGCCAAAAAAGACCACCATATCCATCCAGAACTCACACTTGCTCAGTTTGGCGTACAACTGCTCATCCCGAAGAGTCTGCAGTACCAACCACAAGTGAGAAACATGCTCGTCCGCATTGCGCGAATACACCAGGATGTCTTCAATGAAGACCACGACAAATTTATCCAAATACTTCCTGAAAACACGGTTCATCAGATCCATAAATATAGCCGGCGCATTAGTCAATCAAAATGGCATCACTAGAAACTCTTAATGCCCATAGCGAGTACGGAATGCAGTCTTGGCTACGTCCTGATCTCGGACTCTCATCTGATGATACCCAGATCTCAAATCAATCTTGGAGTAAACTGAAGTACCCTGCAGCTGATCAAACAAGTCATCAATATGAGGCAAAGGATACTTGTTCTTCACAGTAATCGGTTCAGCTGCCGATAGTCAATGCACAACCGCATAGACCCATCCTTCTTTTTCACAAAAAGAACAGGAGCTCCACAAAGAGATACATTAGGAAGAATGTACCCCTTGTCCAAAAGATCATGTAACTGATTCTTCAACTCTCGCATCTCTGACGGAGCCAGACGATACGGTGCTCGCGAAATAGGAGAAGTACCTAGCATCAACTCTATGCCAAACTCGACTTCCCTAACAGGAGGAAAACCCGGAATCTCATCTGGAAATACATCTGGTAAATCATCCACAACAGGAATACTCTCGAGCCCAACTCTCTCAGCGGACAGATCAACTGCATAGATAAGGTAACCTTCCCCGCCAGACTCCAGAGCTCGACAGGCTCTCAAAGCTGATACTAGTGGCATCGGGGGTCGCGATCCCTCACCATAGAAAAACCATCTATCACTCCCATCAGGATGAAAGCGAACTAATCTCTGATAGCAGTCCACTGAAGCTCGATAGGTAGTCAGCATGTCTATCCCCAGAATACAATCTAAATCGTCCATCGCCAGAACCATGAAATTCGCTATCAGAATGTTACCCTCGAACTCTAAATGGCAACCCATCAATAGACGCTTAGCCAAAACAAATTGACCCGTCGGAGTAGAAACAGAAACTACTACGTCTAGTGCAATGCATGGTAACTTATGTCTCTTAACAAAACGTGCAGAAATGAAGGAATGAGATGCACTAGTGTCAATAATTACAAGAGCAGGTATACCATATAACAAAAATGTACCTGCGATGACCTTCTCATTCTCCTCCACTACCTGATCGTGTCTCAAAGCAAACACCTAGCCAGAAGCCCGCGGCCTCAAATGAGAACTCCCAGCAGACTGTCCCTGCGACCTCTGCTGAACGGTGGCCTGAGAACCCGATCCTGAACCTGAACCTGAACCGCCTCCCCCAGATAGTGGACAATCCCTCCGGAGATGACCCACCTCTCCACAACGAAAACAAGCTCCCGAAGCTCTACGACACTTGTCTGATGGATGGTTCTTCCCGCAATGATCACACTTGTCCTTCTTCCCAAAACTAACAACACCAGCAGAACCAGAAGGAAAATACAGCTTCTGAAAGTTGTGCGAAACTTGGCGCAGGTGGCCACTCCTCTCACCGCAATAAAGGGTGCCGAAGTAAACCTCCACCATCTACGGGCTCGCCATCTAGAAGATAACCAAGTGTCTCCATCTTCTGATTCTCAGTACAGTGGAACGTCCGAAAATTCGTCTCCATACGATCGAGCCAGTTCTCCGCATCCTCCGGAGACTCGCCTCCAAAAAAGGGCTTAGGATCTATAGATAAGAATCGGCGCACACTGAAACGCTGATCATCATGGCGATGATGATTGCGTTCCCGACAACTCTCCCAATCGGCATCGCCCCAACGTCCACCAATACTGCCATGTCTACTCTAATCATCGCGATCTTCCATCTACAAAATTAACCTCACGGTTACCTTATGCAGAATCTAAATCCCAAGAATACTATGCATGCTCTGATACCATAAATGTAGTGACCCTTATCGAGATCACCTACTAAACAGAACTTAGGAATGCAATTAGCTTAATAAAATAGTAATCAGAATTAAGCTGCGGAAACTATAAACAATATACAATCTCAAGGAACGGAAACTGTATCAACCCAAAACAACAGAAAGATAAACCCTAAGCAAAGCTCCAGCTGGCCAACCAGTTCCTAGCCCCTTTTGCATCCACCCGCCTCATCCAATCGCAAAACTGCCCCATGGACTAGGGTGTCCAGAAATACAAAGTATGAGACATGAGCATAAAATGCTCAGCACAAGAGTATGAGTATACATGAATGCAAGTGAACCGCCTACTGACTAGAGGTCAATAATCAGATAACAAAGACAGACCGGGCCCTGGTATGTAGCACGCTGTGCCGTCGCTTCAGGAGGTGGCTCACATACCGAGATACTAGTGGATACGCCGAACCCAAATCGATGGAAGTCCATCCACTAATAGGATAGGGTAGAACCCTACTAACAGACATTTCAAAGGAGATAGCTCAAGATGCAAATCTATGCAGCATAAAATCATGTCATACAAATCATGCAGTCACATAATACATGCATACTCAGTCAGGATATCTCGAACAGTACTTTCGTACCTCAAATGTTAGGCGCGCTCTACCAGCTCTAGGTCTACGCCTATAATCCGCACTATAATGCCAAATGATACTAATATAATTATAGTGCTCTAAAAACCTTAATTAAGCTATTGCATACTCCTAAATATTTTTAGGAAGCAAAAGCTATACCTTTGTCCTTCGCTAGCCCTTTGCTGTCGATTGCCTCAACACTAGGCCACAGCTCCGCTACGACACCTGGATCGCTATGCCACTTCCGAATTCCCAACGGGACGCCTAGAATTCCCTAGATCTAAGCTAGAAGACTAAGTAATCGAGAGAGAAGAGGTGAATGGTGCGCTCAAATGTGAAACTCGGCACCTCTATTTATAGACGACGAACGGAACGTTCGTTTCTCATCGTTGCGTCCGTTCTCCTTCGTTGCTTCCGATGTCCCATCAATTGCGTAAGCAATGACGTAATATTGCTGACATCACGGATGACATCAGCTACAGAACGTTGCTTCCATTCTTGAGCATTGCTTCCGTTCTACCTAATACTCCAGGTCAATTCTGATCATTCTGGGTCCATTACCAGACTCCGCTAATCCAATTGACATCCCCTTAATCATGTTTATTGGATTAATTAGCAATTACTCACTAAAACTGGGTACGGGCTACTACAATTCATGTTTCACTTGGAACATATTTTTTAAACTCGAAAGATTAAAATGGTTGTCAACTGATCAAACTTTTTTAAACGCATTTAAATGAAAAATCTTTTGAGATTGACAAAATCAGAAGTGATAAGAGAACTGAATTTTCCAATAAAACTTTTTCTTCATTTTTAAAACATTATGGGATCAAAAACAAGTTCTTAGAAGCTTGAACACCACATCAAAATGATGTTACAGAAAAAAAATAGAACTCTGAAATAGGCTACTAGAACTATATATGTAGGCTAATTCAGGGGTGTCTCAATTTTTTTGGACAGAAGCAGTGAAAACGGCTTGCTAAACTTAAAACAGGTCAATGATTAATAAAAATCTTGGAAAGACACCATATGAGACTTGAAATGGCAAGCATCTTGTGGTATCCTACTCTAAGATGTTTGGTTCTAACTGTTTTATCCACAACAATGGTAAAAGTCATCTAACTGCATTTGATGCTAAGTCAAATGAGGTTATCTTCCTTGATTCCTCTTCTATTAGCGAAGCTTATCGAGTTTTTAACAAAAGAACTCTAAATGTTGAAGAAAATATGCATGTTGTTTTTTATGAAACAACTTCGAATGACATGATGATTGATCCAACTCAAATGAACAACCGCTTACCAGGCATAACTCTGGAAGATTACAGTGAAGATGATGTCCAGTTCAGGACACTTTAGTCTCCAGAACTTGATATTGTAGATCAACCAGTTGATCCAGTTTCTCCGACAGTCGATGTTCATGTAACTGAGGATATCCTGGCTGATAGCAATACAGTCGAGCAGAATGCAAATGAAACTACTCCTACTGATTGTATTCCACAAGTCAACATAGATGATCCAGATTATAGATGGAAGAAAGATCATCCGCAAACTCTGGTTATAGGTAGGTAACCCCTCTGATCCAGTCAAGACCAGAGGGAAACTACCCAATCTGTTTATTACTCCAACTTTATTTCTCAAATAGAACATAAAAAATTGGTGAAGCTTTTACTGATCCAAGTTGGGTAGAATCTATGCAAGAAGATCTAAAAACAATTTACCCATAACCATGTCCGGGACATAGTTCTAAGACCTAGTAATCAACAGTTATAGTTACAAGATGGGTGTACTAGAACAAACTAAATGAAGATGTAACAGTTGTGAGGAACAAGTCACGACTGGTTGCTAAAGGATTCAGGCAAGAAGAAGAAATTGAAATTGATGAAACTTATGTCCCAGTAACAAGATTGGAGGCTATCCGAATGTTTCTTGCTTAAGCCTCTTTCAAAGTATATCATATGGATGTAAAAAGTGCATTCCTCAATGGGAAACTACAATAAGAAGTTTACTTGGAACAACTAAGGATGAGAATGGGGTAGGGCGGGGACGGGGATGCCTTCTCCATCCCCGTCCTCGAACAAAAAACTCGCCCCTATCCCCTCCCCATTTTCCGTTATTTTTAATCGGGGATTTCCCATCCCCATACCTGTGGAAACTTAATTCTCATCCCCGTCCCCATACCTGAATATATATATATATATATATATATATATAATTTATATTTTAGTTTTTATTTTTATATGTATTGTTAGTCGATTTTATTGTAAAACACATAAAAAAAATTTGGTGTAAAAAAAATTTTGATTGTTAAATTAAAATTTAACATTAATCAGAATATCTTTAATAAAAAATATCTCTATCAATCAAAATTATTTTTTAAATGAATGAAATTTTTTATTTTAAAATAAAATATTATATATCAAAATTTTAGTAAGGATATATTTTTTCTCGAAACTTTTTCAAATGAATAATAATTATACATGATTAATCTTAATAGTTTATCTATGTTACACAATCAAATAATATTTTTATATTATAAATTATGTAATCATAAGCGCATGCATTATATATAATGCATAAAAATAATACAAGCTAATAAATACTATTTTTTTTAATTTTAATATTTAGCATAATTTATATATTATTCAAAGATTTAATAAAATTTGATAAATAAAAAATATTTATACTTTATTATTATTATTATTATTATTATTATTATTATTATTATTATCAACGGGGTGGGTTCGGGGATGCAGATAGCATCCCCATACCCACTCCAATATGCTTCAGGGATTTTTAAAAATCCACAAATACAAATCCATACCCAAAAAAACTCTCTCATACCCGCCTCATTTCGTGTTTTCACCACGGGTGTCCGAACCCATGGAGAAATTGCCATCCCTAGAAGCAATTACCCCCTGTATTTGTCAGTAAACAATTTTCAGATCATGTTTATCATTTAAAAAACCTCTATATGGATTGAAACATGTACCAAGAGCTTGGTATGAAACCCTATCTAAATTTCTCATTGATCATGACTTCACAATAGGCACAGTGGACAAGACTCTGTTCAAGCTCACCAAGGATGAACACACTTTTCTTGTTCAAAATTATGTTGATGATATAATTTTTGGGTCAACTAACCCCAAGCTATGCAAGAAGTTTGTTAAGTTGATGCAGGATAAGCTTGAAATGAGTATGATGGGTAAACTGAATTTTTTTTTCGGTGGACTTCAAGAAACTGGATAATTGTATCTTTATTAGCCAAACCAAATATACCAAAAAACTACTCAAAAAGTTTGCCATGCAGAACTGCTCAACTGCTACTACCCCTATGAGCTCATCAATTAAGCTTGACAAAGAGAAATGGAGAATACAATTTTGAGGTAACAATGTATCGAGGTCTAATAAGCTTTTTATTATATCTAACTACTATTAGACCACATATTGTATTCTCTATCTGTTTGCCTGCAAGATTTCAGGCCAATCCAAAGCAGTGTCACTACTTAGCTGCCAAACACATATTGAAGTATCTTAAAGGAACCCCAAATATTGGACTCTTGTAATCTAAGGATAATTGATTCAATCTGGTTTGCTACTCAAATGCAGACTCTGTAATTAAGCTAGATAAAAAAAACACAAGTGAATCTTGCCAATTTTTGGGAGATCGATTGATCTCATGGTTTAGCAAGAAGCAGACATCCATTGCTACTTCCATGACTGAGGCAGAGTACTTAGCTTCTGGAAGTTTTTGTGCATACTAGAGCCAATAGTTTAGGTGTCAATTTCTTATCAATTAAAATTTTAATAGCTTGAAAATGGAAATATGGAGCATAATATTTTAGTAGGTTTTTGGTGTGACAGTGTCATGAATCTATATCAATAAGACAGATTGACTCGACTTATATCTACATGAAAAATAATATTATGTACATAAAAAAATAATAGTTTATGAATCGTATCAAATATAAGATATGTTTTATAAAATTGACTTGAAAATTATCACACAAGAGTTATGATCAATGATTACACTAGGCATAAAAACCTCGTGGACCCATATTGCATATTGAAGCTCAGCAAAAGTATTGATTCCCACTATGCATTCGAATCTTGTATCGTGCCTCATCGTATATCCATAGATATTTTTGGAAGATTAAAAAGAAGAGGAACAAAAAAATAATAATAATAATAATTTGTCCCCACAAAAAAAATTGTAATTGTTTCAATTTCTTTATACATTTTTTTTATGAGTAAAAATTAATTTGATACACAAACTATTGGTTAAATGTTAAATTGGTACACGAACTTTTGTTAATGACTTAAGGTATATGTCCACCTGATTTGACCAAATTATTTTGAAGAAAAGGGTATATTTGTCTTTTGATAGTATAAATTAATTAATCTAATAATATTATTTTGTTTTAAAGCCAGATTCATCGTTTTGTCCGCAAGAAAAATCGATAACGACTTCAATTTATTCTTAGTCGTGTTCTCTTATAAATTATTGTGTTTAAATAAACTTTCAATTTTGTATTTATTGATTAAAAAACACGTGACACGTTATGACGTTGTTTAATTGGTGATTTGACGAATTTTTATTATAAATATAATTTTAAATTAATTTTTGGTAGAACTTAACTAATGTTTTTATTAAAATAATATATTCAATAAATGTTTACATAGTTACAATATTAAAAATATTTTATCACAATTACTATTTATTTAATATTTTTTTCAAAATATTAATGAAAAAATTATGTATACAAAAATCAGAATTTTAGCTAAAAAATAATTATTTATTTTCTTTGATATAAATTTATTTATTTACAATTCTTTAAATATTGTATGACTTAATATAATTTATCTAATCCTTCTCGTTGAAATATATAATCTATTTAATATATCTAATATAATAAAAAATATGTACAAATAAAAATTTTAATCAAATCAATTTTTACATCTCAAATATAATATATAAATACATCGAATTAAAATTAAAAATAAAATGTATATTTTTTGTAATAAAGTACAAATTAGACATTTTACATAAATGTCACCGGAAATTGACCGGAATCCGATGGACATATACCAATTAAGCTATTAACAAAAGTTCGTGTATCAATTTGAAATTTAACCAATAGTTCGTATACCAAATTAATTTTTACTCTTTATTTTATTTTTCTAAAAGAAAATTTATATATTTATATTTCTTATGCATTATTAGTTTAGTTTTGTCCATCCATAGAAAAAGTTTGGGTCACCCATTGCGCGTAAGATGTGAAGAAATTTCCAAAATTCCAAAAATAGATGCGAATCTTTTGACATGGATCCAAATAAGTGTGAAAATTGGAATCGTCCATGGAGATGAAATTTTTTTCGACCATTTCATGATAAGTTTGTCATAAAGTTTAGCCCATCCAAAATTTTAACTTTATAGTTTATTATAAAGAGTAGGTTTACTTTGAGATAGTGAGGAAATATGATTGTTTATATAAAGTATAGATATCTTATGAGGTGACACGACCTATATCTACAATCAAAAGTGATACTTTCGGTATAATAATATATTTTTGTGAGACACCGTCTAATAAAAGTTTGTGTATTAAAATTAATATGTAACAAAATTTAGATAAATATATTCACTAAATTCGTGATGTAGTTTTTATTTGTGTAAATTGCTTAAAAATCCCCAATGCAAATATTTTTTGCTCTGCACTCCATAGCCGTTTTTTTGTACCAAAATTTTTGTTAATTTGTACCACATCTTATATGGTTTTGTACCACATCTTATATTGTTTTGTACCACATTTCATGACTAGAGACCTCAAAGCAAAACATGTTTGCATTTGGAGATTTTTAAACAAATTACCCTTTTTATTTTGGTTATATGTATATATATCTGTAGTTGAGACATATCAATGTCACTACAATGACAAAAAATGATTAAAATTACTAAATAAAATGAATTTATTGACTAAAATTAAATCAAACTGTCACAAATTAGGGTTTCGTTTGGACATGTACATTAAATTTTTTTTTAGTATTTTATGAGTGAAAAAATCTAAAGTATATGTTTGGATAAATGTTTTGTAAAATTTTTTGAAAAATGTTTTTAAAAAGTGTTCTCCAAGTATAGTTTATAAAGAACACTTGAGAGATGTTTTTATAATTGAACTATGGAAGATAAAGATAAATAATATTATTTTTCAAATTTTAAAATATTTTTATAGAATAGTTGTTCAAACACATATTTATTTTTAAAACAACTTTTAAATTATTTTATAAAAAAAATTTAAAAAACACTTTTAAAAACATTTTATAAGTACATGTTCAACGGTCCAAACCAAATATATGTGACTAAAACTCTTCATTCACTTACTAAATAAATGAATGATACTTGAACCATGATTTTTTTTTTTTAAAAAAATAAAGTTCTCATCGACTCACGCAAGAGGAAACTTTTGGATTAATATATATACTAAATAAATTATTGCAGCCACAAATGTCTTGATATATACGATCATTGAACGGTTTAAATGATTTATTGCTAAAAAGAATTTTGAAAAGGTTATTGCAAAGTTGGGATGATGAGTTTGCTGCCACATACTATTTCCCAATCTTGGACTACGTGTCCATGCCATACTAACAATAAAATATATATTTTGTGTGTATCTAAAAAATATAACTTGGTTTTAAAAATATACCATTCAAAACTTTTGTTTCAAAAAATGACACCGAATTGGATTATTTGAGGGGAAATATTATATTTCAATAAAACTAAAATTTGTACCAGTTGAATGAAATTTTTGGAGATATATGGTAGGAGGTCTTCTACAGTTTTATCACCGTCATGGTTAAGTCTTAGATAAATTTCCACAAATAATAAATTTGTTGCAATATTATGGCCGTTGCTCGTTAAGAGAATCAAAGAGCTATGATATCCCAATAAAAAAATAGCTCGGCTCATCGATGACCCTAAGCTCGTTCTCTTGTTACCAGGTCGGGAGCTCGGCCAAGACTCCTTGCCACACTTGATAGGTCAGAGGTCGGGTTGGGAGCTCGGGAGCTCGGCCATGCTCCCTCACCGTATTCGGCAGGTTGGGTCGGGAGCTCGACCGTGGGAGCTCGGGAGCTCGGCCAAGCTCCCTCACCGTATTTGGCAGATCGGGTCGGGAGCTCGGCAATGTGAGCTCGGAAGATCGGCCAAGCTCCCTCCGATGGGTTCAGAGCATTAGTAGTTTAAGGTCAGTTCGGTAATGTGAAAGCTCAGGAAGCTCAGCAAAGTTCTTCGTTTTATTTTGTAGAAGGTTAGCCTAGCAAGTTGGTTCAGAAACTTTAATAGGCTAACTAAGATGTTAGGATCAGTTATTTATGGTGAGCTTAGAAATTCAGCAGTAGCTCACTCTTTACTTTTTCTATTTGTCCTTGGAGAGGGCAGCAACTAAATGTTCTCATGATGGCAGTCCTGCTCAGATTAAGCGAATTACTATTTCCTTTGTGGGACAAGATTCGGGCAAGATCTCAGCTTAGATATTCGAGATCGTGATCCCGAGATTCTCGGGTTCTTGATAAGGAAGGTAAGCGTAAGATCCGGAGCCCTCTCTTATAAATATCAGGTTTACTTTCATTATTCGGATCTCAATTTTTCACTCGAGCGCACACACCACTCACTATATTTTGCTATCCTAGCATCTGACTTGAGGGTCGAAAGGGATACACCGAAACACCTTCCGATCCCCCTTAACACTCTTATTCGTGGTTTCAGGTCAGCAGCATTTCATCTTTTGTTGGAGAAGTTTCTTCAGATCATCCAAGGAGATCACTTAATTGAGGAATATCAATTGGCGCCGTTCGTGGAAAACTTAAGCTAAGACGTAGATATGTCAGGAAGAGGAAGAGGAAGAGGAAGAGGAAGAGGAGTAGGGAATGTGGCGGACATGACTGTAGATCAGCTTAGTCAGTTCATCACTCAAACGGTGCAAACGGCTATGGGTCAGAATCAACCACCCCCTCCTCCTCCACCAGGAGGGCAGCCGAACCAAATGGATGCGATGTGGGAGGAGATCAAGAGATTGGGTCGGCAAGTCGAAGGTTGGCCTGGGCCTATACAAAGGGAAAGCTCTTTCTCTCGGGATATTCTAGATGAAGAACTCCCTGCGAATTTTAAGCAGCCCACCATAGGGGAGTATGATGGGAGCTCAAATCCAGTGTAAAATTTTGGGAGATTTTAAAATGCAGCCCTGTTGCATAGATATTCGGATGCAATTAAATTCCGAGTCTTCCTCACTACTCTAGTGAGGTCAGCCCAACAATGGTTCAACCTCTTACAGCCTGGTAGCATCCGGAGTTTCAACGACTTCAACTCTTCCTTTTTACACCAATTTGCGAGCAGTAAGAAATATTTAAAGAATTTTTTTAGTTTGTTCAATCTGAAGCAATCCGAGGTGGATCCCTTGAGGGAATATGTCCAGCGCTTCAATACAGCAGCTCTGAAAGTACCTGCTGCCACTGCTGACACCTTGGTGAACTCTTTCACTCAAGGGTTGAGGGGAGGAGAGTTTTTTTAAATCCTTGGTTAAGAAGTATCCTTTGACTTATGATGAGCTCCTTAGTCGAGCTGAAAAGTATGTGAATTTGGAGGATGCACAGAGGCAAATAAGGCAAGAAAGAACATCTGAAAGTAAATCAAGTAGCAAGAAAGAAGCAAAGGCGGAAGGGAAGGTGGAAGTAGGAAGAAAAAGGGCTGCGGAAGAGCCAAGCAGAGGTAAGGGCCCTTATCCTTACGTACCTCTTTCAGTGAGCTTGGACAAAGTGATGCAAGTATGTGAGGAAAGGAGAGTACTTGTGAGACCTCGGAATGCAGAGAGAGGCCCGCAGTTACCTCCATCTGACAAGTTTTGAGATTTTCATCAGGAGTATGGTCATATCACTAATGATTTCCAGAGGCTAGGTGAGGAGGTTCAAAGGATCATGTATGAAGATCCTCAAATCAGGGTTGAGCTGACTCGAAGAGAAAACCCTCCTCGCCAAGGCCGAGCTCCGCAGTGGAGGAATAAAAGGAATGAGTTCAGGGGAAATCAAGTTGATCACCAAGAAAGAGCCCCTCAAAATGATTAGGGAGAGAGGGTTGAACAAATTGCAAATCACCCTCATAGGGGTATGATCCATATAATCTCAGGGGGCATGGATGGAGATTCAGGAAGAGCTCGCAAAGCTCACGGGCTCATGTTGGAAAATTTTGAGGTGAACTCTCAGCTCAGCTGTCCTGCTGATCCGAAATTTAATTTTGGAAGGGAATATCTAAAGGATGTATTGGTACCTCATAATGATCCTTTATTGGTCACCTTGACCATATCTAATTATGATGTGGCTCGTATCTTTGTGGGAAAATGGAAGCTCGGTGAACATTATCTTCAAAGAAACTCTGGATCAGATGAAATTAGAGGGTTTTGAGTTTGACCCAATTACTACGGTGTTGTACGGATTCACAGGTCATACTTTGCAAACCTTGGGACAAATAGTGCTCCCATTATCTCTCGGGGGTGGAGAGCAGCGAGTAAAAAAAATGGCATGTTTTATGGTGGTGGATGCACCATCGTCCTTTAACGGAATCTTGGGTCGTCCTGCCCTGATAGATTTCCGGGTTGTGGCATCTACCTACCATCAGAAGTTGAAGTTCCCATGTCGGAAAGAAGTGGGGGTTGTTCGAGGTGATCAAAAGGCAGCTCGGCTGTGCTATGTGAATGAGGTAAAGGTTGATGCCAAGAGGAGTAAGAGAGAGGCAAGAAAGTTGGAACACGTTTTCAGATCATAGATCTGATACCCGGTGCAGCGGAAGTTTAAAATTTTTTATATGGAACGATTCCATATCATGGGTATCAAATCCTAACGATTAAATTATGCAAGTAAAATATCAATAACAATTAATATTTTACCTCTTCAAGCTATGGCTTGATTATGGACTCCAACTAATTAAATTTGCTCTTGTTGTAAATCCCAGGAACTAAAGACTTGCTCGATCAACTCCTGAATTAGGTCCACGAACAGAAAACTAAAACCCTCTGATTGATTGCACTAGAAATCAATCAGATGTTTATCGAAGAGATTAAACAGATTTGATCTGTCAATTCAGAATGTAATTTTTCATAAAAATCACATACTGAATTCTCTAAAAAAAAAAGACAGGATTTTCGAAAAATCCTTATTTTATTTTGTGTAATTTTCGAAAATACAACTTAGAATAAAACATGAGATTTTTGAAAATTGCACCTTATATTTATAGATAATTTCAAGACTGGATTAATTTATATGTCTATTAGGACACTAACTCCTTAGGACCCATAATCCATAACTTAAGCCCAACAAGCAAAGTCTATTATTCTAGAAATTAATATAAAATTCATCATGACTCCAATTGATAAACTGATTTTACCAATGTGCACAGAAACCATTTCTGCACCTTTTAAATTCAAGATAATTTTTTTGAATCCGAATTCAGTGATTTCAAAAAATGTCCATCCCTATGTCATTTTAAGAAATTCCACTCCCTTTAGTTAAGAAGTCCAACTTCTCTTTCGCTAAATTCAACTTTTTAAATTTAACTATCTCAACGAAAATTAGTAATCCATTAATTGTGTGACCCTCAATGGTTCAGGGATACAGCTAGCCGTGGGCTCACAACTCCTTGTGACTCGGAACAACAATTTCCGACTTACCCATCGAATCATGGTAAGAGCGCCTAGCAACATCGCCCCATGATTCCCTAGGTATCACTGATAGTGCCTGCAAGAACCAGTAGGTTTTGGTTAGCGTACAGTACGGTCCCTTCATCCATATATCCCGATCGAATCAACAACCATTGGTACATCGAGAGTCGTTCGATATTCGATAACTATGCAATGCATCTTGAAGATCAAATAGTGACATCGCATGTTCTACTAGGAAACCAAGTAACCTAAATCACATCGAGTACTCTGGCCAGAGATTTTTCACACTAATATCTCCTCAGATTGCATAGAATATCCACACTCGCAAGCATGTGGTGAATCCTTGACAACAAAGCATCGATTCCTATATGTGTCATAACTGTACCCAATCCCGACACCTGATGACCCTCATAGAGTCGGTAAACATGTCAAAGTATAGTACTAGCATATAGAGTCTCCATGATGTTTCAAATAGTAAGGACTAATGGAGTACAACCAAAACCGCGGGCTTATCCACTCAATTAATAATAACCACTTAGAAAGTCCGAATGTGGTAGTTCGATCATTCATCATATGAATATCCATTTGCATGCTTTGAACATATCTATGTTCCATACCAATGAAACGTGGTACTTGGCGTCGCAAATGCTAGTCTCGATCTCGAGCGATCCTTATCCTTATTTGCGGACGGCTTAATTGACTAGGAACTGTTTAGAATATACAGTGACTATAAGATGTGTTTCATGATAGTGATCTCTCTTTATTCACTATCTCATCTTACTTACACTATAGTATATTCAAGGTCTTTATCAAAACAATAATAGTATATCACAATATAACATTATGAAGAAAGATAAAGAAAATGCCATTAATGAATGTAAATTATATTAAACAAAGATTGTTTACAATAAGAGACTCTCAAAGCCCTTAGCCACAACTTGTCTAGTGGGGCATCAACTCTTTCAATCTCCCACTTGCCCTATAGCCAACTAGTCATACTATGTAGTCACATTGCTTTGCGATGTTTGTCAAACAATGGTCCTGGCAAGAGCTTAGTAAGTGGATCAGCGATATTGTCTGCAGAGGCCACTCTCTCGACAGTGATGTCTCCTCTTTCCATGATCTCTCGGATGATGTGGTATTTCCTCAGTATGTGTTTGGATCTTTGATGAGACCTTGATTCCTTTGCCTGAGCAACGACACCAGTGTTGTCACAGTACACCGGGATTGGACCAACAGCTTCAGGAATTATGCCCAAGTTTTGGACGAAATTTCTCATCCAAACGGCCTCTTTAGCAGCAGCTGATGTTGCAATGTATTCTACCTCAGTAGTGGAATCTGCTGTGGTGTCCTGCTTGAAACTCTTCCAAGAGACAGCACCACCATTGAGCATGAATACAAATCCAGAGGTTGACTTCGAGTCATCCACGTCACTTTGGAAGCTAGAGTCGGTATAGCCTTCCAATTTCAATTCTCTTCCTCCATAAACAATGAATATATTCTTAGTCCTTCTCAAGTACTTTAGAATATCCTTCACAGCTTTCCAATGCATTTGACCGGGATTGGCCTGATATCTGCTCGTGACACTCAGAGCAAAGGCTACATCCGGTCTGGTAGATATCATCCCATACATGATACTACCTATGGCTGATGCATATGGTATATGTGTCATTTTCTCTATCTCATCGTCAGTCTTGGGAGACATAGACTTGGATAGAGAAACTCCATGACACATAGGTAGATGTCCTATCTTGGACTCATCCATAGAAAACCTTTTCAATATGGTGTCGATGTAGGTTGCTTGAGTGAATCCTATCATTCTCTTAGATCTATCTCTATAGATCTGTATTCCTATAATATAGGACGCCTCACCCAAATCCTTCATCGAGAATCTACCTGATAACCATATCTTTGTTGACTGCAACATCCCTACATCATTTCAAATGAGTAGGATGTCATCAACATAAAGTACTAAGAATGTCACAGCATCCTTAACTACTTTCTTGTACACGCATGGTTCCTCCGGGTTCTTGATGAAACCAAAATCCTTTATTGTTTCATCAAATTTCTGGTTCCAACTTCTTGATGCCTGTTTGAGACCATAAATTGATCTCTGAAGCTTGCATACCTTATGCTCGCTTCCCATGGATGTGAATCCCTCGGGCTGCATCATATAGATTTCTTCCTTAATGTTTCCATTAAGAAATGCAGTCTTCACATCCATTTGCCATATCTCATAGTCATACCAAGCTGCTATGGCAATAAGGATTCTTATGTACTTGAACATTGCGACTGGTGAAAAGGTTTCATCATAGTCAACTCCTTGTATTTGAGTATAACCTTTTGCTACCAATCGTGCCTTGTATGTCTACCTTACCATCAGGACCAAGTTTTCTCTTGTAGATCCATTTACACCCTATTGGAACAATTCCATCAGGAGGATCTACTAAAGACCAAACTTGGTTTGTATGCATCGAGTCTATTTTCGACTGCATAGCTTCAAGCCATAAATTCGAATCCGCATCAGAAATTGCTTCCTTGAAGTTTTTTGGATCACATCCAATGTCGGGTTCATTTTGATCCCCTTCAAAAAGTAGACCATATCAAATAGGAGGTCTAGAAGTCCTCTCGGATCTTCTAGAAAGAGGCGTGTTGTTTAATGGTTCCTGAGGTGTAAGATCGTTATTTTGTATCTCGGGTTTTTCTCGAATTTCTTCGATTTCCATCATCTTGCCTTTCTTATCAAGTAAGAACTCTTTCTCCATGAAGGTGACATTCCTCGAAACAAACACTTTTGTTTCAATAGGATGATAGAAATAATATCCGATTGAATTCTTTGGATACCCTACAAAATAACATAAGGTGGATCGACTATCCAACTTATCTCCCACTTTCCACTTCACGTAAGCAGGACATCCCCAAATCCTTAAGTACGAATACTTAGGAGCTTTGCTTCCATAACTCGTATGGAGTTTTATCCACTGCTTTAGTTTTGACATTGTTCAACAACAATACCGCCGTTTCAAGCGCATAGCCCCAAAACGAAGGTGGGAGCTCAGTGAAGCTCATCATGGATCGAACCATGTCCAACAAAGTTTGATTGCGACGCTCCGAAACACCATTAAGCTGAGGTTTCATAGGAGGAGTCCACTGAGAGAATCCCATTATCTTTTAGATAGTCCAAAAACTCGGTACTTAAATATTCTCCACCTCAATCCGATCGAAGTGCTTTAATAATTTTACCTAGTTTATTTTCTACTTCAACCTTGCATTCTTTGAACTTTTCAAATGATTCAGACTTATATTTCATCAAATATAAATACCCATACCTAGAATAATCATCAGTAAAGGTAATGAAGTAGGTGTGACCAGATTTAGTACCAATACTAAATAGACCGCAAACATTTGTATGGATCAAATCCAACAGATTTTGACTACGCTCAGGTTTTCCTTTGAAAGGAGTTTTAGTCATTTTTCCTTTTAGGCAGGACTCACAAGTAGGTAGAGAGTTAATATCAGATATATCAAACATTCCCTCTCCCACTAACTTGTTCATCCTCCTTGAGGAAATATGACCTAGCCTAGCATGCCAAAGGTTTGCCGGGTTTTGACTATCATTTTTCCTTTTATTTGTTGTTGTCGATTTATCAACATAATTAATTGGTACGTCTTTTAATTTTAAGTTATATAGATCGTTTTTAAGTTGTCCATATCCAATCAAACATTCATTCATGTAAATATTACAAATCTCATTCACAAAATTGCAAGAAAAACCATCTCTATCAAGCATAGAAACAGAAATAATGTTTTTAACCAAATCTGGCACAAATAAAACATCTCTAAAAAATAACTTAAAATCATTCTGCAAAACTAAATAAACGTCTCCCACAGCTTTGGCTTCAACTCTAGAACCATTTCCGAGCCTTAGCTGGGTCTCACCCTTCCTAATCTTACGAATTCTTGTCATCACCTGCAAATCATTGCAAATGTGAGATCCACATCCGGTATCCAATATCCAAGAAGTATTATTAAGTGAAACATTTATTTCAATGTAAATCATACCCTTTGCAGTTCGCAACTGCTCGAGATATACTTTGCAGTTACGTTTCCAATGACCGGGTTTCTTGCAGTGATGACAAACGTCTTCTGATCCGTTCCCATTTGAAGCCTTTGTCTTGCTCTTCTTCTTTGGTACAATTTTCTTGGGCGAGGCAGAACGTTTCTTACCCTTTCCACTTGGCCCTTTCTTAGAGTTAGAAGAGGAACCAATCAAGAGTACCGGTTTATCCTTCTTTAATGTGGCCTCATAAGTCACAAGCATATTGACCATCTCTTCAAGGGTGACCTCTATCTTGTTCATATTGAAGTTCATCACAAAGCCATCAAATGACGAAGGAAGAGAAAGAAGTAACAAGTCCGCGTTTAGTTCATGCTCCAATGTCAAATCGAGTGTTACCAACTTTTCAATGAGCCCAATCATGTGTACCCCATGCTCACGGACCGAAGTCCCATCTCGCATGCGGCATGTCATGAGCTCTTTGACGGTGGCATACTTCTTCGATCTTGACTGAGCTCCAAAAAGTTCCTTGAGAGTATCGTGAATGTCAACAACATTCACTGCATTCTCAAATCACCTCTGAAGTTCATCAGACATCGAAGCCTGCATGTAACATTTGGCCTTGATATCATGGTCCCACCATTTGTCAAGTTTGGCCAATTCTTCCGAACTCACATCAGCCGGGGCTTCTTTAGGAGGAGGCTTTTCTAACACGTAGAAAACCTTTTTTGAACTTAGAACAGTCTTTAACTTACGGAACCATTTCGTATATTTTGCGCCAGTCAGTTTGTTTTGTTCGAGAATTAAGAATAGTGGATTGCGCGAATTCATTGTAATGAAATACTGAAAAGAAACAGACAATAATCAGTGATTGCTTAATTAATTTACTAAGACATAAAATATGGCGAGATTTAATTTTATGAATTTCACTCCCACTATTTTAACGATTTCACTACCCTTTGGTGAAAACGAGAAACCGATTTCCTTAGTAGGAACATGGAGTCCAATTGACAAATCATAGTCCCGAATAATATCAGTCAACCATAATTTTCAAAAGGTAGAGCCCAATTGCTTCCAAAGCAACCCCCATGTTTTTACCTCATGTCCAATAAGAGCCCAATAATATGACGCCGTTTATTGTGACATGTCAAGATGACCCATCAATATTAAGTTGTGATGGACGGTCGCCATGTGGATCCCCAATAATATGAGCCAATCCCATAGGAGTTCCACCCAACTTACAACATGTGTCGATCCAATGTATAGCTTTCCGATGAACGGGCCCCCCCAATAATATGAGTCGGACCATGCCCGCGGGTAGCATCTCATACATTGATCGTTGATTGAAGGTATGAATATTTAACAATATTTAAATTACCTTTTGTTTATCTTGATATCAATTTTAAATCATATTTAAAATGAGGGATTTTTAATTTTGAAAAATTGTCTCATCATATCATATTTGTATGCTTGCGGGATTCATGCAATTTAGTCTAAACATGCATACAACAATAACATCATATATTATATTTAGGATGATCGACCCCAAAACTAATCGATCCGTGGTTGTCAATCACGAGTCTAAGTCCAATCCTAGGTGATATGCAAGTATTCAATGCAATCCTATTACATTGAGCTTCCATTTTACATTTCTTCGGCCTTTTATTGTCTGTTGGGCCCACCTTTGTCTTCAAATCTTTATCTCCCACTAAGTTTAATAAATTTACAATAAATTTCCATGGCAAGTAGGGGATACATATTTAAAGGTGGGAACGGGCCATAAACCAGACCCACTTTTTATTACAAATGACAAATCAAATTGGGCCATAAACCAAGCCCATTAATAAAACCCAATAACAATAACAAAAACCAAATGTAAATTTCCTAACATACACCTACAAAATTGGTCATGGCAATCGATCATCCTTTATTCAATATTTAATTCAATAATTAAATCATTGGATAACATGCAATGGCAACATAATTAAAAGATAGAATCAAATTTTATCTAATATATACATAAGATCATATCTTATCATCAATTGTATCAAAATAATTAATTTTATAAAATCTAATTTAACGGAAAAAATTTATAAATTTTCCAAAAATTCAAATTTATCCAAAAATCAATTTTTAAAAATTTCTGACTCAAACAATTTGACCCGATGCCTCATGGACCAATCAAAAACAATTTTTGATCGGTCCAAAAACTAAAATTTCAAAAATTTAAAATTCTAATTAAAAATCAAATTTTAATTTTCCGAGCTGCCCGGGACATTCCTGGGCTGCCCCGCCCCCACGTGGGGCATGGGCTCGGGCAGCGACGCTCGCTGCCTCGGTTTGCCCATCAAATTTAATTTTAAAAATTTTTGTTTTCGTTTCTAAAACCCGAGGCTTAAAAATTTTGTACAATCGATTAATTTAATCGTTTGATCTGAGAGCAACCTGTCTCTGACGCCACTGTTGGAACATGTTTTCAGATCATAGATCTGATACCCGGTGCAGCGGAAGTTTAAAATTTTTTATATGGAACGATTCCATATCATGGGTATCAAATCCTAACGATTAAATTATGCAATTAAAATAATAATAACAATTAATATTTTACCTCTTCAAGTTATGGCTTGATTATGGACTTCAACAGATTAAATCTGCTCTTGTTGTAAATCCCAGGAACTGATGACTTGCTCGATCAACTCCTGAATTAGGTCCACGAATAGAAAACTAAAACCCTCTAATTGATTGCACTAGAAATCAATCAGATTTTTATCGAAGAGATTAAACAGATTTGATCTGTCAATTCAGAATGTAATTTTTCATAAAAATCACACACTGAATTCTCTCAAAAAGGAGACATGATTTTCAAAAAATTCTTATTTTATTTTGTGTAATTTTCGAAAATACAACTTAGAATAAAACATGAGATTTTCGAAAATTGCACCTTATATTTATAGATAATTTCTAGACTGGATTAAGTTATATGTCTATTAGGACGCTAACTCCTTAGGGCCCATAATCCATAACTTAAGCCCAACAAGCAAAGCCTGTTATTCTAGAAATTAATATCAAATGTCATCATGACTCAAATTGATAAACTGATTTTACCAATGTGCACAGAAACCATTTCTGCACCTTTTAAATTCAAGATAATTTTTCTGAATCCGAATTCAGTGATTTCAAAAAATGCCCATCCCTATGTCATTTTAGGAAATTTCACTCCCTTTAGTTAAGAAGTCCAACTTCTCTTTCGCTAAATTCAACTCTTTAAATTTAACTATCTCAACGGGGATTAGTAATCTATTACTTGTGTGACCCTCAATGGTTCAGGGATACAGCTAGCCGTGGGCTCACAACTTTTTGTGACTCGGAACAACAATTTCCGACTTACCCATCGAATCATAGTAAGAGCGCCTAGCAACATCGCCCCATGATTCCCTAGGTATCACTGATAGTGCCTGCAAGAACCAGTAGGTTTTGGTTAGCGTACAGTACGGTCTCTTCATCTATATATCCCGATCGAATCAACAACCATTGGTACATCGAGAGTCGTTCGAGATTCGATAACTATGCAATGCATCTTGAAGATCAAATAGTGACATCGCATGTGCTACTAGGAAACCAAGTAACCTAAATCACATCGAGTACTCTGGCCAGAGATTTGTCACACTAATATCTCCTCATATCGCATAGGATATCCACACTCGCAAGCGTGTGGTGAATCCTTGACAACAAAGCATCGACTCCTATATGTGTCGTAACTGTATCCAATCCCGACTCCTGATGACCCTCATAGAGTCGATAAATGAGTCAAAGTATAGTACTAGCATATAGAGTCTCCATGATGTTTCAAGTAGTAAGGACTAATGGAGTACAACCAAAACCGCGGACTTATCCACTCAATTAATAATAACCACTTGGAAAGTCCGAATGGGGTAGTTCGATCATTCATCATATGAATATCCATTTGCATGATTTGAATATCTCTATGTTCCATACCAATGAAACGCGGTACTTGGCATCGCAAATGCTAGTCTCGATCTCGAGCGATCCTTATCCTTATTTGCGGGCGGCTCAATTGACTAGGAACTATTTAGAATATACAGTGACTATAAGATGTGTTTCATGATAGTGATCTCTCTTTATTCACTATCTCATCTTACTTACACTATAGTATATTCAAGGTCTTTATCAAAACAACAATAGTATATCACAATATAACATTATGAAGAAAGATAAAGAAAATGTCATTAATGAATGTAAATTATATTAAACAAAGATTGTTTACAATAAGAGACTCTCAAAGCCCTTAGCCACAACTTGGCTAGCGGGGCATAAACTATTTCAAGGAATGGTGTCAGTAGGCCGCGCACCAATGTTGTTTGACCGGAAGGAGCTTCTAATGTCTGAAGAGGATCAGGAGAAGGTGGAGTTAAGCCCTGGAGCTCAGATTGTTAAATTAGTTGCTGATCTCAGCCCGTCGATGAAGCAAAGCTTGGTTGATTGTTTGAAGAAGAACAAAGATGTTTTTGCTTGTTTTGTATCAGAGCTCACTAGAGTCAGTGCAGAAATTATGGTCCATCGACTCAACACCCTTGTGGGAGTTAAGCTAATAAAGCAGAAGAAGAGACACTTCGGACTTGCGAAGGATAAGGTCATTAAAAAAGAGGTGGATGAGCTTTTTAAAGTAGGTCACATTAAGAAAGTGCAGTTTCCTACTTGGTTATCAAATGTGGTCTTGGTTCTGAAGAGCTCAGGCAAGTGGAGGATGTGTGTGAAAGAGTGGGTGCCCGGTGAGCCAACTTGTGGCTAAGGGCTTTTATGACTCTATGTATAAACAATCTTTTGTTTAATATAATTTACACTTTTATAATGGTATTTACTTTATCTTTTATCATATTATTATGTTGTGACATACTATAAGATGTTTAGATGAAGACCTTGAATATACTATAGTGTATGTAAGATGTGGTGGCACATGGGGATGGCTATCATGAAACACATCTTATAGTCACTGTATATTCTAAACAGTTCCTAGTCGATTGAGCCGTCCGTTAATAAGGATAAGGATCGCTCGAGATTGAGACTAGTATTTGCGATGCCGAGTACCACGTTTCATTGGTATGGAACATAGAGATGTTCAAAGCATGCAAATGGATATTCATACGATGAATGATCGAACTACCCTATCCGAACTTTCCAAGTGGTTATCACTTATCGAGTGGATAAAGTTCGCGGTTTTGGTTGTACACCATTAGTCCTTACTACTTGAAACATCATTGAGACTCTATGTGCTAGTACTGTACTTTGACTTGTTTACCGACTCTATTGGGGTCATCAGGTGTCGGGATTGGGTACAGTTACGACACATATAGGAGTCGATGCTTTGTTGTCAAGGATTCACCACATACTTGCTAGTGTGGATATCCTATGCAATCTGAGGAGATATTAGTGTGACGAATCTCTGGCCAGAGTACATGATGTGTTTTAAGAAATGGTTTCTTAGTAGCACATGCGATGTCACTATTTGATCTTCAAGATGCATTGCATAGTTATCGAATCTCGAACGACTCTCGATTTATCAATATTTGTTGATTCGATCGGGATATATGGATGAAGGGACCGTACTGTACGCTAACCAAAATCTATTGGTTCTTGCAGACACTATCAGTGATACCGAGGGAATCATGGGGCAATGTTGCTAGGCGCTCTTACCATGATTCGATGGGCAAGTCAGAAATTGTTGTTCCGAGTCACAAGGAATTGTGAGCCCACGGCTAGCTGTATCCCTGAACCATTGAGGGTCACACAAGTAATGGATTTTTAATCCCCGTTGAGATAATTAAATTTAAAGAGTTAAATTTAGTGAATAAAGAAGTGAGAATTCTTATTTAAGAGTAGAGGGAGTAAGATTTCCTAAAATGACATAGTGATGGACATTTTTGGAAACCACTGAATTCGGATTCAGAAAATTTATCTTGACTTTAAAAGATGCAGAAATGGTTTCTGTGCACATTGGTGAAATTGGTTTATCAATCTGAGTCACGATGAATTTTATATTAATTTCTGAACATGCAGGCTTTGCTTGTCAGGCTTGAACTTAGGACTAATGGGCCCTAAGCTGTTAGCAGCCCACATTATAAATAAGTTATTGCAGTACAGAAATTACACACAACTTACACTCAAATTTTCGAAAACCCTAGCCTCCAGTCTAGGAATTTCGGCCGCCCCCCTCTCTCTGTCTTAGAGAATTTTCAGTCTGCGAATTTCGAATTTGCAGTCTGAATTAGCAGATCATATCTGTTCTATCTCTTCGCAGAAACTTCTGATAGACTTTCTAGTGCAGTCTATCAGAGGGATTAAACTTCTGTTCGTGGACCTGATTGAAGAATTGTTCGTTCATCAGTTCCTGGGATATACAACAAGAGCAGTTTAATCTGTTGGTGTCCATAATCTCGTTTCGAGATTTTAAGGTAAAATTTATATTATTTAAATTTTATATTATCAATTTTAATCGTAGGAATTTGATACCCATATGGAATCGTTCCATATAAAATTTTAAAACTTCCGCTGCACCGGGTATCACTTTTTTTTTCGATCCGGAGAACGACGGTGATCCTACAGTGGTATCAGAGACAGGCTGTTCTCAGATTTTACGATTAAAATTTTATCGATTGTACAAAGCCTCGATTTTTCAGAAAAATAAAACGGAAAAGAAAAAAAAATAAATTTTTCGGGGCTGGGCAGCGGGCAGCGCCGCGTGCAGCCCTGCGCGCAGATTGGCTGCGCGCAGATGGGCTGAACGCAGCAGCCCTGCGCGAGCTAGGGCAAGCGTTGCCCTAGCTCGCGCAGCTGGGCCGCATGGAGCGGCCCAGCGACGGGCGGGCAGCCCGGGATTGTCCCGGGCTACCCAGAAAATTTTTTTATTAAAAATTAAATTTTTTTCATGAATTATGAATTCTAGCCCAAAATGGTTTTGGGCCCAGTTTTTGGCCTGATTGAAAATTGTTTTCAGTTGGTCCACGAGGCAATGGGTCAAAATTGTTTGAGCCCAAAATTTTTAAGAAAATTAATTTTTGGATAAATTTTGAATTTTGGAAATTTATAAATTTAATCCCATAAATTAAATCTTTAATTATTAATTTTGGTACAATTGATAATAAAATATGATTTTATGTATAAAATTGGATTTTATATGTAAAATATGATTTTATGGATAAACTAGATAAAATATGATTTTATATATAAAATAAGATTATGTATGAAATATGATTTTATCTATTTATATTTATTGCCATTGCATGATATCCAATAAATTAATTTTTGAATTAAATATTATTGGATAAGGATGATCGATTGCCATGACCAATATTATAGGTGTATGTTAGGTTGTTTACATTTGACTTTATTATTGATTGTTGGGTTTTATTAATGGGCCTGGTTTATGGCCCAAATTTGATTTTATCATTTGTAATAAAAGTGGGCCTGGTTTATGGCCCATTCCCACCCCTACAATGTATCCCTTTATTTGTCATAGTAATTTATTGTAAATTCACTAGAAATAGTGGGAGTTTTTGAAGATGGAGGTGAGACCAGCAAGCAATGATAAAGACTGAAGAAATGTAAATTGGAAGCACAATGTAATAGGATTGCATTGCATACTTGCATATCACCTAGGATTGGACTTAGACTCGTGATTGGCAACCACGGGTCGATTAGTAATGGAATCGATCATTCTAAAATATAATATATGATATTATCGTTGTATGCATGTTTAGACTAAATTGTATGAATCCCGCAAGCATACAAATTTTAAATGATGAGACAAATTTTCAAAAATTAAAATCCCTCATTTTAAATATGATTTAAAATTGATATCAAGATAAATAAAGGAAATTTAAATATTGTTTAAATGTTCCTACCTTCCATCAACGATCAATGTATGAGATGCTACCCGCGGATACGGTCCGGCTCATATTATTGGGGGGGCCCGTTCGTCGGAAAGTTGTACATTGGATCGACAAATGTTGTAAGTTGGATGGAACTCCCATGGGACATGGCGACCGTCCATCACAACTTGATATTGATGGGTCATCTTGACATATCACAATAAACGGTGTCATATTATTGGGCCCTTATTGGACATGAGGTAAAAACATGGAGGTTGTTTTGGAAGCAATTGGGCTCTACCTTTTGAAAATTATGGTTGACTGATATTATTCGGGACTATAGTTTGTCAATTGGACTCCATGTTCCCACTAAATAAAATGTTTCTCGTTTTCACTAGAGGGTAGTGAAATCGTTAAAATAGTGGGAGTGAGATTCATAAAATAAATTTCGCCTATTTTATGTCTTAGTAAATTAATTAAACAATCACTGATTATTGTCTGTTTCTTTTCAGTATTTCATTAAGATGAATTCGCGCAATCCACTATTCTCTATTCTCAAACAAAATAAACTGACTGGCGCAAACTATACGGAATGGTTTCGTAAGTTGAAGATTGTCTTGACCTCGGAGAAGATGTTCTACGTGTTAGAAAAATCTCCTCCGAAGGAAGCACCAGCTGATATAAGTCCGGAAGAGTTGGCCAAACTTGATAAATGGTGGGACCATGATATCAAGGCCAAATGCTATATGCAAGCTTCGATGTCTGATGAACTCCAGAGGCGATTTGAGGATACCGCGAATGCTGCTGACATTCACGTACAACTCAAAGAACTTTTTGGGGCTCAATCGAGAGCTGAAAGGTTCGCTACTGTAAAAGAGTTAATGACGTGTCGCATGCGTGAAGGGACTTCGGTCCGTGATCATGGGGTACGCGTGATTTGGCTCATTCAGAAGTTGGTAACGCTTGATTTGGTATTGGAGCATGAACTCAATGTGGGCTTATTACTTCTCTCTCTTCCTTCATCGTTTGACGGTTTTGTGGTGAATTTCAATATGAACAAGATAGAGGCCTCCCTTGAAGAGATGGTCAATATGCTTGTAACTTATGAAGCCACTTTAAAGAAGGATAAACCGGTTCTCTTGGTGGGCTCCTCTTCTTCTGCTAAGAAGGGGCCAAGTACAAAGGGTAAGAAACGTTCTGCCCCATCCAAGAAAACCGGACCCGAGAAGAAGAACAAGACAAAGGATTCAAACATGGAAAAGTCCAAGGATGTTTGCCATCACTGCAAGAAACCCGGTCATTGGAAACGTAACTGCAAGGAATATCTAGAGCAGTTGCGAACTGCGAAGGGTATGTTTTATATTGAAATAAATGTTTCACTTAATACTACTTCTTGGGTATTGGATACCGGATGTGGATCTCACATTTGCAATGATTTGCAGGTGATGACAAGAAGTCGCAAGCTTAGAATGGGTGAGACCCAGCTGAGGCTCGGAAATGGTTCTAGAGTTGAAGCCAAAGCTGTGGGAGACGTTTATTTAATTTTGCAGAACGATTTTAAGTTACTTTTGAGAGATGTTTTATTTGTTCCAGACTTGATCAAAAACATTATTTCTGTTTCTATGCTTGATAGAGATGGTTTTTTTTGCAATTTTGTGAATGGGATTTGCAATATTTACAAGAATGAATGTTTGATTGGAAATGGACAACTTGAAAACGATCTATATAACTTAAAATTAAAAGACGTTCCAATAAATTATGTTGATAAACCGGTAACAACGAACAATAGGAAAATCGATAGTCAAAACCCGGCAAACCTTTGGCATGCTAGGCTAGGTCATATTTCATCAAGGAGGATGAACAAGCTAGTGGGAGAGGGCATGTTTGATATGTCTGATATTAACTCTCTAGCTACTTGTGAGTCCTGCCTGAAAGGAAAAATGACTAAATCTCCTTTCAAAGGAAAACCTGAGCGTAGTCAAAATCTATTGGATTTGATCCATACGGATGTTTGCGGACCATTTAGTATTAGTACAAAATTTGGTCACACCTACTTCATTACCTTTACTGATGATTATTCTAGGTATGGATACTTATATTTGATGAAATATAAGTCTGAATCATTTGAAAAGTACAAAGAATTCAGGGCTGAAGTAGAAAACAAACTAGGTAAGAGGATTAAAGCACTTCGATCAGATCGAGGTGGAGAATACTTGAGTACCGAGTTTTTGAGCTATCTAAAAAAGAATGAGATTCTCTCTCAGTGGACTCCTCCTATGACACCTCAGCTTAATGGTGTTTCGGAGCGTCGCAATCGAACTTTGTTGGACATGGTTCGATCCATGATGAGCTTCACTGAGCTCCCACCTTCGTTTTGGGGCTATGCTCTTGAAACGGCGGTATTGTTGTTGAACAACGTTCACACTAAAGCAGTGAACAAAACACCATACGAGTTATGGAATGACAAAGCTCCTAAGTATTCGTACTTGAGGATTTGGGGATGTCCTGCTTACGTGAAGCAGACAGTGGGAGATAAGTTGGATAGTCGATCCACCTTATGTTATTTTGTAGGGT
Source organism: Henckelia pumila (assembly GCF_033568475.1). Lineage (NCBI taxonomy): Eukaryota > Viridiplantae > Streptophyta > Magnoliopsida > Lamiales > Gesneriaceae > Henckelia > Henckelia pumila. The sequence goes on along the minus strand of NC_133120.1, from coordinate 57,997,144 downwards.
ATCCGAAGAATTCAATCGGATATTATTTCTATCATCCTACTGAAACAAAAGTGTTTGTTTCAAGGAATGCCACCTGCTTGGAGAAGGAGTTCTTATTGGATAAGAAAGGCAAGATGATGGAACTCGAAGAAATTTGAGAAGAACCCAAGATACAAAATAATGATCCTACACCTCAGGAACCATTGATTGACACGCCTATTACTAGAAGATCCGAGAGGACTTCTAGGCCTCCTATTAGATATGGTTTTCTTCTTGAAGGGGATCAAAGTGAACCCGACATTGGATGTGATCCAAGAAACTTCAAGGAAGCAATTTCTGATGCAGATTCGAATTTATGGCTTGAAGCTATGCAGTCGGAAATAGATTCGATGCATACAAACCAAGTTTGGACTTTAGTAGATGAAAGAGTAGGTGCCCGGTGAGCCAACTTGTGGCTAAGGGCTTTGATGACTCTTTGTATAAACAATCTTTTGTTTAATATAATTTACACTTTTATTAATGGCAATGACTTTATCTTTCTTCATATCGTTATATTGTGATATACTATTGTTGTTTTGATAAAGACCTTGAATATACTATAGTGTATATAAGATGTGGTAGAACATGGGGATGTCTATCATGAAACACATCTTATAGTCACTGTATATTCTAAACTGTTCCTAGTCGATTGAGCCGTCCGATAATAAGGATAAGGATCGCTCGAGTTTGAGACTAGCATTTGCGATGCAGAGTACCACGTTTCATTGGTAGGGAACATAGAGATGTTTGAAGCATGCAAATGGATATTCATATGATGAATGATCGAACTACCCTATCCGGAATTTCCAAGTGGTTATCACTTATCGAGTGGATAAAGTCCGCGGTTTTGGTTGTACACCATTAGTCCTTACTACTTGAAACATCATTGAGACTCTATATGCTAGTACTGTGCTTTGACTCGTTTACCGACTCTATTGGGGTCATCAGGTGTCGGGATTGGGTACAGTTACAACACATATAGGAGTCGATGCTTTGTTGTCAAGGATTCACCACATACTTGCGAGTGTGGATATCCTATGCGATCTGAGGAGATATTAGTGTGACAAATCTCTGGCCAGAGTACATGACGTGTTTTAAGAAATGGTTTCTTAGTAGCACATGCGATGTCACTATTTGATCTTCAAGATGTATTGCATAGTTATCGAATCTCGAACGACTCTCGATTTACCAATGGTTGTTGATTCGATCGGGATATATGGATGAAGGGACCATACTGTACGCTAACCAAAATCTATTGGTTCTTGCAGGCACTATCAGTGATACCTAGGGAATCATGGGGCGATGTTTCTAGGCGCTCTTACCATGATTCGATGGGCAAGTCGAAAATTGTTGTTCCGAGTCACAAAGAGTTGTGAGCCCACGGCTAGCTGTATCCCTGAACCATTGAGGGTCACACAAAGTAATGGATTTTTAATCCCCGTTGAGATAGTTAAATTTAAAGAGTTAAATTTAATGAACAAAGAAGTTGGACTTCTTATTTAAGAGTAGAGGAGTAAGATTTCCTAAAATGACATAGGGATGGGCATTTTTGGAAATCACTGAATTTGGATTCAGAAAAATTTATCTTGACTTTAAAAGGTGCAGAAATGGTTTCTGTGCACATTGGTGAAATCGGTTTATCAATCGGAGTCATGATGAATTTTATATTAATTTCTGAACATGCGGGCTTTGCTTGTCGGGCTTGAACTTATGACTAATGGGCCCTAAGCTGTTAGCGGCCTACATTATAAATAAGTTATTGCAGTACATAAATTATACACAACAGGTCACAAATTTTCGAAAACCCTAAGTATTTTCTCTTACAGTGGCCGTCCCCCTCCCCTCTGCTCAGGAAAATCCAGCCTGTGAATTTTGAATTACAGTCTGGTTTAACGGATCCAATTCGTTAATTCTCTTCGTAGAAACTTCTGATAGATTTTCTAATGCAATCTATCAGAGGGATTAAATATCCGTTCGTGGACATGATTGAAGAACAGTTCGTCCATCAGTTCCAGGGATATACAACAAGAGCAGAGCAATCTGTTGGTGTCCATAATCTCGATTCGAGATTAGAGGTAAAAATTTATAATTGTTATTTAATTTTACACACACAATTTAATCGTAAAGTTTTGATACCCATTATGGAATCGTTCCATATAAAATTTTTAAACTTCCGCTGCACCGGGTATCAATTCTGATTGATCTGATCGCCGCGTTCTCCAACAGTGGTATCAGAGCCAGGTTGCTCAGATCAAGCGATTAAATTAATCGATTGTACAAAAATTTTTAAGCCTCGGTTTTTGAAACAAAATAAATATTTTAAAATAAATTTTTTTTTTTTTGGGGCATAACCCGGGCAGCGATTGGATCGCTGCCCGGAGGGGGGGGGGGCAGCGATGGTCGCTGCCCCGGGCGGCACACGGCGCTGCCCAGCGCAGCGATCGTCGCTGCCCGGCCCGAGCCCTTTGGGGCGCGGGCAGCCCGGGAGTGTCCCGGGCGGCCCGCGGAAAAATTAATTTTTTTTTTAATTTTAAAATTAAATTTTAATATGTTAAAATTCTATTTTTGGTCCGATCGAAAATTGTTTTTGATTGGTCCACGAGGCGTCGGATCGAATTGTTCGAGTCCAAAAATTTTAAAATTGATTTTTGGATAAATTTGAATTTTTGAAAAATTTAAATATTTTATCCGTTAAATTGAATTTTGAAATTAATTATTTTTGGTACAATTGATGATAAGATATGATCTTATGGATATATTGAGTAAAATATGATTTTATGTATAAAATTGGATTTTATAGATAAAATATGATTTTATTTGATAAAAAGATAAAATATGATTTTGTATGTAAAATAAGATTTTATATATGAAATATGATTTTATCCTTTTAAATTTAAATTGCCATTGCATGTTATCCAATAAATTAATTTTGAATTAAATGTTATTGGATAAGGATGATCGATTGCCATGACCAATTTTGTAGGTGTATGTTAGGAATTTACATTTGTTTTTATTGTTGTTGGATTTATTAATGGGCCTGGTTTATGGCCCAATATGAATTGTCATATGTAATAAAAGTGGGCTTGGTTTATGGCCCGTTCCCAGCCCTTAAAAATGTATCCCCTACTTGTCATTGTTATTTATTGTAAATACATTAGATTTAGTGGGAGATGAAGATTTGAAGATGGAGGTGGGCCCAGCAGACAATAAAGACAGTAGAAATGTAAATTGGAAGCTCAATGTAATAGGATTGCATTGCATACTGCATATTACCTAGGATTGGACTAAGACTCGTGATTGGCAACCATGGGTCGATTAGAAATGGAATCGATCATCCTATATAATTATTGTTGTATGCATGTTTTAGACAAAATTGTGTGAATCCGGCAAGCATACAAAATTTTTTAAAAAAAATGATGAGACAAATTTTCAAAATTAAAATCCCTCATTTTTTAATATGATTTAAAATTGATATCAAGATAAATAAAGGAAATTTAAATTTGTTTAAATGGTCTTACCTTCCATCAACGATCAATGTATGAGATGCTACCCGCAGATACGGTCCGGCTCATATTATTGGGGGGGCCCGTTCGTCGGAAAGCTGTACATTGGATCGACACATGTTGTAAGTTGGGTGGAACTCCCATGGGATCGGCTCATATTATTGGGGGATCCACATGGCGACCGTCCATCACAACTTAATATTGATGGGTCATCTTGACATGTCACAATAAACGGCGTCATATTATTGGGCCCTTATTGGACATGAGGTAAAAACGTGGAGGTTGCTTTGGAAGCAATTGGGCTCTACCTTTTGAAAATTATGGTTGGCTGATATTATTCGGGACCATAGTTTGTCAATTGGACTCCATGTTCTCACTAAGGAAAACAGTTTCTCGTTTTCACTAGAGGGTAGTGAAATCGTTAAAATAGTGGGAGTGAGATTCATAAAATAAATTTCGCCTATTTTATGTCTTAGTAAATTACTTAAACAATCACTGATATTTGTCTGTTTCTTTTCAGTATTTCATAAAGATGAATTCGCGTAATCCACTTTTCTCGATCCTCGAACAAAATAAATTGACTGGCGTAAACTATACGGAATGGTTCCGTAAGTTGAAGATTGTCTTGACTTCGGAGAAGATGCTCTACGTGTTAGAAAAATCTCCTCCGAAGGAAGCACCAGCTGACATAAGTCCGGAAGAGTTAGCCAAACTTGATACATGGTGGGACCATGATATCAAGGCCAAATGCTATATGCAAGCCTCGATGTCTGATGAACTCCAGAGGCGATTTGAGGACACCGTGAATGCTGCTGACATTCACGTACAACTCAAGGAACTTTTTGGGGCTCAATCGAGGGCTGAAAGGTTCGCTACTGTAAAGGAGCTAATGACGTGTCGCATGCGTGAAGGGATTTCGGTCCGTGATCATGGGGTACGAGTGATTTGGCTCATACAGAAGTTGGTAACCCTTGATTTGGTGTTGGAGCATGAACTCAACGTGGACTTACTACTTCTATCTCTTTCTTCTTCGTTTGACGGATTTGTGGTGAATTTCAATATGAACAAGATAGAGGCCTCCCTTGAAGAGATGGTCAATATGCTTGTGACATATGAATCCACTTTAAAGAAGGATAAACCGGCTTTCTTGGTGGGCTCCTCTTCTTTTGCTAAGAAGGGGCCAAGTACAAAGGGTAAGAAACGTTCTGCCCCACCCAAAAAAATCGAACCCGAGAAGAAGTACAAGACAAAGGCTTCAAACATGGAAAAATCCAAGGATGTTTGCCATTACTGCAAGAAGCCCGGTCATTGGAAGCGTAACTGCAAGGAATATCTAGAGCAGTTGCGAACTGCGAAGGGTATGTTCTATATTGAAATAAATGTTTCACTTAATACTACTTCTTGTGTATTGGATACCGGATGTGGATCTCACATTTGCAATGATTTGCAGGTGATGACAAGAAGTCGCAGGCTTAGAATGGGTGAGACCCAGCTGAGGCTCGGAAATGGTTCCAGAGTTGAAGCTAAAGCTGTGGGAGATATTTATTTAATTTTGCAGAACGGTTTTAAGTTACTTTTGAGAGATGTTTTATTTGTTCCAGATTTGATTAAAAACATTATTTCTGTTTCTATGCTTGATAGAGATGGTTATTCTTGCAATTTTGTGAATGGGATTTGCAATATTTACAAGAATGAATGTTTGATTGGAAATGGAAAACTTGAAAATGATCTATATAACTTAAAACTAAAAGACGTTCCAATAAATTATGTTGATAAACCGGCAACAACAAACAAAAGGAAAATCGATAGCCAAAACCCGGCAAACCTTTGGCACGCTAGGCTAGGTCATATTTTCTCAAGGAGGATGAACAAGCTAGTGGGAGAGGGCATGTTTGATATGTCTGATATTAACTCTCTACCTACTTGTGAATCCTGCCTAAAAGGAAAAATGACTAAATCTCCTTTTAAGGGGAAACCTGAGCGTAGTCAAAATATGTTGGATTTGATCCATACAGATGTTTGTGGTCCATTTAGATTTGGTACTCAATATGGCCACACCTACTTCATTACCTTTACTGATGATTATTCTAGGTATGGATATTTATATTTAATGAAATATAAGTCTGAAGCATTTGAAAAGTTCAAAGAATTCAAGGCTGAAGTAGAAAACAAGCTAGGTAAAAGTATTAAAGCACTTCGATCGGATCGAGGTGGAGAATACTTAAGTATCGAGTTTTTGGACTATCTGAAAGAGAATGAGATTCTCTCTCAGTGGACTCCTCCTATGACACCACAGCTGAATGGTGTATCGGAGCGTCGTAATCGAACTTTGTTGGACATGGTTCGATCCATGATGAGCTTCACTGAGCTTCCACCTTTGTTTTGGGGCTATGCGCTTGAAACGGCGGTATTGTTGTTGAACAACGTCCACACTAAAGCAGTGGACAAAACACCATACGAGTTATGGAATGGCAAAGCTCCTAAGTATTCGTACTTGAGGATTTGGGGATGTCCTGCTTACGTGAAGCAGACAGTGGGAGATAAGTTGGATAGTCGATCCACCTTATGTTATTTTGTAGGGTATCCGAAGAATTCAATCGGATATTATTTCTATTATCCTGCTGAAACAAAGGTGTTTGTTTCAAGGAATGCCACCTTCTTGGAGAAGGAGTTCTTATTGGATAAGAAAGGCGAGATGATGGAACTCAAAGAAATTCGAGAAGAACCCGAAATACAAAATAACGATCCTCACCTCAGGAACCATTGATAGACACGCCTGTACCTAGAAGATCCGAGAGGACTTCTAGACCTCCTATTCGATATGGTCTTCTTCTTGAAGGGGATCAAGATGAACCCGATGTTGGATGTGATCCAAGAAACTTCAAGGAAGCAATTTCTGATGCGGATTCAAATTTATGGCTTGAAGCAATGCAGTCGGAAATAGATTCGATGCATACAAACCAAGTTTGGTCTTTAGTAGATCCTCCCGATGGAATTGTTCCAATAGGGTGTAAATGGATCTACAAGAGAAAGCTTGGGCCTGATGGTAAGGTATTGACCTACAAGGCGCGATTGGTGACGAAAGGTTATACTCAAAGACAAGGAGTTGACTATGATGAAACCTTTTCACCGGTTGCAATGTTCAAGTCCATAAGAATCCTTATTGCCATAGCTGCTTGGTATGACTATGAGATATGGCAAATGGATGTGAAGACTGATTTTCTTAATGGAGACATTAAGGAAGAAATCTATATGAAGAAGCCTGAGGGGTACACATCCATGGGAAGCGAGCATAAGGTATGCAAGCTTCAAAGATCAATTTATGGTCTAAAACAAGCATCAAGAAGTTGGAACCAGAAATTTGATGAAACAATAAAGGATTTTGGTTTCATCAAGAACCCGGAGGAACCATGCGTGTACAAGAAAGTAGTTAAGGATGCTGTGACATTCTTAGTACTTTATGTTGATGACATCCTACTCATTGGGAATGACGTAGGGATGTTGCAGTCAACAAAGATATGGTTATCAGGTAGATTCTCGATGAAGGATTTGGGTGAGGCATCCTATATTCTAGGGATACAGATCTATAGAGATAGATCTAAAAGAATGATAGGACTCACTCAATCAACCTACATCGACACCATATTGAAATAGTTTTCAATGGATGGGTCCAAGAGAGGACATCTACCCATGTGTCATGGAGTTTCTCTATCCAAGTCTATGTGTCCCAAGACGGATGAAGAGATAGAGAAAATGACACATGTACCATATGCGTCAGCCATAGGTAGTATCATGTATGGGATGATATCTACCAGAACGGATGTAGCATTTGCTCTGAGTGTCACGAGCAGATATCAAGCTAATCCCGGTCAAATGCATTGGAAAGCCGTGAAGGACATTCTTAAGTACTTACGAAGGACTAAGAATATGTTCATGGTATATGGAGGAAGAGAACTAAAATTGGAAGGCTATACCGACTCTAGCTTCCAAAGTGACGTGGATGACTCGAAGTCAACCTCTGGATTTGTGTTCATGCTCAATGGCGGTGCTGTTTCTTGGAAGAGTTCCAAGCAGGATACCACAGCGGATTCCACCACTGAGGCAGAATACATTGCAGCATCAGCTGCTGCTAAAGAGGCCGTTTGGATGAGGAATTTCGTCCAAGAGTTGGGCGTCATTCCAGAAGTTGTTGGTCCAGTCCCGGTGTACTGTGACAACACGGGTGCCGTTGCTTAGGCAAAGGAACCAAGGTCTCATCAAAGATCCAAACACGTACTGAGGAAATACCACATCATCCGGGAGATTGTGGAAAGAGGAGACATCACTGTCGAAAGAGTGGCCTCTGCAGACAATATCGCTGATCCACTTACTAAGCCCTTGCCAGGACCATTATTTGACAAACATCGCGAAGCAATGGGTCTACGTAGTATGACTAGTTGGCTTTAGGGCAAGTGAGAGATTGAAAGAGTAGGTGCCCGGTGAGCCAACTTGTGGCTAAGGGCTTTGATGACTCTTTGTATAAACAATCTTTTGTTTAATATAATTTACACTTTTATTAATGGCAATGACTTTATCTTTCTTCATATTGTTATATTGTGATATACTATTTTTGTTTTGATAAAGACCTTGAATATACTATAGTGTATATAAGATGTGGTAGAACATGGGGATGTCTATCATGAAACACATCTTATAGTCACTGTATATTCTAAACTGTTCCTAGTCGATTGAGCCGTCCGATAATAAGGATAAGGATCGCTCGAGTTTGAGACTAGCATTTGCGATGCAGAGTACCACGTTTCATTGGTAGGGAACATAGAGATGTTCGAAGCATGCAAATGGATATTCATATGATGAATGATCGAACTACCCTATCCGGACTTTCCAAGTGGTTATCACTTATCGAGTGGATAAAGTCCGCGGTTTTGGTTGTACACCATTAGTCCTTACTACTTGAAACATCATTGAGACTCTATATGCTAGTATTGTGCTTTGACTCGTTTACCGACTCTATTGGGGTCATCAGGTGTCGGGATTGGGTACAGTTACAACACATATAGGAGTCAATGCTTTGTTGTCAAGGATTCACCACATACTTGCGAGTGTGGATATCCTATGCGATCTGAGGAGATATTAGTGTGACGAATCTCTGGCCAGAGTACATGATGTGTTTTAAGAAATGGTTTCTTAGTAGCACATGCGATGTCACTATTTGATCTTCAAGATGTATTGCATAGTTATCGAATCTCGAACGACTCTCGATTTACCAATGGTTGTTGATTCGATCGGGATATATGGATGAAGGGACCGTACTGTACGCTAACCAAAATCTATTGGTTCTTGCAGGCACTATCAGTGATACCTAGGAAATCATGGGGCGATGTTGCTAGGCGCTCTTACCATGATTCGATGGGCAAGTCGGAAATTGTTGTTCCGAGTCACAAGGAGTTATGAGCCCATGGCTAGCTGTATCCCTGAACCATTGAGGGTCACACAGAGTAATGGATTTTTAATCCCCGTTGAGATAGTTAAATTTAAAGAGTTAAATTTAATGAACAAAGAAGTTGGACTTCTTATTTAAGAGTAGAGGAGTAAGATTTCCTAAAATGACATAGGGATGGGCATTTTTGGAAATCACTGCATTCAGATTCAGAAAAATTTATCTTGACTTTAAAAGGTGCAGAAATGGTTTCTGTGCACATTGGTGAAATCGGTTTATCAATCAGAGTCATGATGAATTTTATATTAATTTCTGAACATGCGGGCTTTGCTTGTCGGGCTTGAACTTATGACTAATGGGCCCTAAGCTGTTAGCGGCCTACATTATAAATAAGTTATTGCAGTACAGAAATTATACACAACAGGTCACAAATTTTCGAAAACCCTAAGTATTTTCTCTAACAGTGGCCGCCCCCCTCCCCTCTGCTCAGGAAAATCCAGCCTGTGAATTTTGAATTACAGTCTGGTTTAACGGATCAAATTCGTTAATTCTCTTCGTAGAAACTTCTGATAGATTTTCTAGTGCAATCTATCAGAGGGATTAAATATCCGTTCGTGGACCTGATTGAAGAACAGTTCGTCCATTAGTTCCAGGGATATACAACAAGAGCAGAGCAATCTGTTGGTGTCCATAATCTCGATTCGATATTGGAGGTAAAAATTTATAATTGTTATTTAATTTTACACACACAATTTAATCGTAAAGTTTTGATACCCATTATGGAATCGTTCCATATAAAATTTTTAAACTTCCGCTGCACCGGGTATCAATTCTGATTGATCTGATCGCCGCGTTCTCCAACAGTAGATCCTCCCGATGGAATTGTTTCAATAGGGTGTAAATGGATCTATAAGAGAAAACTTGGGCCTGATGGAAAGGTACTTACCTACAAGGCACGATTGGTGGCAAAAGGTTATACTCAAAGACAAGGAGTTGACTATGATGAAACTTTTTCACCAGTCGCAATGTTCAAGTCCATAAAAATTCTTATTGCCATAGCAGCATGGTATGACTATGAGATATGGCAAATGGATGTGAAGACTGCATTTCTTAATGGAAACATTAAGTAAAAAATCTATATGATACAGCCCGATGGATTCACATCTATGGGAAGCAACCATAAGGTATGCAAGCTTCAGAGATCGATCTATGGTCTCAAACAAGCATCAAGAAGTTGGAACCAGAAATTTGATGAAACAATAAAGGATTTTGGTTTCATCAAGAACCCGGAGGAACCGTGCGTGTACAAGAAAGTAGTTAAGGATGCTGTGACATTCTTAGTACTTTATGTTAATGACATCTTACTCATTGGGAATGATGTAGGGATGTTGCAGTCAACAAAGATATGGTTATCAGGTAGATTCTCGATGAAGGATTTGGGTGAGGCGTCCTATATTCTAGGGATACAGATCTATAGAGATAGATCTAAGAGAATGATAGGACTTACTCAAGCTACCTACATCGACACTATATTGAAAAGGTTTTCAATGGATGAGTCCAAGAGAGGACATCTACATATGTGTCATGGAGTCTCTCTATCCAAGTCTATGTGTCCCAAGACTGACGAAGAGATAGAGAAAATGACACACATACCATATGCGTCAGCCATAGGGAGTATCATGTATGGGATGATATCCACCAGACCGGATGTGGCATTTGCTCTGAGTGTCACGAGCAGATATCAAGCCAATCCCGGTCAAATGCATTGGAAAGCCGTGAAGGATATTCTTAAGTACTTGAGAAGAACTAAGAATGTATTCATGGTTTATGGAGGAAGAGAACTGAAATTGGAAGGCTATACCGACTCTAGCTTCCAAAGTGACGTGGATGACTCGAAGTCAACCTCTGGATTTGTGTTCATGCTCAATGGCGGTGCTGTCTCTTGGAAGAGTTCCAAGCAGGACACCACAGCGGATTCCACCACTGAGGCAGAATACATTGCGGCATCAGCTGCTGCTAAAGAGGCCGTTTGGATGAGGAATTTCGTCCAAGAGTTGGGCGTCATTCCTAAAGCTGTTGGTCCAGTCCTGGTGTACTGTGACAACACGGGTGCCGTTTCTCAGGCAAAGGAACCAAGGTCTCATCAAAGATCCAAACACGTACTGAGGAAATACCACATCATCCGGGAGATCGTGAAAAGAAGAGACATCACTGTCGAGAGAGTGGCCTCTGCAGAAAATATCGCTGATCCACTTACTAAGCCCTTGCCAGGACCATTATTTGACAAACATCGCGAAGCAATGGGACTACGTAGTATGACTAGTTGGCTTTAGGGCAAGTGGGAGATTGAAAGAGTGGGTGCCCGGTGAGTCAACTTGTGGCTAAGGGCTTTTATGACTCTATGTATAAACAATCTTTTGTTTAATATAATTTACACTTTTATAATGGCATTTACTTTATCTTTTATCATATTATTATGTTGTGACATACTATAAGATGTTTAGATGAAGACCTTGAATATACTATAGTGTATGTAAGATGTGGTGGCACATGGGGATGGCTATCATGAAACACATCTTATAGTCACTGTATATTCTAAACAGTTCCTAGTCGATTGAGCCGTCCGTTAATAAGGATAAGGATCGCTCGAGATTGAGACTAGCATTTGCGATGCCGAGTACCACGTTTCATTGGTATGGAACATAGAGATGTTCAAAGCATGCAAATGGATATTCATACGATGAATGATCGAACTACCCTATCCGGACTTTCCAAGTGGTTATCACTTATCGAGTGGATAAAGTCCGCGGTTTTGGTTGTACACCATTAGTCCTTACTACTTGAAACATCATTGAGACTCTATGTGCTAGTACTGTACTTTGATTTTTTTACCGACTCTATTGGGGTCATCAGGTGTCGGGATTGGGTACAGTTACGACACATATAGGAGTTGATGCTTTGTTGTCAAGGATTCACCACATACTTGCTAGTGTGGATATCCTTTGCAATCTGAGGAGATATTAGTGTGAAGAATCTCTGGCCAGAGTACATGATGTGTTTTAAGAAATGGTTTCTTAGTAGCACAAGCGATGTCACTATTTGATCTTCAAGATGCATTGCATAGTTATCGAATCTCGAACGAATCTCTATTTACCAATAGTTGTTGATTCGATCGGGATATATGGATGAAGGGACCGTACTGTACGCTAACCAAAATCTATTGGTTCTTGCAGGCACTATCAGTGATACCTAGGGAATCATGGGGCGATGTTGCTAGGAGCTCTTACCATGATTCGATGGGCAAGTCGGAAATTGTTGTTCCGAGTCACAAGGAGTTGTGAGCCCACGGCTAGCTGTATCCCTGAACCATTGAGGGTCACACAAGTAATGGATTTTTAATCCCCGTTGAGATAATTAAATTTAGTGAATAAAGAAGTGGGACTTCTTATTTAAGAGTAGAGGGAGTAAGATTTCCTAAAATGACATAGTGATGGACATTTTTGGAAACCACTGAATTCGGATTCAAAAAATTTATCTTGACTTTAAAAGATGCAGAAATGATTTTTGTGCACATTGGTGAAATTGGTTTATCAATCTGAGTCACGATGAATTTTATATTAATTTCTGAACATGCGGGCTTTGCTTGTCAGGCTTGAACTTAGGACTAATGGGCCCTAAGCTGTTAGCAGCCCACATTATAAATAAGTTATTGCAGTACAGAAATTACACACAACTTACACTCAAATTTTCGAAAACCCTAGCCTCCAGTCTAGGAATTTTGGCCGCCCCCCTCTCTCTGTCTTAGAGAATTTTCAGTCTGCGAATTTCGAATTTGCAGTCTGAATTAGCAGATCATATCTGTTCTATCTCTTCGCAGAAACTTCTGATAGACTTTCTAGTGCAGTCTATCAGAGGGATTAAACTTCTGTTCGTGGACCTGATTGAAGAATTGTTCGTTCATCAGTTCCTGGGATATACAACAAGAGCAGTTTAATCTGTTGGTGTCCATAATCTCGTTTCGAGATTTTAAGGTAAAATTTATATTGTTTAAATTTTATATTATCAATTTTAATCGTAGGAATTTGATACCCATATGGAATCGTTCCATATAAAATTTTAAAACTTCCGCTGCACCGGGTATCACTTTCTTTTTCTATCCGGAGAACGACCGTGTTCCAACAGTGTGTTGGTTTCAGAGACTTGAATAAGGCGTGCCCAAAAGATTGATATCCACTACCTCGAATTGATCAGCTGGTGACTCTACGGCATGTCATCAGTACTTATGCTTCATGTATGCGTATCAAGGGTATCACCAAATTCCTTTGACGGAGGAAGATTAGGACAAAGTAAGTTTCACTACCTCTAATGGAATTTTTTGTTACAGAGTGATGCCTTTTGGTTTGAAAAATGTAGGGGTCACTTATCAGAGGCTCATGGACAGAGTGTTCGCCTCCCAAATTGGCAGAAATGTGAAAGTTTATGTGGATGATATCGTGGTGAAGTCTCAGGATGATGCGGGACTGGTGGCCGACCTTGAGAATACCTTCTCGACTTTGAGGTCTTACCAGGTGAAGCTCAATCCAGAGAAATGTGTATTTGGAGTCAGAGGAGGTAAGTTTTTGGGGTACATGGTTAGTGAGAGAGGCATAGAGGCCAATCCTGAGAAGGTGCAGGTTATCCGATCCATGTCTGCTCCTCGCAATCTGCAAGAAGTTCAGAGGTTGGCAGGAACGATAGCAGCCTTATCTCGATTCATATCAAGATCAGCTCATAGAAGTTTACCTTTCTTCAAGGTGCTTCGTAAAGCCAAGAAATTTTAGTGGGATAATGAATGTGGGAAGGAATTCGATGACCTAAAAAACTACTTAGCTGAACTCCTTGTGTTGGCTAAGGCAGTTCCGGGTGAACCGTTGTACATCTACTTATCAGCTTTGGAAGGTGTAGTCAGTTCAGTGCTTATTAGGCATGAGGGAATAGCTCAACACCCTATCTATTTCTTCTCACATGCCCATAAGGGTGCTGAGCTCCGGTATTCAGAGGTGGAAAAGTTAGCACTGGCTTTGGTTATGACAGCTAGGAAGCTCAGGCCTTATTTCCTATCACACCCCATTGTGGTGTTAACCAATAGCCCTATTTGGAGGATATTGACTCGAGCTGATATTTCTGAAAGATTGGTGAAGTGGACTACGGAGCTCAGTAAGTATGACATTCAGTATGAGCCGAGGTTAAACATTAAAGATCAAGCATTGGCCGATTTCCTAGCTGAAACAAAACATAGAGAAGGGGAGGACTTGTGGAAAATATATGTTGATGGCTCTTCTAATAGTGAAGGATGTGGAGTGCGGGTGCTTTTGATTTCCCCCCATGGAGATGAGATCAGATTGGCAGTTAGTTTGAACTTTCGATCTTCCAACAACGAGGCAGAGTATGAGGCTGTGTTAATTGGCCTCCGGGCAGCCAAGCAAACTGGGGCAGCTCGGGTGCACCTTTATTCCGACTCCCAGTAGGTAGCTCAACAAGTGAATGAGTCATATGAGGTTAAAAGTGAAAAGTTGAAGGAATATATGAAAGAAATAGAAGAAGCCCGAGGTCTATTTGATGAAGTGTTATTTGAACAAATCCCAAGGGAGAATAATGAAAAAGCAGATTCCCTTGCCAAGATGTCTAACTAACTTCATAGCTGGAAAACCAGGGAAGTAGTTGTGCAGGTAGAGTAAACGCCCTCTACTGAACTTGTACCAGTGGCTTAGGAAGAGAGTGATTGGAGGGAACTCTTGGGATATATGGAGAAGGTTGAATTGCCAAATGATCTAAAGAAGGCATATCGGTTGAAATAGAGGAGTCTATGCTTTGTAATGGTGGAGGGAGTTCTTTACAAGAGGTCATTTTCTGGACCTCTTCTCAAATTCTTAGGTCCTAAGGAGTCTAATTATGTTCTGAGGGAGATACATGAGGGATGTTGCGGCAACCACTTGGGCTCTTATTCTCTAGCCCGCAAGGTGCTACTAGCAGGAATTTTCTGGCCTACTATTCTAAAAGATGCTCTAGTTTTGGCGACCTCATGTGATAGTTGTCAACGGCATAGTAGACTCCAGCACCAACCAGAAGCATTGATGAAAGTGATAGTGGCAGCATGTCCCTTTGACCAGTGGGGGATTGATATTGCGGGTCCTTTCCCTCCAGCCCCGGCTCAGAAGAAGTTCTTGTTGGTGGATGTTGATTACTTCTCAAAGTGGGTGGACGCAGAGGCCCTGACTCGCATTACTGAGGGAGAGGTATTAAAGTTTTTGTGGAAGATTATAGTGTGTAGATTTGGAGTACCTCGGAAGCTCATTTCTGATAATGGGAGGCAATTTCAGGGATCCCGGGTGCAAGAATGGTGTAAAGAAATAAAGATCCAACAACATTTCACTTCTGTCCATTATACCCAAAGTAATGGTTAGATGGAAGTGACTAACCGATCTTTAGTACAAAGCTTGAAAGCTCGCTTGGGGAAAGCTCAAGGAAATTGGGTGGAGGAGCTCCCTAGTGTTCTATGTTCATACCGTACCATGCCCAGAATCGGGATCGAACAAACTCCTTTTAGTCTGGTGTATGGGAATGAGACTGTTCTACCAGCAGAGATTGGGGAAGACTCAGCCCGGGTCATTTTTTATGATGACAAAAATTGAGAAAAAAGGATAGAGGACTTAGATTTTATGGAGGAGAAGAGAGAAGCTAATGCCGTAAGAATGGAGGCATACAAAAAAATGATAGCTCGGTCTTATAATCGCCGGGTGCGCAGAAAGGGATTTTAGGTGGGGTATTTGGTGCTCAGAAGAGTTCAGGATATGACTGTGTGGAAGCTCGATCCTAAGTGGGAAGGACCATACAAGGTGGTAATGAGGCTCATCTCGGATGCTTACTACTTGGAGGATTCAAAGAGGAAGATGTTGAAGATACCTTGGAGTGCTTATAATTTACGAAAATATTATTCTTAAGATGTTGCAAGTTTAATTTGCTTCTAATTTTTATTGCATGCAAGAAACGTTTTACCTTCATATATAAAAGATTACTTTTCCAGGAATATTAATGTTAGCACACTGCTCATCACCTTAGTCACGCCGCTTTAGCCCCTGACTTGGTTCATCTCATCTCCTTAGTCACGCCTCTTTGGCCCCTGACTTTGGTTCAGATCATCACTTTAGTTACGCCTCTTTGGCCCCTGACTTTGGTTCAGCTCATCACCTTAATCACGCCACTTTGGCCCCTGACTTTGGTTCAGCTCATTACCTTAGTCACTCCAATTTGGCCCCAGACTTTGGTTCAGCTCATCTCCTTAGTCACGCCTCTTAGGCTCCTGCCTTTGGTTCAGCTCATATCCTTAGTCACGCCTCTTAGGCCCCTGACTTTGGTTCAACTCATCTCCTTAGTCACGCCACTTTGGCCATTGACTTTAGCTCAGCTCACTACCCTAGCCATGCCGCTTCGGCCCCTGGTCTCATCTCAAGCGAACACATTTTAATTTGAGCACATTCAGTACTTGCGGCTTAACTAGTTCACACATAAGCCAAATCAGGTCAGGAATTTGGGAGCTCATTCAAGCTCCTGGGTCATATAAGCCAGACCAGGTCGGGAGTTCGGGAGCTCATTCAAGCTCCCGGGTCACATAAGCCAAATCAGGTCGGGAGTTCGGGATCTCATTCAAGCTCCCGAGTCACATAAGCCAGGTCAGGTTGGGAGCTCGGCCGTGGGAGCTTGGGATCTCGGCTAAGGCTCCCTGGCATATTTGCCAGCTCAGCTCGGGAGGTTGGGATCTGAGCTCGGCCGCCTAAATCTTAGCTCAGCTTAGCTTCGGGTGTTAGTTTATTTTCAGGTGTTTATCATGCCTCCCTTCAGGGAGCTCAGCTCATCTTTTGGTGAGTTTATTTTCCAAGTGTTAATCTTGCCTCCCTTCAGGGAGCTCAGCTCACCTTCGGGTGTTAGTTTATTTTCAGGTGTTTATCATGCCTTCCTTCAGGGAGCTCAGCTCACCTTCGGGTGTTAGTTTATTTTCAGGTTTTTATCATGCCTCCCTTCAGGGAGCTCAGCTCACCTTCGGGTGAGTTATTTTCAAGTGTTAATCTTGCCTCCCTTCAGGGATCTCAGCTCACCTTCGGGTAGTTTATTTTCATGTGTTTATCATGCCACCCTTCAGGGAGCTCAGCTCACCTTCGAGTGTTTATTTTCAAGTGTTAATCTTGTCTCCCTTCAGGGAGCTCAGCTCACCTTCGGGTTGTTTATTTACAGGTGTTTATCATGCCTCCATTCAGGGAGCTTAGCTCACCTTCGGGGGTGTATTTTCAAGTTTTAATCTTGTCTCCCTTCAGGGATCTCAGCTCACCTTCGTGTACTTTATTTTCAGGTGTTTATCATGCTTCCCTTTAGGTAGCTCAGCTCACCTTCGGGGGTGTATTCAAGTGTTAATCTTGCCTCCCTTCAGGGAGCTCAGCTCACCTTTGGGTGTATAGTTTATTTTCAGGTGTTTATAATGCCTTCCTTTAGGGAGCTCATCTCAGCCCACCTTCGGGAGTTAATTTATTTTTAAGTGTTATCATGCCTCCCCTCAGGGAGATCAGCTCAGCTCACCTTAGGGTGAGTATTACTATGTTTATCTTGTTTCCCTTAGGGAGCTCAGCTCACCTTAGGATGTTAATGAGCGCGACTCAGATTATGATAACATAAAAATAGTAACAAAACTGAGCTTGCATAATATGGAAAAAATCTAAGTGTTTACATCCACAATTACAAAAATTAATTCTCATTCTCTCCCTCACCCTCGCCCTTCTCGGCCTCGCCCTCGCCCTCCTTTGCCGCCTCTCCTGAGGTGAGGGAGAGGGCAAACCCATACAAGTCCAGGAAGTTTACGGGGATACCTTCAGGAGGAAAACCAGCCGCCCTGAACTGCTAGGTGCAGCCTTCAAAACCTTTAGCTAGATAGCCGTAGGCTTGGACAACTATCTCGTCCATAAACTCGTATGACTTCAGGAAGCCTTCTTTGAAGCCTCAGATCCCTTAGCCATCTCGGTTCGGGAAAGTTCCAGTTCTTGGAGGGCTTGAGCAAGTTAATCCTGCGAGCCCTTAATTTCGCCCTGCAGGGCTTCCTTCTACACCTCGGAGACTCGGAGGTCATTCTGCTGCTTCAGCCGATCAGCCTGGAAGCCCATCCACATCTCCTCCATCTGAGCTCGGAGATTAGCCACCTCCTTGTCATGAGCAAGCTTCAGAGCCTCAAGCTCTTGGTTCAGCTCAGCAACATGAGCCTCAAAACCCCTAGTGTCCTTCATGAGTTTCTGAGCAATAGAGGCTTGGAGGGACACCTTGGCATTCAGAGCGCCGTCCTGACATAGGAAAAATATCAAATAAACATGAGAACATAAAGGAGGGACATCAAATAACTAAAAAAGGTTAGTTACCTCAGCTGAGGCAGTGTTGGAGCGTTGTAACAGCTCGGCCCATCCAAGGCTTTTCACATAGTCAGCATCAGTCTAGGAGAGCATTTCCCTGAGAACTGAGCCGGCTGCTGGAGTGGGCCCGACCCCCACGATGCGGAGGTCATCGTGATGCATATCAAAAAAGTTGGTCCTGCACCGGACCACGGGTGTTTGGGGTTTCTCTGACTTGAACTGCCGGAGAGGCACCACCTCGAGAATGCTAAACTTCCTAGTGTCTAGCTCCACCACCTCAGGATGGGTGCTCGAGGTAGCACACCTTTTTGAGCCCTTTGGAGGAGTAGTGGAGGGCTCAGATGTGGTAGCAGCTCGGGGTGAGGGAGCCTTGGGCTTAGCCGAGCTCCCTTTGGCTTGACCCCCCGGCTGGACAGTTGTCTTCTTCTTCTTCTCCAGCATCCTCTTCATGGCAGCATCCATGACTCTTTTTTCTGAGCAAGTAAAAAAGAGGTCAGCAAAAAAAAAGAATAATATAATAAGAGAGCAAGGGCGGGGGAGGGACATACCTAGGTTGCCTTGGACCGAAACATCGGCCGAGCTGAGCCCGTGATGGCAGAGCAAATCCTCTGCTAGAAGGGCAGCGGTATCAAAGCACCTTCCTCCTATAACCCTCTGAGCTCCTGTGAATAGCTCTCCCTAACGAAAGCCCGGATTAAGGGTAGGCAAAATGGGGAGAGCATCCCTCCAGGTCGAGCATATATCCCAATCATCGGAGGGATGAACAAAAAAGAAAGAATTTTTCCAGTTCTTTTTGGAACTGGGAGAACCCTTGAAGAACTTGCAGTTAGGTCTATAAGAAAAGTAAAAGGGGCCCTCCTTAGACCGTTTGGGGAGCAAGAAATTGAAAATGGTATAACAAGTTACTTCAAAACCTAGAGTCCTAAAGAGGACAACAAAACCACAAAGAGTACGGAAAGAATTTGGGGTGAACTGCCCTAAATGAAGCTCATAGTAGCGGCTGAGCTGTTGGAAGATCGGAGGAATGGGAAACCTAAGACCTGCTTCTAATTGATCTACGTAAAAGGTGTAATACCCCTTTGGGGGATTGTGAGATCGGTCATCGAGATCAGGAATAATGAACTCATAGTTCACGGGGGCGTGAGATAGAGCTCTTATCTTGTCCTCGTCCGAGGCATCTAGCTCGGAGGGGTATAGCTCATACCACGGCACCGTAGGGATGGGGTCATCGCCCTGCTCATCGTCCTGAGCTGAAGAAAAGGTAGGAGTAGGGTCCCTGCCCTTAGGCTTTCCTGCTGAGGTAATTGCGACGGAATCATATCGATCCACCTCAGCAAACACCTCATCCAAACTCCCATGTTGGGAGTGAGACGGGGAGGCCATTGAAAAGAGTGGATACTTACTTAGGAAGCTCGGGAAAAACAGGGGAATGATAAAGAAAGTTGAAGGGAGCACTGAGAAGAAAATCGAGAGAAAAGTAAGCAAACACAAAGAGTGAGAAAAGTGAAAATAAATTTTCACAGCGGTGACCTATTTATAGAAAGCATGGGTGGATCGGGACCGTCGATTTTTGGGCAGGTGTATGGCTCAGATATCCTAGAATTCAAAAAGTTACCATTGGGACGTCATCATTATGTGCTGATAGTCGTGTTTTGTTTGCATTTGTTAATGTTATTTTGTTAGTAGTTTGCATGCACTTATATGTTTTAGTTCATGTTTTATCTTAGTTTTGTAGTTTGCATGTGTAACGCCCCGAATTTATCTTAATTGAGCTTAGTTGAGTTAATTAAAGATTTCAGAGTTCACGAGCCGACTTGATTTTGATCAGGATCTTTTTTGCAAATTTTGGAATTTTCAGGGACTAAAATGCAAAAATAGAGATTGTTAGATATTTAATGGGCTTTTGACTTTTCTTCCCCATTCCTTCTCCTTCTTCTTCCTCTCTCCCTCGCCTCTCTCCTCCATAGACAAGGCCCCAAACCCATTCCAAGCTTTGTGATTTCGATTTCCGGTCGATCCGTCCGTTGGAATTTAATTCTGAAGGTAGATTAGCGATCACGGCAACGAGAGCTCCGTTATACCGTAAGTATTTCTTCGATCAGATACGTTTTGTTTTTCGGATGTTGTTAGAATCGACTGAGTTTTGAGTATGTTATTCTTGGCAGAGTTCTGATTGTTTATTCTCTTTCGGTTTTGAATTTGGACGTCGTTCGGAATTGTTTTCATTTTTGGAAGATTATTCGAAATTTGGGTTTTGGAGATTTGTTGGGTTTGAGCCATTTTTGGGTTTGATGGTTGATTTGAGTATATTGGATTGATATTATACTGTCTGTATTTCCGGTTTGATCAGTTTTAGCCGTTATGCCGCCAGTTTGATTTTTGGATTATCAATCGTTTATATTGATGAGATTTTGGATTTAGGAGTTGGAATTGAGTTTGAATGGTTGATTTGGATGGATTGACATTGGAATTCTTTTATATCTCCTTTCAGATTCAGTTGCAGATTTTGGAGTTCAGAAATTACAGAATTCGAATCGTTGACGAATTGATCGAGGTTTGATATCGAGGTTACTTTATTATTTGACTTGAATCGAATGATGTTTGATTGAGCCTTTTTTTTTGTGCTTGTAGCTTGTCCGGATTTCAGCTACGTCAATCAAAGAAGAGGTAAAAGATGACTTTGGAATGGAATAGGACGATTAAATCGAATCCGGAATGATTCGAGTGTCCTAGGGAAAATCACATACTTTCATGCTTCTTGAATTATATGTTATTTGTTTTACTAGAATCAGTTGAATGAGTTTTGATTTGCATTGCATTCATATTGAGCTAATTACCTTTGTTTTGCGGGCAAGAGAGGCCCAGAAGAGTTAGATGTTCTGTGGACTATAGTTGAGTGACATTGGTTTGCAGATTTTTACCAATTGTCGAGAAACACTCTCTACATGTGCCCAGAGTCTAGAGGAGAAAAATATGCACCGTCCACCTCGATCGGGAGAGTCGGTGTGGTTGTGATATTTTGTCCTCGGGATCCCAATTCAGAAAAGAGAACTTTTACCTTGTGATTATCCAGACTTGATAATCCTTGTTTTAAAGACATGCATTGCACTTTATGCAATTGATTTGGAGTTATTGACATGCTATTGGAACTCTTGTTTGGTTATTTCATATATCGCGTTCGATATATTATTTGATATGCATGCTTTGTCTCTTTTACTGAGAATTGTATTCTCACAGGATTATCCGGCTGTCGTTTTGTTTGTATGTGTACTTGACGGCCGGTGGGACAGGATCGAGTCAGAAATCGCATGGCTAGGTGGTCGAGTTGATAGAGTGAGGCCTCGTTATTGTAGGAGTCGATTTTGTTTTCCAACTCGGTTGTACTTGTTGTATTTTGATTGTAGAACTTAGAAGTGATGCATGTTCTACTAGATTGATTATTGTACAACTCTAGAACTTCATGTATTGTATTTTGACAGTCGGATATATCAATGCATGTTTACGATTAAGTTGGTTTATGGTTTTGCAGTTTTCCAAGCTTTAGCTTTGTTGGGAGTGTTTTTCAGTGCAGGTCTAAGGGGCAGCGCGCCCGCACGACTCGAGGAGCGCCCGCGCCTCCCCTGGGTTTGGAATTTCGCATTTTGCGAAATTCCGGCGCGCCCACGCCTATAGTTCGCTTTTTTTAAAAAAAAAAATTGATTTCTTTTCCGTGGCTCCTCGTTTTCGTTTGTGTTTAATTAAACGAGTTTAGATGATTAGAAACGGGGTCTCACATTTAGATGATTGAGTTATTTAATTGTTTGTTTAAATACCATGCGAGCATGCTTTATTATGTGAAGATTACTTGAACTACATGATTTGTGATGTTAATTGTAAAGCATGAATTATCTGGAATATAAACTATAATTGTTTCTCAATTGAAATTGAATATTTCTGAGATAGAAGAAAATTGTTGAATAGAGATTATGGACACGAGATGATTAAGATTGAGATTGAGATGTTTGTGTCCTAATGCTCTCGAAATTGAGATATGTGTTCCTCGATAAATTTTTGAACAGGAAAATTTCATATCGAAATTCGATTGAACGAGGTTGTTCTATGACCGCAGAATGGATGTTACTCTAACGCCGATGGAAGCCTTGTTGATGAGGTTCCAGACCTTTCAACCCCCAACCCTGAGAAGTTCAGAGAGTGCAGTGGAATGTGTGAATTGGTTAGAAGAAATCGACCAGTTATTTGATTCTCTGGAATACAACAATGACCGTAGAATTCGGTTAGTTATGTACCAACTGTAAGGGACTGCCAAAATTTGGTGGATTTCTAGGAATAAGGCATTAGAGAATCAAGGTTTGGTTGTTTTGTGGAGTTTGTTCAAAGCTGAATTTCTTAGGCAGATTTCGTTCCAAAAACCGACCGTGTACAGAGTGATTACAACTAGAGATCGTTTGCAACCGAGAGGACGGTCATTCAAGAAGTATGGGAGTAGTTTTTCCAGCTCCAGCGGATCGAAACAGTCTGGTTCCGGACATAGTTCTGGATCTTCCGGTGTATCTTGCAATAACTGTGGAGGTCAACACCTCAGTGAGCATTGCCTTGGGATTTCTGGATGCTGCAATATCTGCCATCTGCCAGGACACTTTGCTAGGAGATGTCCTCAGCGTTATACCAGTGGGTCTCAATCGGGGAGTTCTTTTAGACCGATGGTTCAACAGGAGGGGCAAGCTCGTGTAGTTCCCTCATTTCAACCGCCGCACGAGAATCGGCCTAGAGGCTCTTCGATCATGAATCAACCTCTGATTCAACAGACGTTGAATATTTCTCTCCATGAGGATACGCATACTTGTGTTGCACCCGATGATGACACAATAGGTAATTGTGGAGTATGATTTTATGCTCTTATTCTGATAGTTCTGTTACGCTCCTTATTCTTAACTTAGGATATTACTATGATGCATCCTATGCCTTTTGATCTTTTGCATTCCATAGTTTCTTTTGTCTGTTGTATGATCGCTTGATTTCAGAATTGTACGGAGGAATTCTCTTTGTATACAGTTGATGTCTTAGAATCTAGCCCGAATTGGTTGATAAACCAGTGGTTAGAGAGTTTGCTAGTATTGCCAGATGAGATTCCGGGATTGCCTCTGATTTATGAAGTTAATTTCAACAACGACTTGAGATCAGACATCATCATTTGAGAGTAGTAAGAAAGAGGTATGGAAGAGTGGATTCGGAATGAGGTATGGCCGCTTTGATTCTGTTGTAGTACCGTTTGAATTTTAAACTCGTCTTCAGTTTTATAGACCCTTTGAACTGAACCTATCAGAGATGTTAGATGAATTCGTAAGTATTCGATCGGTGGATTTCTCATCCGTATAAAGAGTTGTACTGATCTTTTAGATTCTTGGTTGATGATCGCAGATTGCATGCCGAGCAGTGATACGCTATTTTACCGACGGAATTTTGATTGGTTTGAGGTGTTCTTATCAACCATGTTATCTGGAGGTGGAATTTCTGTTGATCACCTCACGACCGGCACAAAATGAATTGATCTATATCGACGTCTTTACCTAGAATTTGAAGAGGTTTGAGTCCTATCTCAGATTCTGTGAGAAATTCTTATCGTTCGTAAAGCCGATTACTCAGCAGGATATATTCTTATGTCTGAACTTAATCTCATGAGACCAGTTCTTATAGATTTGAATAAGAGATTGACCAGCGCTTCAGAATCCTTTATTCTTCTGTATTGCATACCTTACGGTGCTTTGCACATATTCTTATTGAGATTTGAGGTTTATTCTTGTTTGGAAGAATCAATTATTAGCCTGAGCATCGAGACAGCTGAAGACGCTCGAGACTCAATGTATGAATCTAGACTTTGATCTCGTCGCGATCTTATTGATTAGAAGATCTGTATCGCTTTTCTTATGAGGAAATTTCCGTAATCTTTCCTAATGTTGGTAGCGGTAGTAATAATTTTCCGTACAGACTGAGTATAAGAAAGAGAAGATGATTAGAAGTACTGAGGAATTTCTGATTGGAATCTTTTCATTCCGGGGATATCGAATGCAGCAGCTGTTGCTCTAAGCTGAAAGATATGTTTTTATTTTATCTACTTGTTGGAAAACGCGGCTCTCTGATCAATCACGATTGATACCCGGTGCAGCGGAAGTTTAAAATTTTTATCATGGAACAATTCCATGGTGTGGGTATCAACCATTCAACGATTAAATTATTGTGTGTGTAAAATTCAAATAACAATTAATTAAATTTTACCTTCAATCTCGAAGCGAGATTAATGGACACCACACAGATTTCTCTGCGCTTCTTGTATCTCCCAGGAACTGATGAACTCCTTCAATCAGGTCCACGAATGGGGTTTAAATCCCTCTGATAGATTGCACTAGAAAATCTATCAGAAGTTTTTCTGCGAAGAGATTAAACGAATCTGATTCGTTATTCCTGACTGCAATTCAAAATCACAGACCGGAATTTCTCGGGCAGAGAACAGGGAGGGGTCGGCCGATTATTACTTTGAGAGGCTAGGGTTTTCGATTTTTACTTCTCAAAAATAATGAGCTGTTGTTTCTAATTTCTGTACTGCAATAACTTATTTATAATGCAGGCCACTAACACCTTAGGGCCCATTAGTCATAAGTTGAGGCCCGACAAGCAAAGCCCGCACGTTCAGAAATTAATATAAAATTCATCGTGACTCCGATTGATGAACCGATTTCACCAATGTGCACAGAAACCATTTCTGCACATTTTAAAGTCAAAATAAATTTTCCTGAATCCGAATTCAGTGGTTTCCAAAAATGCCCATCCCTATGTCATTTTAGGAAATCCTACTCCCTTACTCTTATTTAAGAAGTCCAACTTCTTTATTCATTAAATTTAACTCTTTAAATTTAACTATCTCAACGGGGATTAAAACTCCATTACACTGTGTGACCCTCAATGGTTCAGGGATACAGCTAGCCGTGGGCTCACAACTCCTTGTGACTCGGAACAACACTTTCCGACTTGCCCAACGAATCATGGTAAAGCGCCTAGCAACATCGCCCCATGATTCCCTAGGTATCACTGATAGTGCCTACAAGAACCAGTAGATTTTGGTTAGCGTACAGTACGGTCCCTTCATCCATATATCCCGATCGAATCAACAACCATTGGAATATCGAGAGTCGCTCAAGATTCGATAACTATGCAATACATCTTGAAGATCAAATTAGTGACATCGCATGTGCTACTAAGAAACCATTTCTTAAATCACATCAAGTACTCTGGCCAGAGATTTGTCACACTAATATCTCCTCAGATTGCATAGGATATCCACACTCGCAAGTATGTGGTGAATCCTTGACAACAATGCATCGACTCCTATATGTGTCGTAACTGTACCCAATCCCGACACCTGATGACCCCCATAGAGTCGGTAAACGAGTCAAAGCACAGCACTAGCATATAGAGTCTCCATGATGTTTCAAGTCGTAAGGACTAATGGTGTACAACCAAAACCGCGGACTTTATCCACTCGATAAGTGATAACCACTTGGAAAGTCCGGATAGGGTAGTTCGATTATTCATCCTATGAATATCCATTTGCATGCTTCGAACATCTCCATGTTCCCTACCAATGAAACGTGGTACTCCGCATCGCAAATGCTAGTCTCAAACTCGAGCGATCCTTATCCTTATTATCGGACGGCTCAATCGACTAGGAACAGTTTAGAATATACAGTGACTATAAGATGTATTTCATGATAGACATCTCCATGTTCTACCACATCTTACATACACTATAGTATATTCAAGGTCTTTATCAAAACAACAATAGTATATCACAATATAACAATATGAAGTAATATAAAGTCATTGCCATAAAAGTGTAAATAATATTAAACAAAAGATTGTTTATACAAAGAGTCATCAAAGCCCATAGCCACACAGTTGGCTCACTGGGCACCCACTCTTACAATCTCCCACTTGCCCTATAGCTAACTAGTCATACTACGTAGACCCATTGCTTCGCGATGTTTGTCAAACAATGGTCCTGGCAAGGGCTTAGTAAGCGGATCAGCGATATTGTCTGCAGAGGCCACTCGTTCGACAATGATGTCTCCTCTCTCCACAATCTCCCGGATTATGTGGTATTTCCTCAGTACGTGTTTGGATCTTTTATGAGACCTTGGTTCCTTTGCTTGAGCAACGGCACCCGTGTTGTCACAGTACACCGGGACTGGACCAACAAATTCAGGAATAACGCCCAACTCTTGGACGAACTTCCTCATCCAAACGGCCTCTTTAGCAGCAGCTGATGCTGCAATGTATTCAGCCTCAGTGGTGGAATCCGCTGTGGTGTCCTGCTTGGAACTCTTCCAAGAGACAGCACCGCCATTGAGCATGAACACAAATCCAGAGGTTGACTTCGAGTCATCCACGTCACTTTGGAAGCTAGAGTCGGTATAGCCTTCCAGTTTGAGTTCTCGTCCTCCATAAACCATGAACATATTCTTAGTCCTTCGTAAGTACTTAAGAATGTCTTTCACGGCTTTCCAATGCATTTGACCAGAATTAGACTGATATCTGCTCGTGACACTCAGAGCAAATGCTACATCCGGTCTGGTAGATATCATCCCATACATGATACTACCTATAGCTGACGCATATGGTACATGTGTCATATTCTCTATCTCTGTATCAGTCTTGGGACACATAGACTTGGATAGAGAAACTCCATGACACATGGGTAGATGTCCTCTCTTGGACCCATCCATTGAAAACCGTTTCAATATGGTATCGATGTAGGTTGATTGAGTGAGTCCTATCATTCTCTTAGATCTATCTCTATAGATCTGTATCCCAAGAATGTAGGATGCCTCACCCAAATCCTTCATCGAAAATCTACCTGATAACCATATCTCTGTTGACTGCAACATCCCTACATCATTCCCAATGAGTAGGATGTCATCAACATAAAGTACTAAGAATGTCACCGCATCCTTAACTACTTTCTTGTACACGCAAGGTTCCTCCGGGTTCTTGATGAAACCAAAATCTTTAATTGTTTCATCAAATTTCTGGTTCCAACTTCTTGATGCTTGTTTTAGACCATAAATTGATCTCTGAAGCTTGCATACCTTATGCTCGCTTCCCATGGATGTGTACCCCTCAGGCTGCTTCATATAGATTTCTTCCTTAATGTCTCCATTAAGAAAAGCAGTCTTCACATCCATTTGCCATATCTCATAGTCATACCATGCAGCTATGGCAATAAGGATTCTTATGGACTTGAACATAGCAACTGGTGAAAAGGTTTCATCATAGTCAACTCCTTGCCTTTGAGTATAACCTTTCGCCACCAATCGCGCCTTGTAGGTCAATACCTTACCATCAGGCCCAAGCTTTCTTTTGTAGATCCATTTACACCCTATTGGAACAATTCCATCGGGAGGATCTACTAAAGACCAAACTTGGTTTGTATGCATCGAATCCAATTCTGACTGCATAGCTTCAAGCCATAAATTCGAATCCGCATCAGAAATTGCTTCCTTGAAGTTTCTTGGATCACATCCAATGTCGGGTTCATCTTGATCCCCTTCAAGAAGAAGACCATATCGAATAGGAGGTCTAGAAGTCCTCTCGGATCTTCTAGGTTCAGGCGTGTCCAGCAATGGTTCCTGAGGTGTAGGATCGTTATTTTGTATTTCGGGTTCTTCTCGAACCTCTTCGAGTTCCATCATCTCGCCTTTCTTATCCAATAAGAACTCCTTCTCCAAGAAGGTGGCATTCCTAGAAACAAACACCTTTGTTTCAGCAGGATAATAGAAATAATATCCGATTGAATTCTTCGGATACCCTACAAAATAACATAAGCTGGATCGACTATCCAACTTATCTCCCACTGTCCGCTTCACGTAAGCAGGACATCCCCAAATCCTCAAGTACGAATACTTAGGAGCTTTGCCATTCCATAACTCGTATGGTGTTTTGTCCACTGCTTTAGTGTGGACGTTGTTCAACAACAATACCGCCGTTTCAAGCGCATAGCCCCAAAACGAAGGTGGAAGCTCAGTGAAGCTCATCATAGATCGAACCATGTCCAACAAAGTTCGATTACGACGCTCCGATACACCATTAAGCTGTGGTGTCATAGGAGGAGTCCACTGAGAGAGAATCCCATTCTCTTTTAGATAGTCCAAAAACTCGGTACTTAAGTATTCTCCACCTCGATCCGATCGAAGTGCTTTAATACTTTTACCTAGCTTGTTTTCTACTTCAGCCTTGAATTCTTTGAACTTTTCAAATGCTTCAGATTTATATTTCATTAAATATAAATACCCATACCTTGAATAATCATCAGTAAAGGTAATGAAGTAGGTGTGGCCATGTTGAGTCCCTACTCTAAATGGACCACAAACATCTGTATGGATCAAATCCAACAGATTCTGACTACGCTCAGGTTTCCCCTTAAAAGGAGATTTAGTCATTTTTCCTTTTAGGCAGGATTCACAAGTATGTAGAGAGTTAATATCAGACATATTAAACATGCCCTCTCCCACTAGCTTGTTCATCCTCCTTGAGGAAATATGACCTAGTCTAGCGTGCCAAAGGTTTGCTGGGTTTTGACTATCGATTTTCCTTTTGTTTGTTGTCGCCGGTTTATCAACATAATTCACTGGAACGTCTTTTAGTTTTAAGTTGTATAGATCGTTTTCAAGTTGTCCATTTCCAATTAAACATTCATTCTTGTAAATATTGCAAATCCCATTCACAAAATTGCAAGAATAACCATCTCTATCAAGCATAGAAATAGAAATAATGTTTTTAATTAAATCTGGCACAAATAAAACATCTCTTAACAATAATTTAAAACCGTTCTGCAAAGTCAAACAAACATCTCCAATGGCCGTAGCTTCAACTCTGGAACCATTCCCGAGCCTTAGCTGGGTCTCACCCATTCTAAGCCTGCGACTTCTTGTCATCACCTGCAAATCATTGCAAATGTGAGATCCACATCCGGTATCCAATACCCAAGAAGTTGTATTAAGTGACATGTTTATTTCAATATAGAACATACCCTTTGCAGTTCCCAACTGCTCAAGATATTCCTTGCAGTTGCGCTTCCAATGACCCGGCTTCTTGCAGTAATGACAAACATCCTTGGATTTTCCATTGTTTGAAGCCTTTGTCTTTTGCTTCTTCTCGGGCTCGACTTTCTTGGGTGGGGTAGAACGTTTCTTGCCCTTCATACTTGGCCCCTTCTTAGCAGAAGATGAGGAGCCCACCAAGAAAGCTGGCTTATCCTTCTTAAGTGTGGATTCATATGTAACGAGCATATTGACCATCTCTTCTAGGGTGGCCTCTATCTTGTTCATATTAAAATTTATCACAAATCCATCAAATGAAGAAGGAAGAGACAGAAGCAATAAATCCACATTGAGTTCATGCTCCAACACCAAATCTAGGGTCGCCAACTTCTGTATGAGCCAAATCACTCGTACCCCATGATCACGGACCGAAGTCCCTTCACGCATGCGGCACGTCATCAACTCCTTAATAGTAGCGAACCTTTCAGCCCTCGACTGAGCCCCAAAAAGTTCCTTGAGTTGCGCATGAATGTCAGCAGCATTCACTGTGTCCTCAAATCGCCTCTGGAGTTCATCAGACATCGAGGCTTGCATATAGCATTTGGTCTTGATGTCATGGTCACACCATGCATCAAGTTTGGCCAATTCCTCCGGACTTATGTCAGCTGGTGCTTCCTTCGGAGGTGCTTTCTCTAACACGTAGAGCATTTTCTCCGAAGTTAAGACAATCTTCAACTTCCGGAACCATTCCGTATAGTTGGCGCCAGTCAACTTGTTTTGTTCGAGGATCGAGAATAATGGATTTCGCGAATTCATTGTATGAAATACTGAAAAGAAAAACAGACATATATCAATGATTGTTTAACAATTTACTAAGACATAAAATAGGCGAATTTAATTTTATGAATCTCACTCCCACTATTTTAACGATTTCACCACCCTCTAGTGAAAACGGGAAACTTTTTCCTTAGTGAGAACATGGAGTCCAATTGACAAACATGGTCCCGAATAATATCAGCCAACCATAATTATCAAAAGGTAGAACCCAATTGCTTCCAAAGCAACCCCCATGTGTTTACCTCATGTCCAATAAGGGCCCAATAATATGACGCCGTTTAAAGTGACATGTCAAGATGACCCATCAATATTAAGTTGTGATGGACGGTCGCCATGTGGATCCCCCAATAATATGAGCCGATCCCATGGGAGTTCCACCCAACTTACAACATTTGTCGATCCAATGTACAGCTTTCCGACGGACGGGCCCCCCCAATAATATGAGCCGGACCGTATCCGCGGGTAGCATCACATACATTGACCATTGATGGAAGGTGGGAACATTTAAACAAATTTAAATTTCCTTTATTTATCTTGATATAAATTTTAAATCATATTTAAAATGAGGGATTTTTAATTATAAAATATTTGTCTCATCATATTCATTTTATTGCATGCTTGCCGGATTCACGCAATTTATGTCTAAACATGCATACAATCATAATATCAAATATTATATAGGATGATCGATTCCATTTCTAATTGACCCGTGGTTGCCAATCACGGGTCTTAGTCCAATCCTAGGTAATATGCAGTATGCAATGCAATCCTATTACATGTGCTTCCAATTTACATTTCTTCAGTCTTTATTGTCTGCTGGGCCCACCATCTTCAAATCTTGATCTCCCACTAAATCTAATGCATTTACAATAAATAACAATGACAAGTAGGGGATACATTTTTAGGGGTGGGAACGGGCTATAAACCAAGCCCACTTTTATTACATATGACATTCATATCGGGCCATAAACCAGGCCCATTAATAAAACCAACAACAATAAAAACAAAATGTAAATTCCTAACATACACCTACAAAATTGGTCATGGCAATCGATCATCCTTATCCAATAACATTTAATTCAAAATTAATTTATTGGATAACATGCAGTGGCAATTCAAATTTAAACAAGATAAAATCATATTTTATATATAAAATCTCATTTCACATATAAAATCATATTTTATCTCTATATCAAATAAAATCATATTTTATCTATAAAATCCAATTTTACAAATAAAATCATATTTTACTCAATATATCATAAGATCATATCTTATCATCAATTGTACCAAAATAATTGAATTCAAAATTCAATTTACGGATAAAACATTAAAATTTTCCAAAAATTCAAATTTATCCAAAATCAATTTTAAAATTTACGAACTCGAACAATTCGATCCGAAATCTCGTGAACCAATCAAAAACAATTTTTGACCGGACCAAAAATAAAATTTTATCACATTAAAATTAATAAAAATTTAATTTTTCCCGCGGGCCGCCCGGGACACTCCCGGGCCGGTCCGCACCCGGGGCGCGGGCCGGGGGCAGCCCGGCTGCCCCCTTAGGGCAGCAACAATTGCTGCCCTGGCGGCGCCTGGTGCCGCCGCTGGGCGGCGCCATGCGTCGCCCTGGGCGGCGCCGAGCGCTGCCCTGCGCAGCGCCCAGCGCTGCGCTGGGCAGCGCCCAGCGCTGCCCTGGGCGGCGTCGTGCACCGCCCTGGGCGGCGACGGTCGCCGCCCTGGGCGGCGACGTGCGCCCCCTTTGGGCGGCGCCGTGCGCCTCCCCCGGGGGCAGCGACCATCGCCGCCCCCTCCGGGCAGCGATCCAATCGCTGCCCGGGTTTTGCCCCGGAAAAAAAAATTTTTATTTAAAAATATTTATTTTGTTTCAAAAACCGAGACTCAAAAATTTTGTACAATTG
Source organism: Henckelia pumila (assembly GCF_033568475.1). NCBI lineage: Eukaryota > Viridiplantae > Streptophyta > Magnoliopsida > Lamiales > Gesneriaceae > Henckelia > Henckelia pumila. The sequence goes on along the minus strand of NC_133120.1, from coordinate 57,964,909 downwards.
ATTAATTCAATCGTTTGATCTGAGCAACCTGGCTCTGATACCACTGTTGGAAAACGCGGCTCTCTGATCAATCACGATTGATACCCGGTGCAGCGGAAGTTTAAAATTTTTATCATGGAACAATTCCATGGTGTTCTTATCAACCATGTTATCTGGAGGTGGAATTTCTGTTGATCACCTCACGACCGGCACAAAATGAATTGATCTATATCGACGTCTTTACCTAGAATTTGAAGAGGTTTGAGTCCTATCTCAGATTCTGTGAGAAATTCTTATCGTTCGTAAAGCCGATTACTCAGCAGGATATATTCTTATGTCTGAACTTAATCTCATGAGACCAGTTCTTATAGATTTGAATAAGAGATTGACCAGCGCTTCAGAATCCTTTATTCTTCTGTATTGCATACCTTACGGTGCTTTGCACATATTCTTATTGAGATTTGAGGTTTATTCTTGTTTGGAAGAATCAATTATTAGCCTGAGCATCGAGACAGCTGAAGACGCTCGAGACTCAATGTATGAATCTAGACTTTGATCTCGTCGCGATCTTATTGATTAGAAGATCTGTATCGCTTTTCTTATGAGGAAATTTCCGTAATCTTTCCTAATGTTGGTAGCGGTAGTAATAATTTTCCGTACAGACTGAGTATAAGAAAGAGAAGATGATTAGAAGTACTGAGGAATTTCTGATTGGAATCTTTTCATTCCGGGGATATCGAATGCAGCAGCTGTTGCTCTAAGCTGAAAGATATGTTTTTATTTTATCTACTTGTTGGAAAACGCGGCTCTCTGATCAATCACGATTGATACCCGGTGCAGCGGAAGTTTAAAATTTTTATCATGGAACAATTCCATGGTGTGGGTATCAACCATTCAACGATTAAATTATTGTGTGTGTAAAATTCAAATAACAATTAATTAAATTTTACCTTCAATCTCGAAGCGAGATTAATGGACACCACACAGATTTCTCTGCGCTTCTTGTATCTCCCAGGAACTGATGAACTCCTTCAATCAGGTCCACGAATGGGGTTTAAATCCCTCTGATAGATTGCACTAGAAAATCTATCAGAAGTTTTTCTGCGAAGAGATTAAACGAATCTGATTCGTTATTCCTGACTGCAATTCAAAATCACAGACCGGAATTTCTCGGGCAGAGAACAGGGAGGGGTCGGCCGATTATTACTTTGAGAGGCTAGGGTTTTCGATTTTTACTTCTCAAAAATAATGAGCTGTTGTTTCTAATTTCTGTACTGCAATAACTTATTTATAATGCAGGCCACTAACACCTTAGGGCCCATTAGTCATAAGTTGAGGCCCGACAAGCAAAGCCCGCACGTTCAGAAATTAATATAAAATTCATCGTGACTCCGATTGATGAACCGATTTCACTAATGTGCACAGAAACCATTTCTGCACATTTTAAAGTCAAAATAAATTTTCCTGAATCCGAATTCAGTGGTTTCCAAAAATGCCCATCCCTATGTCATTTTAGGAAATCCTACTCCCTTACTCTTATTTAAGAAGTCCAACTTCTTTATTCATTAAATTTAACTCTTTAAATTTAACTATCTCAACGGGGATTAAAACTCCATTACACTGTGTGACCCTCAATGGTTCAGGGATACAGCTAGCCGTGGGCTCACAACTCCTTGTGACTCGGAACAACACATTCCGACTTGCCCAACGAATCATGGTAAAGCGCCTAGCAACATCGCCCCATGATTCCCTAGGTATCACTGATAGTGCCTACAAGAACCAGTAGATTTTGGTTAGCGTACAGTACGGTCCCTTCATCCATATATCCCGATCGAATCAACAACCATTGGTATATCGAGAGTCGCTCAAGATTCGATAACTATGCAATACATCTTGAAGATCAAATTAGTGACATCGCATGTGCTACTAAGAAACCATTTCTTAAATCACATCAAGTACTCTGGCCAGAGATTTGTCACACTAATATCTCCTCAGATCGCATAGGATATCCACACTCGCAAGTATGTGGTGAATCCTTGACAACAATGCATCGACTCCTATATGTGTCGTAACTGTACCCAATCCCGACACCTGATGACCCCCATAGAGTCGGTAAACGAGTCAAAGCACAGCACTAGCATATAGAGTCTCCATGATGTTTCAAGTCGTAAGGACTAATGGTGTACAACCAAAACCGCGGAATTTATCCACTCGATAAGTGATAACCACTTGGAAAGTCCGGATAGGGTAGTTCGATTATTCATCCTATGAATATCCATTTGCATGCTTCGAACATCTCCATGTTCCCTACCAATGAAACGTGGTACTCCGCATCGCAAATGCTAGTCTCAAACTCGAGCGATCCTTATCCTTATTATCGGACGGCTCAATCGACTAGGAACAGTTTAGAATATACAGTGACTATAAGATGTATTTCATGATAGACATCTCCATGTTCTACCACATCTTACATACACTATAGTATATTCAAGGTCTTTATCAAAACAACAATAGTATATCACAATATAACAATATGAAGTAATATAAAGTCATTGCCATAAAAGTGTAAATAATATTAAACAAAAGATTGTTTATACAAAGAGTCATCAAAGCCCATAGCCACACAGTTGGCTCACTGGGCACCCACTCTTACACTACTATCGGTAATTCTCTTTGAGTGACGATTGATACAGTTTCGATTTTGAGTTTGAAGCAGGTATGAGAATTCGTTGAAGAAATTCAGATTGGGTTACAGTTTGAGTTTCAGTTCAGTGCCGAGATCGTATGTTGGGAGTAATTGTTTTGTTACGTCAGATGTTTCGAGAAAGCAGAGTATCCAGAGATTGACACTTTTGAGTTATTCAGTATTCTTTCAGATGACAGACGGATATTCAGAGAATTGAGGGATTGATCTTTTCAGTACAGATGCAGAAGGAAGTTTAAAGAATAACTACTGATAATCTGGACTGTCCACAGCTGGTAGCTGAGAGAGAGATCTGATTTCGGTGGTACATTTTATTATTTCAGAATAGAATTGGGAACTTTCGACAGGTGTTGTTGCAGAGCTACCGGTCAGTCTGAGTTTGAATTGCCATCCGAGTTTGATTGATCGATTGATGAATCTGCTATTGTATTCCCTAAGAATGGTTCTCAGACATGATCACATGTTAGTGTTTCTGTCAGAACTTTGGTCAGATTGATTGAATGTCAAATTTGGTCATTTTAGATAGAGATCTTGGTTATGGCCTTTCTTTTGGTATAGTCTTCGAAGAGACTTTTGTTATTCTAGTACACCTGAGTTCAGCAATTATCCTCAGAACGACGGACAGCCAGAATAGATGATATGGATTAGAGGTTTGCCTCTTGTTTAGAAAAAGTTTTTGTATGAGCAGTCTATGCCTTCTCTTAAGCTCAACCTTAACCAGACTTGGTAAATCAAGGTACCGATCCTGAAGGTCCATGGTTCTAATGAGAGGAAGATATGAAACTCCCTGATCCCGGGAGGGGAAAATCTGAAGCATGGTGCTTGACCCTTGCGCTAGCTGACGAGTGTCGCTAACTTTTATGAAGTTCTTGTACAACAAAAACTATCAGATGATTATTTGGATGGAATCTTTTGACAAGTTGTGCGAGAAGAATTGAAAACCTCCATTGTATTGGGATAGTTCTTCTTTTGAATCACCTGTTTTGGGACCAGAATTGTTTCGAGGTTTTGATCAGTTGATGATTTTGTGTCAAGAATGAAGATGACTTGGACTAAGCGGTCGAAGTATTCAGATTTTAGATGCAGAATTTTGTATTTTGGTCGAAAAGATTGAATATTTCGGAAGACTCCGAGTTTCAGAAAGAATTGTCAGAGATGAGAAGAGAGATAAATCGTCTCTGATATTGTTTGAATATCATTAGAGTCCGGAGATGATGGGCGATCTTTCCTACAGACTTGTTTTATTTCGTCTCTTTCTGGTTTTCACGTAGTGTTTTCCGTCTTTTGATGCGGATTATCACCGAATCCTTGTTGTTGGGTTACCATATCAGAATTTCTTTTGCTCTTTAACTGATGAGACCGGATTTGTTGAGATGACAAATTGCTTGAGATGACTAATTCAGAGTTTCGACCTAAATCAGAACAGTTCTGAGACAAATCGTTTCAGTTTGTATTAGTGCAGTGAAGTTGATACGGATTTGAAGAAGCGGTGAGAAGAACAGAGTTTGTTTGGAGCAGAAAATTCAGGGTTAGTCTTGAGAGAAGAATCTTTATTGCAGTCTTGACTCTATCTAGTTCTTATGAGATTGAACCATTTTGATTTCGAGGACGAAATCTATTTTTAGAGGAGGAGAATTGTAACGCCCCGAATTTATCTTCATTGAGCTTAGTTGAGTTAATTAGAGATTTCAGAGTTCACGAGCCGACTTGATTTTGATCAGGATCATTTTTGCAAATTTTGGAATTTTCAGGGACTAAAATGCAAAAATAGAGATTGTTAGATATTTAATGGGCTTTTGACTTTTCTTCCCCATTCCTTCTCCTTCTTCTTCCTCTCTCCCTCGCCTCTCTCCTCCATAGACGATGCCCCAAACCCATTCCAAGCTTTGTGATTTCGATTTTCGGTCGATCCATCCGTTGGAATTTAATTCTTAAGGTAGATTAGCGATCACGGCAACGAGAGCTCCGTTATACCGTAAGTATTTCTCCGATCAGATACGTTTTGTTTTTCGGATGTTGTTAGAATCGACTGAGTTTCGAGTATGTTGTTCTTGGCAGAGTTCTCATTGTTTATTCTCTTTCGGTTTTGAATTTGGATGTCGTTCGGAATTGTTTTCATTTTTGGAAGATTATTCAAAATTTGGGTTTTGGAGATTTGTTGGGTTTGAGCCATTTTTGGGTTTGATGGTTGATTTGAGTTTATTGGATTGATATTATACTGTCTGTATTTCCGGTTTGATCAGTTTTAGCCGTTATGCCGCCAATTTGAGTTTTGGATTATCAATCGTTTATATTGATGAGATTTTGGATTTAGGAGTTGGAATTGAGTTTGAATGGTTGATTTGGATGGATTGACATTGGAATTCTTTTATATCACCTTTCAGATTCAGTTGCAGATTTTGGAGTCCAGAAATTACAAAATTCGAATCGTTGACGAATTGATCGAGGTTTGATATCGAGGTTACTTTATTATTTGACTTGAATCGAATGATGTTTGATTGAGCCTTTTTTTTTTTGTGCTTGTAGCTTGTCCGGATTTCAGCTACGTCAATCAAAGAAGAGGTAAAAGACGACTTTGGAATGGAATAGGACGATTAACTCGAATCCGGAATGATTCGAGAGTCCTAGGGAAAATCACATACTTGCATGCTTCTTGAATTATATGTTATTTGTTTTACTGGAATCAGTTGAATGAGTTTTGATTTGCATTGCATTCATATTGAGCCAATTACCTTTGTTTTGCGGGCAAGAGAGGCCCAGAAGAGTTAGATGTTCTGTGGACTATAGTTGAGTGACATTGGTTAGCAGATTTTTATCAATTGTCGAGAAACACTCTCTATATGTGCCCAGAGTCTAGAGGAGAAAAATATGCACCGTCCACCTCGATCGGGAGAGTCGGTGTGTTGGTGATATTTTGTCCTCGGGATCCCAATTCAGAAAAGAGAACTTTTACCTTGTGATTATCCAGACTTGATAATCCTTGTTTTAAAGACATGCATTGCACTTTATGCAATTGATTTGGAGTTATTGACATGCTATTGGAACTCTTGTTTGGTTATTTCATATATCGCGTTCGATATATTATTTGATATGCATGCTTTGTCTCTTTTACTGAGAATTGTATTCTCACCGGATTATCCGGCTATCGTTTTGTTTGTATGTGTACTTCACGGCCGGTGGGACAGGATCGAGTCAGAAATCGCATGGCTAGGTGGTCGAGTTGATAGAGTGAGGCCTCGTTATTGTAGGAGTCGATTTTGTTTTCCAACTCGGTTGTACTTGTTGTATTTTGATTGTAGAACTTAGAAGTGATGCATGTTCTAATAGATTGATTATTGTACAACTCTAGAACTTCATGTATTGTATTTTTACAGTCGGATATATCAATTCATGTTTACGATTAAGTTGGTTTATGGTTTTGCACTTTCCCAAGCTTTAGCTTTGCTTTTTGGGAGTGTTTTTCAGTGCAGATCTAAGGGGCAGCGCGCCCGCACGACTCGAGGAGCGCCCGCGCCTCCCCTTGGCTTGGAATTTCGCATTCTGCAAAATTCCGGCGCGCCCGCGCCTATAGTTTGATTTTTTTTTAAAAAAAATTGATTTCTTTTCCGTGGCTCCTCGTTTTCGTTTGTGTTTAATTAAACGAGTTTAGATGATTAGAAATGGGGTCTCACATTTAGATGATTGAGTTATTTAATTGTTTGTTTAAATACCATGCGAGCATGCTTTATTATGTGAAGATTACTTGAACTACATGATTTGTGATGTTAATTGTAAAGCATGAATTATCTGGAATATAAACTATAATTGTTTCTCAATTGAAATTGAATATTTCTGAGATAGAAGAAAATTGTTGAATAGAGATTATGGACACGAGATGATTAAGATTGAGATTGAGATGTTTGTGTCCTAATGCTCTCGAAATTGAGATATGTGTTCCTCGATAAATTTTTGAACAGGAACATTTCATATCGAAATTCGATTGAACGAGGTTGTTCTATGACCGGAGAATGGACGTTACTCTAACGCCGATGGAAGCCTTGTTGATGAGGTTCCTGTAAGAGTGGGTGCCCAGTGAGCCAACTGTGTGGCTATGGGCTTTGTTGACTCTTTGTATAAACAATCTTTTGTTTAATATTATTTACACTTTTATGGCAATGACTTTATATTACTTCATATTGTTATATTGTGATATACTATTGTTGTTTTGATAAAGACCTTGAATATACTATAGTGTATGTAAGATGTGGTAGAACATGGAGATGTCTATCATGAAATACATCTTATAGTCACTGTATATTCTAAAACCGTTCCTAGTCGATTGAGCCGTCCGATAATAAGGATAAGGATCGCTCGAGTTTGAGACTAGAATTTGCGATGCGGAGTACCACGTTTCATTGGTAGGGAACATGGAGATGTTCGAAGCATGCAAATGGATATTCATAGGATGAATAGTCGAACTACCCAATCCGGACTTTCCAAGTGGTTATCACTTATCGAGTGGATTAAGTCCGCGGTTTTGGTTGTACACCATTAGTCCTTACGACTTGAAACATCATGGAGACTCTATATGCTAGTACTGTGCTTTGACTCGTTTACCGACTCTGAGGGGGTCATCAGGTGTCGAGATTGGGTACAGTTACGACACATATAGGAGTCAATGCATTGTTGTCAAGGATTCACCACATACTTGCGAGTGTGGATATCCTATGCGATCTGAGGAGATATTAGTGTGACAAATCTCTGGCCAGAGTACTTGATGTGATTTAAGAAATGGTTTCTTAGTAGCACATGCGATGTCACTAATTTGATCTTCAAGATGCATTGCATAGTTATCGAATCTTGAGCGACTCTCGATATACCAATGGTTGTTGATTCGATCGGGATATATGGATGAAGGGACCGTACTGTACGCTAACCAAAATCTACTGGTTCTTGTAGGCACTATCAGTGATACCTAGGGAATCATGGGGCGATGTTGCTAGGCGCTTTACCATGATTCGTTGGGCAAGTCGGAAAGTGTTGTTCCGAGTCACAAGGAGTTGTGAGCCCATGGCTAGCTGTATCCCTGAACCATTGAGGGTCACACAGTGTAATGGAGTTTTAATTCCCGTTGAGATAGTTAAATTTAAAGAGTTAAATTTAATGAACTAAGGAGTTGGACTTCTTAAATAAGAGTAAGGGAGTAGGATTTCCTAAAATGACATAGGGATGGACATTTTTGGAAACCACTGAATTCGGATTCAGGAAAATTTATTTTGACTTTAAAATGTGCAGAAATGGTTTCTGTGCACATTGGTGAAATCAGTTCATCAATCGGAGTCACGATGAATTTTATATTAATTTCTGAACGAGCGGGCTTTGCTTGTCGGGCCCCAGCTTATGACTAATGGGCCCTAAGGTGTTAGTGGCCTGCATTATAAATAAGTTATTTCAGTACAGAAATTACATACAACAGGTCATAATTTTTGAGACAGGATTTTCGAAACCCTAGCCCCTCTCAAAAACGTTTTCGGCCGCCTCTCCCTCCCTCTGCCCGAGAAAATTCCGGTCTGTGATTTTGAATCGCAGTAAGGAATAACGAATCAAATTCGTGTATTCTCTTCGCAGAAAACTTCTGATAGATTTTCTAGTGCAATCTATCAGAGGGATTAAACCTCTGTTCGTGGACCTGATTGAAGGCGTTCATCGGTTCCAGGGAGAGACAACAAGAGCAGAATTGTTCTGTTGGTGTCCATTAATCTCGTTGCAAGATTTGAGGTAAAATTTATTTAATTGTTATTTAAATTTTACACACACGTAATTCAATCGATGAACGGTTGATACCCAGACCATGGAAACGTTCCATGAAAAATTTTTTTAAACTTCCGCTGCACCGGGTATCAATCGTAATTGGTCTGGGAACTCGCCAGTTTTCCAACAGTGGTATCAGAGCCAGGTTGCTCAGATCAATCGATTGAATTAATCAATTGTACAAAATTTTTGAGTCTCGGTTTTTGAAACAAAATAAATATTTTTAATAATAAAAAAAAAAATTTTTCCGGGGGCGAAACCCGGGCAGCGATTGGATCGCTGCCCGGAAGGGGCAGCGATGGTCGCTGCCCCCAGGGGCGGCGCACGGCGCCGCCCAAAGGGGGCGCACGGCGCCGCCCAGGGCGGCGCGCGGCGCTGCCCAGGGCAGCAAGCGTTGCTGCCCTAAGGGGGCAGCCGGGCTGCCCCGGCCCGCGCCCCGGGTGCGGGCCAACCCGGGAGTGTCCCGGGTGGCCCGCGGGAAAAATTAATATTTTATTAAAAATTAATTTTAATATGTTAAAATTTTATTTTGGTCCGGTCAAAAATTGTTTTTGATTGGTTCACGAGATTTCGGATCGAATTGTTCGAGTCCGTAAATTTTAAAATTGATTTTGGATAAATTTGAATTTTTGGAAAATTTTAATATTTTATCCGTAAATTGAATTTTGAAATCAATTATTTTGGTACAATTGATGATAAGATATGATCTTATGATATATTGAGTAAAATATGATTTTATTTGTAAAATTGGATTTTATAGATAAAATATGATTTTATTTGATATGGAGATAAAATATGATTTTATATGTGAAATGTGATTTTATATATAAAATATGATTTTATCTTGTTTAAATTTGAATTGCCACAGCATGTTATCCAATAAATTAATTTTGAATTAAATGTTATTGGATAAGGATGATCGATTGCCATGACCAATTTTGTAGGTGTATGTTAGGAATTTACATTTTGTCTTTATTGTTGTTGGTTTTATTAATGGGCCTGGTTTATGGCCCGATATGAATGTCATATGTAATAAAAGTGGGCTTGGTTTATAGCCCGTTCCCACCCCCTAAAAATGTATCCCCTACTTGTCATTGTTATTTATTGTAAATACATTAGATTTAGTGGGAGATCAAGATTTGAAGATGGTGGGCCCAGCAGACAATGAAGACTGAAGAAATGTAAATTGGAAGCATATGTAATAGGATTGCATTTGCATACTGCATATTACCTAGGATTGGACTAAGACCCGTGATTGGCAACCACGGGTCAATTAGAAATGGAATCGATCATCCTATATAATATGTGATATTATGATTGTATGCATGTTTAGACATAAATTGCGTGAATCCGGCAATGCATGCAATAAATTAAATATGATGAGACAAATATTTTTATAAATAAAATCCCTCATTTTAAATATGATTTAAAATTTATATCAAGATAAATAAAGGAAATTTAAATATTGTTTAAATGTTCCTACCTTCCATCAACGGTCAATGTATGTGATGCTACCCGCGGATACGGTCCGGCTCATATTATTGGGGGGCCCGTCCGTCGGAAAGCTGTACATTGGATCGACAAATGTTGTAAGTTGGGTGGAACTCCCATGGGATCGGCTCATATTATTGGGGGATCCACATGGCGACCGTCCATCACAACTTAATATTGATGGGTCATCTTGACATGTCACTTTAAACGGCGTCATATTATTGGGCCCTTATTGGACATGAGGTAAATACATGGGGGTTGCTTTGGAAGCAATTGGGCTCTACCTTTTGAGAATTATGGTTGGCTGATATTATTCGGGACCATAAGTTTGTCAATTGGACTCCATGTTCTCACTAAGGAAAAAGTTTCCCGTTTTCACTAGAGGGTGGTGAAATCGTTAAAATAGTGGGAATGAGATTCATAAAATTAAATTCGCCTATTTTATGTCTTAGTAAATTGTTAAACAATCATTGATATATGTCTGTTTTCCTTTTCAGTATTTCATACAATGAATTCGCGAAATCCTTTATTCTCGATCCTCGAACAAAACAAGCTGACTGGCACCAACTATACGGAATGGTTCCGGAAGTTGAAGATTGTCTTAACTTCGGAGAAAATGCTCTACGTATTAGAGAAAGCACCTCCGAAGGAAGCACCAGCTGATGTTAGTCCGGAGGAATTGGCCAAGCTTGATGCATGGTGGGACCATGACATCAAGACCAAATGCTATATGCAAGCCTCGATGTCTGATGAACTCCAGAGGCGATTTGAGGACACGGTGAATGCTGCTGACATTCACGCGCAACTCAAGGAACTTTTTGGGGCTCAGTCGAGGGCTGAAAGGTTCTCTACTGTTAAGGAGTTGATGACGTGCCGCATGCGTGAAGGGACTTCGGTCCGTGATCATGGGGTACGAGTGATTTGGCTCATACAGAAGTTAGCGACCCTTGATTTGGTGTTGGAGCATGAACTCAATGTGGACTTGTTGCTTCTATCTCTTCCTTCCTCATTTGATGGATTCGTGATAAATTTTAATATGAACAAGATAGAGGCCACCCTTGAAGAGATGGTCAATATGCTCGTTACATATGAATCCACACTTAAGAAGGATAAGCCAGCTTTCTTGGTGGGCTCCTCATCTTCTGCAAAGAAGGGGCCAAGTATGAAGGGCAAGAAACGTTCTGCCCCACCCAAGAAAGTGGAACCCGAGAAGAAGCAAAAGACAAAGGCTTCAAACAATGGAAAATCCAAGGATGTTTGCCATTACTGCAAGAAGCCGGGTCATTGGAAGCGCAACTGCAAGGAGTATCTTGAGCAGTTGGGAACTGCAAAGGGTATGTTCTATATCGAAATAAACATGTCACTTAATACAACTTCTTGGGTATTGGATACCGGATGTGGATCTCACATTTGCAATGATTTGCAGGTGATGACAAGAAGTCGCAGGCTTAGAATGGGTGAGACCCAGCTGAGGCTCGGGAATGGTTCCAGAGTTGAAGCTACGGCCATTGGAGATGTTTGTTTGATATTGCAGAACGGTTTTAAATTATTGTTGAGAGATGTTTTATTTGTGCCAGATTTAATTAAAAACATTATTTCTATTTCTATGCTTGATAGAGATGGTTATTCTTGTAATTTTGTGAATGGGATTTGCAGTATTTACAAGAATGAATGTTTAATTGGAAATGGACAACTTGAAAACGATCTATATAATTTAAAACTAAAAGACGTTCCAGTGAATTGTATTGACAAACCGGCAACAACAAACAAAAGGAAAATCGATAGTCAAAACCCGGCAAACCTATGGCACGCTAGACTAGGTCATATTTCCTCAAGGAGGATGAACAAGCTAGTGGGAGAGGGCATGTTTGATATGTCTGATATTAACTCTCTACCTACTTGTGAATCCTGCCTAAAAGGGAAAATGACTAAATCTCCTTTTAAGGGGAAGCCTGAGCGTAGTCAAAATCTGTTGGATTTGATCCATACAGATGTTTGTGGTCCATTTAGAGTAGGGACTCAACATGGCCACACCTACTTCATTACCTTTACTGATGATTATTCTAGGTATGGGTATTTATATTTAATGAAATATAAGTCTGAAGCATTTGAAAAGTTCAAAGAATTCAAGGCTGAAGTAGAAAACAAGCTAGGTAAAAGTATTAAAGCACTTCGATCGGATCGAGGTGGAGAATACTTGAGTACCGAGTTTTTGGACTATCTAAAAGAGAATGGGATTCTCTCTCAGTGGACTCCTCCTATGACACCACAGCTTAATGGTGTATCGGAGCGTCGTAATCGAACTTTGTTGGACATGGTTCGATCCATGATGAGCTTCACTGAGCTTCCACCTTCGTTTTGGGGCTATGCGCTTGAAACGGCGGTATTGTTGTTGAATAACGTCCACACTAAAGCAGTGGACAAAACACCATACGAGTTATGGAATGGCAAAGCTCCTAAGTATTCGTACTTGAGGATTTGGGGATGTCCTGCTTACGTGAAGCGGACAGTGGGAGATAAGTTGGATAGTCGATCCAGCTTGTGTTATTTTGTGGGGTATCCAAAGAATTCAATCGGATATTATTTCTATTATCCTGCTGAAACAAAGGTGTTTGTTTCACGGAATGCCACCTTCTTGGAGAAGGAGTTCTTATTGGATAAGAAAGGCGAGATGATGGAACTCGAAGAAGTTCGAGAAGAACCCGAAATACAAAATAACGATCCCACACCTCAGGAACCATTGCTGGACATGCCTGCACCTAGAAGATCCGAGAGGACTTCTAGACCTCCAGTTCGATATGGTCTTCTTCTTGAAGAGGGTCAAGATGAACCCGACATTGGATGTGATCCAAGAAGCTTCAAGGAAGCAATTTCTGATGCGGATTCGAATTTATGGCTTGAAGCTATGCAGTCTGAATTGGATTCGATGCATACTAACCAAGTCTGGTCTTTAGTGGATCCTCCCGATGGAATTGTTCCAATAGGGTGTAAATGGATCTACAAAAGAAAGCTTGGGCCTGATGGTAAGATATTGACTTACAAGGCGCGATTGGTGGCGAAAGGTTATACTCAAAGGCAAGGAGTTGACTATGATGAAACCTTTTCACCAGTCGCAATGTTCAAGTCCATAAGAATCCTAATTGCCATAGCTGCATGGTATGACTATGAGATATGGCAGATGGATGTGAAGACTGCTTTTCTTAATGGAGACATTAAGGAAGAAATCTATATGAAGCAGCCTGAGGGGTTCACATCCATGGGAAGCGAGCATAAGGTATGCAAGCTTCAGAGATCAATTTATGGTCTAAAACAAGCATCAAGAAGTTGGAACCATAAATTTGATGAAACAATAAAAGATTTTGGTTTCATCAAGAACCCGGAGGAACCTTGCGTGTACAAGAAAGTAGTTAAGGATGCGGTAACATTCTTAGTACTTTATGTTGATGACATCCTACTCATTGGGAATGATGTAGGGATGTTGCAGTCAACAAAGATATGGTTATCAGGTAGATTTTCGATGAAGGATTTGGGTGAGGCATCCTACATTCTTGGGATACAGATCTATAGGGATAGATCTAAGAGAATGATAGGACTCACTCAATCAACCTACATCGATACCATATTGAAACGGTTTTCAATGGATGGGTCCAAGAGAGGACATCTACCCATGTGTCATGGAGTTTCTCTATCCAAGTCTATGTGTCCCAAGACTGAAGCAGAGATAGAGAATATGACACATGTACCATATGCGTCAGCTATAGGTAGTATCATGTATGGGATGATATCTACCAGACCGGATGTAGCATTTGCTCTGAGTGTCACGAGCAGATATCAGTCTAATCCTGGTCAGATGCATTGGAAAGCCGTGAAGGACATTCTTAAGTACTTGCGAAGGACTAAGAATATGTTCATGGTTTATGGAGGACGAGAACTCAAACTGGAAGGCTATACCGACTCTAGCTTCCAAAGTGATGTGGATGACTCGAAGTCAACCTCTGGATTTGTGTTCATGCTCAATGGCGGTGCTGTCTCTTGGAAGAGTTCCAAGCAGGACACCACAGCGGATTCCACCACTGAGGCTGAATACATTGCAGCATCAGCTGCTGCTAAAGAGGCCGTTTGGATGAGGAATTTCGTCCAAGAGTTGGGCGTCATTCCTGAATTTGTTGGTCCAGTCCCGGTGTACTGCGACAACACGGGTGCCGTTGCTCAAGCAAAGGAACCAAGGTCTCATCAAAGATCCAAACACGTACTGAGGAAATACCACATAATCCGGGAGATTGTGGAAAGAGGAGACATCAGTGTCGAACGAGTGGCCTCTGCAGACAATATCGCTGATCCACTTACTAAGCCTTTGCCAGGACCATTGTTTGACAAACATCGCGAAGCAATGGGTCTACGTAGTATGACTAGTTGGCTATAGGGCAAGTGGGAGATTGTAAGAGTGGGTGCCCAGTGAGCCAACTGTGTGGCTATGGGCTTTGTTGACTCTTTGTATAAACAATCTTTTGTTTAATATTATTTACACTTTTATGGCAATGACTTTATATTACTTCATATTGTTATATTGTGATATACTATTGTTGTTTTGATAAAGACCTTGAATATACTATAGTGTATGTAAGATGTGGTAGAACATGGAGATGTCTATCATGAAATACATCTTATAGTCACTGTATATTCTAAAACCGTTCCTAGTCGATTGAGCCGTCCGATAATAAGGATAAGGATCGCTCGAGTTTGAGACTAGCATTTGCGATGCGGAGTACCACGTTTCATTGGTAGGGAACATGGAGATGTTCGAAGCATGCAAATGGATATTCATAGGATGAATAGTCGAACTACCCAATCCGGACTTTCCAAGTGGTTATCACTTATCGAGTGGATTAAGTCCGCGGTTTTGGTTGTACACCATTAGTCCTTACGACTTGAAACATCATGGAGACTCTATATGCTAGTACTGTGCTTTGACTCGTTTACCGACTCTGAGGGGGTCATCAGGTGTCGAGATTGGGTACAGTTACGACACATATAGGAGTCAATGCATTGTTGTCAAGGATTCACCACATACTTGCGAGTGTGGATATCCTATGCGATCTGAGGAGATATTAGTGTGACAAATCTCTGGCCAGAGTACTTGATGTGATTTAAGAAATGGTTTCTTAGTAGCACATGCGATGTCACTAATTTGATCTTCAAGATGCATTGCATAGTTATCGAATCTTGAGCGACTCTCGATATACCAATGGTTGTTGATTCGATCGGGATATATGGATGAAGGGACCGTACTGTACGCTAACCAAAATCTACTGGTTCTTGTAGGCACTATCAGTGATACCTAGGGAATCATGGGGCGATGTTGCTAGGCGCTTTACCATGATTCGTTGGGCAAGTCGGAAAGTGTTGTTCCGAGTCACAAGGAGTTGTGAGCCCACGGCTAGCTGTATCCCTGAACCATTGAGGGTCACACAGTGTAATGGAGTTTTAATCCCCGTTGAGATAGTTAAATTTAAAGAGTTAAATTTAATGAACTAAGGAGTTGGACTTCTTAAATAAGAGTAAGGGAGTAGGATTTCCTAAAATGACATAGGGATGGACATTTTTGGAAACCACTGAATTCGGATTCAGGAAAATTTATTTTGACTTTAAAATGTGCAGAAATGGTTTCTGTGCACATTGGTGAAATCAGTTCATCAATCGGAGTCACGATGAATTTTATATTAATTTCTGAACGAGCGGGCTTTGCTTGTCGGGCCCCAGCTTATGACTAATGGGCCCTAAGGTGTTAGTGGCCTGCATTATAAATAAGTTATTTCAGTACAGAAATTACATACAACAGGTCATAATTTTTGAGACAGGATTTTCGAAACCCTAGCCCCTCTCAAAAACGTTTTCGGCCGCCTCTCCCTCCCTCTGCCCGAGAAAATTCCGGTCTGTGATTTTGAATCGCAGTAAGGAATAACGAATCAAATTCGTGTATTCTCTTCGCAGAAAACTTCTGATAGATTTTCTAGTGCAATCTATCAGAGGGATTAAACCTCTGTTCGTGGACCTGATTGAAGGCGTTCATCGGTTCCAGGGAGAGACAACAAGAGCAGAATTGTTCTGTTGGTGTCCATTAATCTCGTTGCGAGATTTGAGGTAAAATTTATTTAATTGTTATTTAAATTTTACACACACGTAATTCAATCGATGAACGGTTGATACCCAGACCATGGAAACGTTCCATGAAAAAAATTTTTAAACTTCCGCTGCACCGGGTATCAATCGTAATTGGTCTGGGAACTCGCCAGTTTTCCAACAGTTCCAGACCTTTCAACCCCCAACCCTGAGAAGTTCAGAGAGTGCAGTGGAATGTGTGAATTGGTTAGAAGAAATCGACCAGTTATTTGATTCTCTGGAATACAACAATGACCGTAGAATTCGGTTAGTTATGTACCAACTGTAAGGGACTGCCAAAATTTGGTAGATTTCTAGGAATAAGGCATTAGAGAATCAAGGTTTGGTTGTTTTGTGGAGTTTGTTCAAAGCTGAATTTCTTAGGCAGATTCCGTTCCAAAACCCGACCGTGTACAGAGGGAGTACAACTAGAGATCGTTTGCAACCGAGAGGACGGTCATTCAAGAAGTATGGGAGTAGTTTTTCCAGCTCCAGCGGATCGAAACAGTCTGGTTCCGAACATAGTTCTGGATCTTCCGGTGTATCTTGCAATAACTGTGGAGGTCAACACCTCAGTGAGCATTGCCTTGGGATTTCTGGATGCTGCAATATCTGCCATCTGCCAGGACACTTTGCTAGGAGATGTCCTCAGCGTTATACCAGTGGGTCTCAGTCGGGGAGTTCTTTTAGACCGATGGTTCAACAGGAGGGGCAAGCTCGTGTAGTTCCCTCATTTCAACCGCCGCACGAGAATCGGCCTAGAGGCTCTTCGATCATGAATCAACCTCTGATTCAACAGACGTTGAATCTTTCTCTCCATGAGGATCCGCAGACTTGTGTTGCACCCGATGATGACACAACAGGTAATTGTGGAGTATGATTTTATGCTCTTATTCTGATAGTTCTGTTACGCTCCTTATTCTTAACTTAGGATATTACTATGATGCATCCTATGCCTTTTGATCTTTTGCATTCCATAGTTTCTTTTGTCTGTTGTATGATCGCTTGATTTCAGAATTGTACGGAGGAATTCTCTTTGTATACAGTTGATGTCTTAGAATCTAGCCCGAATTGGTTGATAAACCAGTGGTTAGAGAGTTTGCTAGTATTGCCAGATGAGATTCCGGGATTGCCTCTGATTTATGAAGTTTATTTCAGCAACGACTTGAGATCAGACATCATCATTTGAGAGTAGTAAGAAAGAGGTATGGAAGAGTGGATTCGGAATGAGGTATGGCCGCTTTGATTCTGTTGTAGTACCGTTTGAATTGTAAACTCGTCTTCAGTTTTATAGACCCATTGAACTGAACCTATCAGAGATGTTAGATGAATTCGTAAGTATTCGATCGGTGGATTTCTCATCCGTTTAAAGAGTTGTACTGATCTTTTAGATTCTTGGTTGATGATCGTAGATTGCATGTCGAGCAGTGATACGCTATTTTACCGACGGAATTTTGATTGGTTTGAGGTGTTCTTATCAACCATGTTATCTGGAGGTGGAATTTCTGTTGATCACCTCACGACCGGCACAAAATGAATTGATCTATATCGACGTCTTTACCTAGAATTTGAAGAGGTTTGAGTCCAATCTCAGATTCTGTGAGAAATTCTTATCGTTCGTAAAGCCGATTACTCAGCAGGATATATTCTTATGTCTGAACTTAATCTCATGAGACCAGTTCTTATAGATTTGAATAAGAGATTGACCAGCGCTTCAGAATTCTTTATTCTTCTGTATTGCATACCTTACGGTGCTTTGCACATATTCTTATTGAGATTTGAGGTTTATTCTTGTTTGGAAGAATCAATTATTAGCCTGAGCATCGAGACAGCTGAAGATGCTCGAGACTCAATGTATGAATCTGGACTTTGATCTCGTCGCGATCTTATTGATTAGAAGATCTGTATCGCTTTTCTTATGAGGAAATTTCCGTAATCTTCCCTAATGTTGGTAGCTGTAGTAATAATTTTCCGTACAGACTGAGTATAAGAAAGAGAAGATGATTAGAAGTACTGAGGAATTTTTGATTGGAATCTTTTCATTTCGGGGATATCGAATGCAGCAGCTGTTGCTTTAAGCCGAAAGATATGTTTTTATTTTATCTACTATCGGTAATTCTCTTTGAGTGACGATTGACACAGTTTTGATTTTGAGTTTGAAGCAGGTATGAGAATTCGTTGAAGAAATTCATATTGGGTTACAGTTTGAGTTTCAGTTCAGTGCCGAGATCGTATGTTGGGAGTAATTGTTTTGTTACGTCAGATGTTTTGAGAAAGCAGAGTATCCAGAGATCGGCACTTTTGAGTTATTCAGTATTCTTCCAGATGACAGATGGATATTCAGAGAATTGAGGGATTGATCTTTTCATTACAGATGCAGAAGGAAGTTTAAAGAATAACTACTGATAATCTGGACTGTCCACAGCTGGTAGCTGAGAGAGAGATCTAATTTCGGTGGTACATTTTATTATTTCAGAATAGAATTGGGAACTTTCGACAGGTGTTGTTGCAGAGCTACCGGTCAGTCTGAGTTTGAATTGCCATCCGAGTTTGATTGACCGATTGATGAATCTGCTATTGTATTCCCTAAGAATGGTTCTCAGACATGATCAGATGTTATTGTTTCTGTCAGAACTTTGGTCAGATTGATTGAATGTCAAATTTGTTCATTTTAGATAGAGATCTTGGTTATGGCCTTTCTTTTGGTATAGTCTTCGAAGAGACTTTTGTTATTCTAGTACACCTGAGTTCAGCAATTATCCTCAGAACGACGGACAGCCAGAACAGATGATATGGATTAGAGGTTTGCCTCTTGTTTAGAAAAAGTTTTTGTATGAGCAGTCTATGCCTTCTCTTAAGCTCAACCTTAACCAGACTTGGTAAATCAAGGTACCGATCCTGAAGGTCCATGGTTCTAATGAGAGGAAGATATGAAACTCCCTGATCCCGGGAGGGGAAAATCTGAAGCATGGTGCTTGACCCTTGCGCTAGCTGACGAGTGTCGCTAACTTTTATGAAGTTCTTGTACAACAAAAACTATCAGATGATTATTTGGATGGAATCTTTTGACGAGTTGTGCGAGCAGAATTGAAAACCTCCATTGTATTGGGATGGTTATTCTTTTGAATCACCTGTTTTGGGACCAGAATTGTTTCGATGTTTTGATCAGTTGATGATTTTGTGTCAAGAATGAAGATGACTTGGACTAAGCGGTCGAAGTATTCAGATTTTAGATGCAGAATTTTGTATTTTGGTCGGAAAGATGGAATATTTCGGAAGACTCCGAGTTTCAGAAAGAATTGTCAGAGATGAGAAGAGAGATAAATCGTCTCTGATATTGTTTGAATATCATTAGAGTCCGGAGATGATGGGCGATCTTTCCTACAGACTTGTTTTATTTCGTCTCTTTCTGGTTTTCACGTAGTGTTTTCCGTCTTTTGATGCGGATTATCACTGAATCCTTGTTGTTGGGTTACCATATCAGAATTTCTTTTGCTCTTTAACTGATGAGACCGGATTTGTTGAGATGACAAATTGCTTGAGATGACTAATTCAGAGTTTCGACCTAAATCAGAACAGTTCTGAGACAAATCGTTTCAGTTTGTATTAGTGCAGTGAAGTTGATACGGATTTGAAGAAGCGGTGAGAAGAACAGAGTTTGTTTGGAGCAGAAAATTCAGGGTTAGTCTTGAGAGAAGAATCTTTATTGCAGTCTTGACTCTATCTAGTTCTTATGAGATTGAACCATTTTGATTTCGAGGACGAAATCTATTTTTAGAGGAGGAGAATTGTAACGCCCCGAATTTATCTTCATTGAGCTTAGTTGAGTTAATTAGAGATTTCAGAGTTCACGAGCCGACTTGATTTTGATCAGGATCATTTTTGCAAATTTTGGAATTTTCAGGGACTAAAATGCAAAAATAGAGATTGTTAGATATTTAATGGGCTTTTGACTTTTCTTCCCCATTCCTTCTCCTTCTTCTTCCTCTCTCCCTCGCCTCTCTCCTCCATAGACGATGCCCCAAACCCATTCCAAGCTTTGTGATTTCGATTTTCGGTCGATCCATCCGTTGGAATTTAATTCTTAAGGTAGATTAGCGATCACGGCAACGAGAGCTCCGTTATACCGTAAGTATTTCTCCGATCAGATACGTTTTGTTTTTCGGATGTTGTTAGAATCGACTGAGTTTTGAGTATGTTGTTCTTGGCAGAGTTCTCATTGTTTATTCTCTTTCGGTTTTGAATTTGGATGTCGTTCGGAATTTTTTTCATTTTTGGAAGATTATTCAAAATTTGGGTTTTGGAGATTTGTTGGGTTTGAGCCATTTTTGGGTTTGATGGTTGATTTGAGTTTATTGGATTGATATTATACTGTCTGTATTTCCGGTTTGATCAGTTTTAGCCGTTATGCCGCCAATTTGAGTTTTGGATTATCAATCGTTTATATTGATGAGATTTTGGATTTAGGAGTTGGAATTGAGTTTGAATGGTTGATTTGGATGGATTGACATTGGAATTCTTTTATATCACCTTTCAGATTCAGTTGCAGATTTTGGAGTCCAGAAATTACAAAATTCAAATCGTTGACGAATTGATCGAGGTTTGATATCGAGGTTACTTTATTATTTGACTTGAATCGAATGATGTTTGATTGAGCCTTTTTTTTTGTGCTTGTAGCTTGTCCGGATTTCAGCTACGTCAATCAAAGAAGAGGTAAAAGATGACTTTGGAATGGAATAGGACGATTAACTCGAATCCGGAATGATTCGAGAGTCCTAGGGAAAATCACATACTTGCATGCTTCTTGAATTATATGTTATTTGTTTTACTGGAATCAGTTGAATGAGTTTTGATTTGCATTGCATTCATATTGAGCCAATTACCTTTGTTTTGCGGGCAAGAGAGGCCCAGAAGAGTTAGATGTTCTGTGGACTATAGTTGAGTGACATTGGTTAGCAGATTTTTATCAATTGTCGAGAAACACTCTCTATATGTGCCCAGAGTATAGAGGAGAAAAATATGCACCGTCCACCTCGATCGGGAGAGTCGGTGTGTTGGTGATATTTTGTCCTCGGGATCCCAATTCAGAAAAGAGAACTTTTACCTTGTGATTATCCAGACTTGATAATCCTTGTTTTAAAGACATGCATTGCACTTTATGCAATTGATTTGGAGTTATTGACATGCTATTGGAACTCTTGTTTGGTTATTTCATATATCGCGTTCGATATATTATTTGATATGCATGTTTTGTCTCTTTTACTGGGAATTGTATTCTCATCGGATTATCCGGCTGTCGTTTTGTTTGTATGTGTACTTGACAGCAGGTGGGACAGGATCGAGTCAGAGATCGCATGGCTAGGTGGTCGAGTTGATAGAGTGAGGCCTCGTTATTGTAGGAGTCGATTTTGTTTTCGAACTCGGTTGTACTTGTTGTATTTTGATTGTAGAACTTAGAAGTGATGCATGTTCTACTAGATTGATTATTGTGCAACTATAGAACTTCATGTATTGTATTTTGACAGTTGGATATATCAATGCATGTTTATGATTAAGTTGGTTTATGGTTTTTCACTTTCCCAAGCTTTAGCATTGCTTTTTGGGAGTGTTTTTCAGTGCAGGTCGAAGGGGCAGCGCGCCCGCGCGACTCGAGAAGCGCCCGCGCCTCCCTTGGGCTTGGAATTTCGCATTTTGCGAAATTCCGGCGCGCCCGCGCCACCTATATGCACGCCCGCGCCTATAGTTCAATTTTTTTTAAAAAAAAAAATTAATTTCTTTTCCGCGGCTCCTCGTGTTCGTTTGTGTTTAATTAAACGAGTTTAGATGATTAGAAACGGGGTCTCACATTAAGTGGTATCAGAGCGATAAGTTTCTTGGATTGAATTAGAGTGAGCAGGGTAGATCGAGTTCGCATGAATTGAATTCTCGCATGTGATTGAGTTATTTAATTTTTTGTTTAAATACCATGCGAGCATGCTTTATTATGTGAAGATTACTTGAACTACATGATTTGTGATGTTAATTGTAAAGCATGAATTATCTGGAATATAAACTATAATTGTTTCTCAATTGAAATTGAATATTTCTGAGATAGAAGAAAATTGTTGAATAGAGATTATGGACACGAGATGATTGAGATTGAGATTGAGATGTTTGTGTCCTAATGCTCTCGAAATTGAGATATGTGTTCCTGTAAGAGTGGGTGCCCAGTGAGCCAACTGTGTGGCTATGGGCTTTGATGACTCTTTGTATAAACAATCTTTTGTTTAATATTATTTACACTTTTATGGCAATGACTTTATATTACTTCATATTGTTATATTGTGATATACTATTGTTGTTTTGATAAAGACCTTGAATATACTATAGTGTATGTAAGATGTGGTAGAACATGGAGATGTCTATCATGAAATACATCTTATAGTCACTGTATATTCTAAACTGTTCCTAGTCGATTGAGCCGTCCGATAATAAGGATAAGGATCGCTCGAGTTTGAGACTAGCATTTGCGATGCGGAGTACCACGTTTCATTGGTAGGGAACATGGAGATGTTCGAAGCATGCAAATGGATATTCATAGGATGAATAATCGAACTACCCTATCCGGACTTTCCAAGTGGTTATCACTTATCGAGTGGATAAAGTCCGCGGTTTTGGTTGTACACCATTAGTCCTTACGACTTGAAACATCATGGAGACTCTATATGCTAGTGCTGTGCTTTGACTCGTTTACCGACTCTATGGGGGTCATCAGGTGTCGGGATTGGGTACAGTTACGACACATATAGGAGTCGATGCATTGTTGTCAAGGATTCACCACATACTTGCGAGTGTGGATATCCTATGCGATCTGAGGAGATATTAGTGTGACAAATCTCTGGCCAGAGTACTTGATGTGATTTAAGAAATGGTTTCTTAGTAGCACATGCGATGTCACTAATTTGATCTTCAAGATGTATTGCATAGTTATCGAATCTTGAGCGACTCTCGATATACCAATGGTTGTTGATTCGATCGGGATATATGGATGAAGGGACCGTACTGTACGCTAACCAAAATCTACTGGTTCTTGTAGGCACTATCAGTGATACCTAGGGAATCATGGGGGCGATGTTGCTAGGCGCTTTACCATGATTCGTTGGGCAAGTCGGAAATCGTTGTTCCGAGTCACAAGGAGTTGTGAGCCCACGGCTAGCTGTATCCCTGAACCATTGAGGGTCACACAGTGTAATGGAGTTTTAATCCCCGTTGAGATAGTTAAATTTAAAGAGTTAAATTTAATGAACTAAGGAGTTGGACTTCTTAAATAAGAGTAAGGGAGTAGGATTTCCTAAAATGACATAGGGATGGACATTTTAGGAAACCACTGAATTCGGATTCAGGAAAATTTATTTTGACTTTAAAATGTGCAGAAATGGTTTCTGTGCACATTGGTGAAATCGGTTCATCAATCGGAGTCACGATGAATTTTATATTAATTTCTGAACGTGCGGGTTTTGCTTGTCGGGCCCTAGCTTATGACTAATGGGCCCTAAGTGTTAGTGGCCTGCATTATAAATAAGTTATTGCAGTACAGAAATTACACAAAACAGCTCATTATTTTTGAGAAGTAAAAATCGAAAACCCTAGCCTCTCAAAGTAATAATCGGCCGACCCCTCCCTGTTCTCTGCCCGAGAAATTCCGGTCTGTGATTTTGAATTGCAGTCAGGAATAACGAATCAGATTCGTTTAATCTCTTCGCAGAAAAACTTCTGATAGATTTTCTAGTGCAATCTATCAGAGGGATTTAAACCCCATTCGTGGACCTGATTGAAGGAGTTCATCAGTTCCTGGGAGATACAAGAAGCGCAGAGAAATCTGTGTGGTGTCCATTAATCTCGCTTCGAGATTGAAGGTAAAATTTAATTAATTGTTATTTGAATTTTACACACACAATAATTTAATCGTTGAATGGTTGATACCCACACCATGGAATTGTTCCATGATAAAAATTTTAAACTTCCGCTGCACCGGGTATCAATCGTGATTGATCAGAGAGCCGATTTTTCCAACAGTGGTATCAGAGCCAGGTTGGGCCTGATGGTAAGGTATTGACCTACAAGGCGCGATTGGTGGCGAAAGGTTATACTCAAAGGCAAGGAGTTGACTATGATGAAACCTTTTCACCAGTTGCTATGTTCAAGTCCATAAGAATCCTTATTGCCATAGCTGCATGGTATGACTATGAGATATGGCAAATGGATGTGAAGACTGCTTTTCTTAATGGAGACATTAAGGAAGAAATCTATATGAAGCAGCCTGAGGGGTACACATCCATGGGAAGCGAGCATAAGGTATGCAAGCTTCAGAGATTAATTTATGGTCTAAAACAAGCATCAAGAAGTTGGAACCAGAAATTTGATGAAACAATTAAAGATTTTGGTTTCATCAAGAACCCGAAGGAACCTTGCGTGTACAAGAAAGTAGTTAAGGATGCGGTGACATTCTTAGTACTTTATGTTGATGACATCCTACTCATTGGGAATGATGTAGGGATGTTGCAGTCAACAAAGATATGGTTATCAGGTAGATTTTCGATGAAGGATTTGGGTGAGGCATCCTACATTCTTGGGATACAGATCTATAGAGATAGATCTAAGAGAATGATAGGACTCACTCAATCAACCTACATCGATACCATATTGAAACGGTTTTCAATGGATGGGTCCAAGAGAGGACATCTACCCATGTGTCATGGAGTTTCTCTATCCAAGTCTATGTGTCCCAAGACTGATACAGAGATAGAGAATATGACACATGTACCATATGCGTCAGCTATAGGTAGTATCATGTATGGGATGATATCTACCAGACCGGATGTAGCATTTGCTCTGAGTGTCACGAGCAGATATCAGTCTAATCCTGGTCAAATGCATTGGAAAGCCGTGAAAGACATTCTTAAGTATTTACGAAGGACTAAGAATATGTTCATGGTTTATGGAGGACGAGAACTCAAACTGGAAGGCTATACCGACTCTAGCTTCCAAAGTGACGTGGATGACTCGAAGTCAACCTCTGGATTTGTGTTCATGCTCAATGGCGGTGCTGTCTCTTGGAAGAGTTCCAAGCAGGACACCACAGCGGATTCCACCACTGAGGCTGAATACATTGCAGCATCAGCTGCTGCTAAAGAGGCCGTTTGGATGAGGAAGTTCGTCCAAGAGTTGGGCATTATTCCTGAATTTGTTGGTCCAGTCCCGGTGTACTGTGACAACACGGGTGCCGTTGCTCAAGCAAAGGAACCAAGGTCTCATCAAAGATCCAAACACGTACTGAGGAAATACCACATAATCCGGGAGATTGTGGAGAGAGGAGACATCATTGTCGAACGAGTGACCTCTGCAGACAATATCGCTGATCCGCTTACTAAGCCCTTGCCAGGACCATTGTTTGACAAACATCGCGAAGCAATGGGTCTACGTAGTATGACTAGTTGGCTATAGGGCAAGTGGGAGATTGTAAGAGTGGGTGCCCAGTGAGCCAACTGTGTGGCTATGGGCTTTGATGACTCTTTGTATAAACAATTTTTTGTTTAATATTATTTACACTTTTATGGCAATGACTTTATATTACTTCATATTGTTATATTGTGATATACTATTGTTGTTTTGATAAAGACCTTGAATATACTATAGTGTATGTAAGATGTGGTAGAACATGGAGATGTCTATCATGAAATACATCTTATAGTCACTGTATATTCTAAACTGTTCCTAGTCGATTGAGCCGTCCGATAATAAGGATAAGGATCGCTCGAGTTTGAGACTAGCATTTGCGATGCGGAGTACCACGTTTCATTGGTAGGGAACATGGAGATGTTCGAAGCATGCAAATGGATATTCATAGGATGAATAATCGAACTACCCTATCCGGACTTTCCAAGTGGTTATCACTTATCGAGTGGATAAAGTCCGCGGTTTTGGTTGTACACCATTAGTCCTTACGACTTGAAACATCATGGAGACTCTATATGCTAGTGCTGTGCTTTGACTCGTTTACCGACTCTATGGGGGTCATCAGGTGTCGGGATTGGGTACAGTTACGACACATATAGGAGTCGATGCATTGTTGTCAAGGATTCACCACATACTTGCGAGTGTGGATATCCTATGCGATCTGAGGAGATATTAGTGTGACAAATCTCTGGCCAGAGTACTTGATGTGATTTAAGAAATGGTTTCTTAGTAGCACATGCGATGTCACTAATTTGATCTTCAAGATGTATTGCATAGTTATCGAATCTTGAGCGACTCTCGATATACCAATGGTTGTTGATTCGATCGGGATATATGGATGAAGGGACCGTACTGTACGCTAACCAAAATCTACTGGTTCTTGTAGGCACTATCAGTGATACCTAGGGAATCATGGGGCGATGTTGCTAGGCGCTTTACCATGATTCGTTGGGCAAGTCGGAAATCGTTGTTCCGAGTCACAAGGAGTTGTGAGCCCACGGCTAGCTGTATCCCTGAACCATTGAGGGTCACACAGTGTAATGGAGTTTTAATTCCCGTTGAGATAGTTAAATTTAAAAAGTTAAATTTAATGAACTAAGGAGTTGGACTTCTTAAATAAGAGTAAGGGAGTAGGATTTCCTAAAATGACATAGGGATGGACATTTTAGGAAACCACTGAATTCGGATTCAGGAAAATTTATTTTGACTTTAAAATGTGCAGAAATGGTTTCTGTGCACATTGGTGAAATCGGTTCATCAATCGGAGTCACGATGAATTTTATATTAATTTCTGAACGTGCGGGTTTTGCTTGTCGGGCCCTAGCTTATGACTAATGGGCCCTAAGTGTTAGTGGCCTGCATTATAAATAAGTTATTGCAGTACAGAAATTACACACAACAGCTCATTATTTTTGAGAAGTAAAAATCGAAAACCCTAGCCTCTCAAAGTAATAATCGGCCGACCCCTCCCTGTTCTCTGCCCGAGAAATTCCGGTCTGTGATTTTGAATTGCAGTCAGGAATAACGAATCAGATTCGTTTAATCTCTTCGCAGAAAAACTTCTGATAGATTTTCTAGTGCAATCTATCAGAGGGATTTAAACCCCATTCGTGGACCTGATTGAAGGAGTTCATCAGTTCCTGGGAGATACAAGAAGCGCAGAGAAATCTGTGTGGTGTCCATTAATCTCGCTTCGAGATTGAAGGTAAAATTTAATTAATTGTTATTTGAATTTTACACACACAATAATTTAATCGTTGAATGGTTGATACCCACACCATGGAATTGTTCCATGATAAAAATTTTAAACTTCCGCTGCACCGGGTATCAATCGTGATTGATCAGAGAGCCGATTTTTCCAACAGTTCCTCGATAAATTTTTGAACAGGAACATTTCGTATCGAAATTCGATTGAACGAGGTTGTTCTACGACCGAAGAATGGACGTTACTCCAATGTCGATGGAAGCCTTGTTGATGAGGTTCCAGACCTTTCAACCACAAACCCTGAGAAGTTCAGAGAGTGCAGTGGAATGTGTGAATTGGTTAGAAGAAATCGACCAGTTATTTGATTCTCTAGAATACAACGATGACCGTAGAATTCGGTTAGTTATGTACCAACTGCAAGGGACTGCCAAAATTTGGTGGATTTCTAGGAAGAAGGCATTAGAGAATCAAGGTTTGGTTGTTTTGTGAAGTTTGTTCAAAGCTGAATTTCTTAGGCAGATTCCGTTCCAAAAAACCGACCGTGTACAGAGGGAGTACCTTTAGAGATCGTTTGCAACCGAGAAGACGGTCATTCAAGAAGTATGGGAGTAGTTCTTCCAGCTCCAGCAGATCAAAATAGTCTGGTTCCGGACATAGTTCAGGATCTTCCGGTGTATCTTGCAATAACTGTGGAGGTCAACACCTCAGTGAGCATTGCCTTGGGATTTCTGGATGCTGCAATATCTGCCATCTGCCAGGACACTTTGCTAGGAGATGTCCTCAGCGTTATACCAGTTGGTCTCAGTCGGGGAGTTCTTTTAGACCGATTGTTCAACAGGAGGGACAAGCTCGTGTAGTTCCCTCATTTCAACCGCCGCACGAGAATCGGCCTAGAGGCTCTTCGATCATGAATCAACCTCCGATTCAACAAACGTTGAATCTTTCTCTCCATGAGGATCCGCAGACTTGTGTTGCACCCGATGATGACACAACAGGTAATTGTGGAGTATGATTTTATGCTCTTATTCTGATAGTTCTGTTACGCTCCTTATTCTTAACTGAGGATATTACTATAATGCATCCTCTGCCTTTTGATCTTTTGCATTCCATAGTTTCTTTTGTCTGTTGTAAGCTCGCTTGATTTCAGAATTATACGGAGGAATTCTCTTTGTATACAGTTGATGTCTTAGAATCTAGCCCGAATTGATTGATAAATCAGTGGTTAGAGAGTTTTCTAGTATTGCCAAATGAGATTCCAGGATTGCCTCTGATTTATGAAGTTAATTTCAGCAACGACTTGAGATCAGAAATCATCATTTGAGAGTAGTAAGAAAGAGGTATGGAAGAGTGGATTCGGAATGAGGTATGGCCGCTTTGATTCTGTTGTAGTACTGTTTGAATTGTAAACTCGTCTTCAGTTTTATAGACCCTTTGAACTAAACCTATCAGAGATGTTAGATGAATTCGTAAGTATTCGATCGGTGGATTTCTCATCCGTTTAAAGAGTTGTACTGATCTTTTAGATTCTTGGTTGATGATCGCTGATTGAATGCCGAGCAGTGATACGCTATTTTACTGACGGAATTTTGATTGGTTTGAGGTGTTCTTATCAACCATGTTATCTGGAGGTGGAATTTCTGTTGATCACCTCATGACCGGCACAAAATGAATTGATCTATATCGACGTCTTTACCTAGAATTTGAAGAGGTTTGAGTCCTATCGCAGATTCTGTGAGAAATTCTTTTCGTTCATAAAGCCGATTACTCAGCAGGATATATTCTTATGTCTGGACTTAATCTCATGAGACCAGTTCTTATAGATTTGAATAAGATATTGACCAGCGCTTCAGAATTCTTTATTCTTCTGTATTGCATACCTTACGGTGCTTTGCACTTATTCTTATTGAGATTTGAGGTTTATTCTTGTTTGGAAGAATCAATTATTAGACTGAGCATCGAGATAGCTGAAGATGCTCGAGACTCAATGTATGAATCTGGACTTTGATCTCGTCGCGATCTTATTGATTAGAAGATCTGTATCGCTTTTCTTATGAGGAAATTTCCGTAATCTTCCTTGATGTTGGTAGCTGTAGTAATAATTTTCCGTACAGACTGAGTATAAGAAAGAGAAGATGATTAGAAGTACTGAGGAATTTCTGATTGGAATCTTTTCATTCCGGGGATATCGAATGCAGCAGCTGTTGCTCTAAGCCGAAAGATATGTTTTTATTTTATCTACTATCAGTAATTCTCTTTGAGTGACGATTGATACAGTTTCGATTTTGAGTTTGAAGCAGGTATGAGAATTCGTTGAAAAAATTCAGATTGGGTTCAGTTCAGTGCCGAGATCGTATGTTGGGAGTAATTGTTTTGTTACGTTAGATGTTTCGAGAAAGCAGAGTATCCAGAGATCGGCACTTTTGAGTTATTCAGTATTCTTTCAGATGACAGACGGATATTCAGAGAATTGAGGGATTGATCTTTTCAGAACATATGCAGAAGGAAGTTTAAAGAATAACTACTGATAATCTGGACTGTCCACAGCTGGTAGCTGAGAGAGAGATCTGATTCCGGTGGTACAATTTATTATTTCATAATAGAATTGGGAACTTTTGACAGGTGTTGTTGCAGAGCTACTGGTCAGTCTGAGTTTGAATTGCCTTCCGAGTTTGATTGACCGATTGATGAATCTTCTATTGTATTCCCTACAGAATGGTTCTCAGACATGATCAGATGTTAGTGTTTCTGTCAGAACTTTGGTCAGATTGATTGAATGTCGAATTTGGTCATTTTAGATAGAGATCTTGGTTATGGCCTTTCTTTTGGTATAGTCTTCGAAGAGACTTTTGTTATTCTAGTACACCTGAGTTCAGCGATTATCCTCAGAATGACGGACAGCCAGAACAGATGATATGGATTAGAGGTTTGCCTTTTGTTTAGAAAAAGTTTTTGTATGAGCAGTCTATGCCTTCTTTTCTTTTGAATTTTTCTTGAGTTTGTGATGAATCGTTGTAGCTAAACTTTATTTCTTGGTTGAGGGAGACGAAACCTTGATATAATTTGTTCATGAGATTTGATTTTCAGTGTTTAATTCTTAGTAAGTATCAATTTCTGATCTGTTTTATTTCATGTTTGTATGTGAATTTCTTAGACTGGCCATCTTAGGATTTTGCTATATAACTATATCTAAATTAGAATTCAAATCCGTAATTATTTGAATCAAATAATTTGCGAAGCAACTACGTTTGATATTTTCTGCTGTTGAATTTATTAAATCATAGGGTCAATTATTGACTAGGCTAAATACAACCGCTGGTATTTGTGTTGTCTAGATCACTGGAATCCGGATTAATTTATTAGTAAGGGTTAATGTAGAACGTTGGTGTCTAATTAACTAAAATTAAGGTGAAACAGAAATTTGGTTTTCAATGACGAATATTTGATAGGATTAATTATTTTTAGGGAATCGATGATTGAATGAATAAATATCAAGGGTATAGTCGACTGATACCAAGACTCGTCTCTTATTGATTTCTTCAATTTAATTTTCATTCTTACATGCTATTGATTTTATAAATTGTTAATTGCTTAAAATTTTCAGTAGTTAATCTCAAACATCAAAACTCCCCTTTATTTTAATTAAGACACATTAAATTTTCCTTTCCTCGTAGGAACGATCCCTACTCACACTATTACATTTTTGTGGTTATCTGATTGAGTTGGGTAATATGGGCGTGATACAACTTAGCGCTACCAAATTTTGCCGCTGTTGCCGGGGATCAGTGTTTAATTTATTGTGTTCTATTTCTTTTTGTTTTGTTCTGTTTTATCTCACTCTCTTCTATTTTCTTTGTTTCTAGTTTTCTCTCGTTCATGATTTCAGGTGATTTTGCTGAAGAAGACTTTCTCTAAGACCCGAAGATTGAAAGGACCTTACACAAGCGAAGGAGAGAACTTCGTAGGCAACAACAAGAGGCAGCTACTCGAGCTGCTTTTCCAGAAGAAGAGATGGCTGCTAACGCGAACCTGAGTCTAAGACAATTGGGCACTCCTGATCCCAATCAACAACCTTTATGCATTACTTTTTCTACATTAGAAAATAATGCTACTTTTGAGCTTAAGTCTGGGTTGATTCACTTATTACCTGCTTTTCACGATCTTGAAGGTGAGGACCCGAATAAACACTTAATGGAATTCCATGTGGTGTGCACGAGTATGAAACCCCATGGAGTGACAGAGGAGCAGATTTAGCTGAGAGATTTTCCTTTCTCTTTGAAGAGTGCTGCTAAGGATTGGCTATATTACTTGCCCTCTGGTTCGATCACGACGTGGATGAAGATGAAAAGAATATTTTTGGAGAAATACTTCCCAGCATCTAGAGCCGCGAACATCCGGAAGGAAATTTATGGAATCAAGCAATACTCCGGAGAATCACTGCATGAGTACTGGGACCGGTTCAAGAAGCTTTGTGCTAGCTGTCCGCAGCACCAGATAAGTGAAAATCAATTGATACAATTTTTCTATGAAGGTTTGTTACATCATGACAGGAGTATGTTATACGCAGCCAGTGGAGGATATTTTGCGGACAAGACTCCGGTACAAGCGAGGAATTTGATAGAGAGTATGGCTGCCTATTCACAACAATTTGGCACCATCAGGAATGAGCATGTACCAAAGAAAAACACCGAGGTAAATGTCTCTTCCCTTGAGCAACAATTAATTGAATTGATGACTCTTGTGCGTCAGATGGCTATAGGGAATGGAAAAACTGCAAAGGCATGTGGAATTTGTGCTGCAGTGGGACATGCTACTGATATATGTCCCACACTTCAAGAAGAATCGGTTGAACAGGTAAATACTACTGGAGGATTTCCAGGACCACCACAGCGGAAATATGATCCTTATTCCAACACATACAATCCTGGTTCGAAGAATCATCCAAATCTGAGATATGGGAACCCTCAAGAAAATCAATCGGGGCCTCAAGCACCATCGCACAATCAAGCTTATAGGCCACCGTATCCTCAACAACAGCAGCGTCCTAAGATTCCTAATCCGGGTGAGTTTCTCGAAAATATTGTTAAGGAGCTTGCTACTAATACTGTAACTTTCCAACAGGAAACCAGAGCAAGTATTCAAAACTTGAATACCCAGATGGGACAGCTCGCCACCGCCATCAATAAGTTAGAAGCACAGAATTCTAATGCTCTACCATCTCAAACAATTCCAAATCCAAGAGAGAACGCAAGTGCTATTACTTTACGAAATGGCAAGGAATTGAAAATTAAAGAGAAATAAGTGGAGGCTTCACCCAAGGAGAAGCCACAAGAAGAACCGAAGGCGATTGATGGAGAAGCGTCCAAGGAAGAAGCGCCAAGAGGTAAGTTTCTTCCACTTTCTGAATATAAGAATGTTGCCCCTTTTCCCTTAGCACTTAAGGAGTCTAGAAAAGATGAAGGGATAAAGGATCTTTATGATACTTTTCGTAGATGTGAGGTGAATATTCCGTTGTTAGACGCTATTAATCAGGTACCTCGATACGCAAAGTTCTTGAAAGAATTGTGCACAGCAAAGAGGAAGCAGACACTGAAGGGTTGTCAAAAAGTGGAACTTGGTGAGAACGTATCTGCTGTGATCCAATGAAAATTTCCCGCAAAATGCAAGGATCCAGGTATGTTTTCTATCCCATGCACTATAGGGAATGTTAGACTTGAGAAGGCCATGTTAGATCTAGGAGCATCAATCAACGTTATGCCATATTTTATCTATGCATCCTTGAAACTTGGTCCATTGAACAAAACTGGTATTGTTATTAAATTAGCTGATAGGTCTAATGCATACCCTAGGGTAATAGTAGAAGACGTGTTAGTGCAAGTGAATGACTTGCTATTTCTTGCAGATTTTTATGTGCTAGACATGGAAAACGGTGATCATAATAGTCCTATTTTGTTAGGCAGAACATTCTTGAAAACTTCCATGACTAAAATTGATGTTCACAATGGCACACTCACTATGGAATTTGATGGCGAGGTTGTGAAATTTAATATTTATGATGCTATGAAATTTCCTGACAGTGATGATTGTGTGTTCTCTGTTGATATTGTGGATTACTTGGCACAAGATTATTGTGAGCATGCAGGAAAAGATGATCTAGAGGTGGCTCTCATTGCACCCATTCAGCAGGATGATGGAATTGGATTCAACGAATAAGTGAATGATATTGAAGGAATTCTGAATAGTTCGCCTGAACTACCTCACTCAGGTAATGTCTCTTACATATCTTTACCAATCTCCTCGGTGTCTTCCATCTATTTTGCATGCACCAGTGGTCGAACTAAAGACACTTCCAAAACATCTCAAGTATGTTTTCCTTGGAGAAGGAGAAACATTACCAGTCATCATCTCCAATAGTTTGGAAGCCGACTAAGAAGAACAGCTAATCAAAGTACTGCAAGAGCACAAGACTGCTATTGGGTGGACTATAGCAGACATCAAGGGAATTAGTCCTTCCACATGCATGCACCAAATTTTGATGGAGGAAGGAGCAAATCCCTCACGTCAGCCACAGATAAAGTTGAACCCACCAATGATGGAGGTGGTAAAGGCTGAAATTCTGAAACTCCTTGAAGTTGGGGTCATCTACCCAATTTCTGACAGTCAGTGGGTCGGTCCGGTCCAAGTGGTACCCAAGAAAACCGGGATTACTGTGGTGAAGAATAAGGATGATGAGATGGTTCCCACCCGTATTCAAAATGGGTTGAGGGTTTGTATTGATTATAGGAAGCTGAATGCCGGAACCCGAAATGACCACTTTCCTTTACCCTTTATTGATCAAATGATTGAAAGGTTAGCGTGTCATCCTTATTATTGTTTTCTTGATGGATATTCTGGTTATTTTCAGATTGTTATCGCACCGGAGGATCAGGAAAAGACAACATTCACTTGCCCGTTTGGTACCTTTGCATATCGACGGATGCCCTTTGGACTTTGTAATGGACCGACCACTTTTCAACGGTGTATGGTTATTATTTTTTTTGATTTTATCGAGCACATCTTAGAATTTTTTATGGATGATTTTACTGTCTATAGTGATTCATTCGAAAACTGTCTGTCTAACCTTGCTCTTGTCCTTAAGAGGTGTGTCGAAACCAAATTAGTCTTAAATTCTGAAAAATGTCACTTTATGGTTGGGCAAGATGTTGTGTTAGGCCATGTTGTTTCATCTAAGGGAATAGAGGTGGACAAGGCTAAAATTGATATTATTCAGTCTCTCCCTTATCCCACATGTGTGCGGGAAGTGTGTTCTTTTCTTGGCCATGCAGGTTTCTACAGGAGATACATTCAAGACTTCGCCAAGATCGCATCCCCCATGTGCAAGATGTTGCAAAAAGATGTCCCGTTTGAGTTTGATGAACCATGCAAAACATCTTTTGACAAACTCAAATACTCCTTGACATCTGCACCAATAATCCAACCACCGGATTGGAGCCAACCATTCGAGATCATGTATGATGTCAGCAACTATGCAGTTGGAGCGGTTTTAGGCCAGAAAGTTGGAAAAGCATCGCATGCTATCTACTATGCTTCGCGTATCCTAAACGATGCCCAACGGAACTACTCTACCACTGAAAAGGAACTCTTAGCTGTTGTTTTTGCATTAGAAAAATTCCGCTCTTATTTACTTGGTGCTAAAGTAATTGTTTATTCTTATCATACAGCTCTTCGTTTTCTGATATCGAAGAAGGAGGCAAAACCAAGGCTGATAATATGGATACTACTTTTGAGCGAATTTGATTTGGAAATCAAGGACAAAATAGGGACCAAGAATCGAGTTGCTGACCACTTGAGTCGCCTAGTTCATGTTGATGAGGAGATGAATTTGCGAGAAGAATTTCCTGATGAGCAACT
The DNA here is from genome assembly GCF_033568475.1 of Henckelia pumila. Taxonomy (NCBI): domain Eukaryota; kingdom Viridiplantae; phylum Streptophyta; class Magnoliopsida; order Lamiales; family Gesneriaceae; genus Henckelia; species Henckelia pumila. Next base: position 57,929,678 of record NC_133120.1, on the reverse strand, counting down.
GTTTTCAACAAGCACGGAATTACCCTGGTACACAAATATTGTGAATTATTTAGTTACTAATGGGTTTCCCTCTGAATTTTCAAAGGCGCAAAAGGACAAAGTGAGAAGCGATGCCAAGTACTATGTGTGGGATGATCCATACTTGTGAAAACACTGCGCTGATCAAGTTATATGTCGATGTGTGCCCGAAAGCGAGGTAATCCCTATCCTTATGTTTTGTCATTCTTATGCATGCGGTGGCCACTTTGGAGAAAAAAGGACCGCAAGAAAGGTGTTGGACAGCGGATTTTTCTAGCCATCCTTATTTCGAGACGCTTATGTATTCTGTAAGTCGTGTGCTCAATGCCAAAAGACAGGTAATATCTCCCAGCAAAATGAGATGCCCCAGCAACCCATTCTAATTTGTGAGATCTTTGATGTTTGGGGCATCGATTTTATGGGACCCTTTCTAAGTTCATATGGATTTATTTATATATTACTTGCTGTGGACTATGTCTCAAAATGGGTGGAAGCAAAGGCCACCCGTACTGACGATTCTAAAGTTGTTGCAGAGTTTATCAAGCATAACCTTTTCTCTAGGTTTGGAATGCCGAGAGCCATCATCAGTGATAGAGGAACACACTTTTGCAACCGCATTGTGGCTACTTTGCTTAAAAAGTACCATGTGACGCACAGGGTCTCCACTGCATACCTTCCACAATCCAACGGTCAAGCTGAGTATCGAACCGAGATATCAAGTCCATCCTAGAAAAGACCGTGAATCCTACAAGAAAGGATTGGAGTTTGCGTTTGGATGATGCCTTGTGGGCGTATAGAACCGCGTTCAAGACGCCGATTGGAATGTCCCCATATCGGCTGATTTTTGGAAAACCATGTCATCTGCCTGTGGAATTGGAGAATCGAGCCTATTGGGCTATAAAAAACTTCAACATGCAGATGGATGAGAGTGGCGAGCACCAGAAGCTGCAATTGCAAGAATTGGAAGAGATCCGCAATGATGCTTATGCCAGCTCCAAGATTTACAAGGACAAAACAAAGGCCTTCCACGACAAGATGATCTCTAGACGGGAATTCAAAGTCGGTCAGAAAGTGTTTCTCTATCATTCACGACTTCGATTATTTCCAGGTAATTCACGTTGGAATGGTCCGTTTGTTGTTACTAATGTCTTTCCCCATGGTGCAGTCAAAATTCAAAGTTTGGACACATCCAAGACATTCAAGGTGAATGGTCACCGACTTAAACACTACTATGAAGGAGTCCAAGCGAACATCGGAGGGGACGAGCATGATATCACTCTAGATGCTCCACCAAATGTCGACTAAATCGCGGCATGCAGTCGAGCTATAGAATGACTGTAAATTTAGCGCTGACTGGGAGGCAACCCAGTGTTTTTTTCCCTTTTATTTTTGTTTGATTTCTTCTATTTTAGTTTATTTTGCTTTTGTTGGTTTTTCTTTAAAATTTTGAAAAAATTGCAAAAATTTCGCTGAAGGCTTTGTGCGCTCGATCCTGCGAACTCATCGGATCGAGCGCACGTATTTCCCAAACTCTTTGCCCGGATATTTTATTAGGCGAGCTCGATCCTGCGTACTCATGCGATCGAGCGCGCGGTTTTAGAGCACTTCTCTGCCCTGATTTTATGAATCGCGCTCGATCCTGCGTACTCACGCGATCGAGCGCGCTCCCCTGTGCATGTTTTATTTCTTTTTTTTTTCTCTCTTTTCCCACTCACTTCCCCTTTTCTCTTACTCGGTTTCCCTAGAACCCTAAACCCCCAAATTTCGAATTTGTTCAATCTTCACCAATTTTTTCTCATCTATTGCAGGCATCATTCCACGGATTTAATTCATCATCCCTTCTCTCCTCTCCATTTCTCCATCGAATTATTTTGCTCAGAAACACCAGAAACTTTGGTGCCCGCCACGTGTTCGACAAATTTCCCCTGTCAAGTTTTCGTGCAATTCTTGCGACATTATGGGCCCAAAATGCAATCGTGAGGTAGGCTAATCTTCTCGCCAAGGATCAAGGGATGCAACCGCTGCAATCCACCCAGTCGGCCAATTCGTCAACCAAGCGGCTCGGGACCGGTACGATCACGCTAAAACCCATCGCTCCCATATTACTGAGAGGGGTTTTGATATCCAGGCTTATGACAGCGATGTGGCTACTCAACTCTTGAACCGTGGGTGGGGAAAATTTAGTCAACAACCTTCTACGGACATTGTCCCTCTTGTTAGGGAATTTTACGCTAATTCTGCAGAGCGCTCGGATAGTAAGGCTTTCGTTCGAGGAATGTTGATTTCCTATGCTCCCAAAGATCTGAATAGTCTGTTGGAGACGCCCGACATTGATGATAGCTTGTATCAGAGCATAGCCCTCGACCGGGATTTGCACGAGGTCATTCAGCAATTATTCATGGTAGGGGCTTCTTGGCGGGATCCGGTTACTTTTAAATGTTTTAAGGAGAAATATCTATTGATGGATCCGGCCACTTGGTACATTTTTGTTGCCCGCCGTCTGATGCCCATTTCACACACGAGTGAAGTGCATGTTGAGCGTGTCGTGCTCCTATACGCTCTTGATCTCAATCTGCCGGTTAATGTGGGCCGAGTGATTCATGCACAGATGCGGCATTCCATCGCTACCAGGACATCGGGTCTTTTCTTCCCGATGATCATCACGCAGCTGTGCTTGCGTGCCGGTGGGCCACATCGACCCGACGAGGAATGGCTGCCACCAATGCGTGCATATCGGATGAGCCAGTTCATGGTGGACGATCAATTCGTGCCGGTACCCGATCCCATCCGACCTCCGCCGCTCCTTCGCCGAACTACTAATGTCACTGTTAGGGAATTGGCCCAACATGCTAGGTACAAAAATGACTTCAATGCCGCCACGGCTTCAATTTTCAAGTTCTGGACTTTATTTGTCGTGGCATTTCTGAGAGGCTCGGGATTGATCCTACCACGCTTCCACCAGCCGTCCCGTTTCCACCACCTTTTGCATTTCCATTCGCTAATCCTGTTCTTCCCCCCGAGCATGAAGAGGAGGACGACGCTAACCGCTAAACCATGGGAGTCTTGTTTTATTTTCTTTGCTTTGCATTCTGTTTGCATTTTGTCTTTGGTTTGTTGGTTGTTTTGTTCGTTTAGTTCTTGAGCAGTGAGGACACTGCTTCGTTTAAGTGTGGGGGGGTGTTTCATGTTTTTTGTATTGCATTCTCTTGTTTTGTTATTGCATTTTGTTGTTGTCGTTTGTGTTGTTCGAATGCATGAGTTGAGGATGAGTTTGTTAGCCTATGATGAGGTAATTGAAAAAAATGCGCAATTTTTGAAAAAAAATTCACTCTTGATCAGATTTGAGAAACCGTAGGTTGTTTGTTGAATATTCTTAAGCACGCATGTTTAACCGGTGAAGTGTAGCGATGTATTAGATATTGTGAATGTCTATTGGACCATTGCACGACAATAGGTGTTTGTGGAACATGATAGTTCATGAATTTTGATGATTTCTTTGATGTGGCATATACTTTCTTGGGCGCACCTAAATTTTTTTGGTTTTTAAGAAGGAAAATTAATTTTTGGAAACCAATTAACTCCATCCGGGTTGCGAGCGAGATGTTTGAAATTATATTCATCTTGTTTGTGGCTAAGTATGCGGATTACATGGGGTTAATATTTTGGAAAAATAACACTTTAATTCCATCCTAACTGTGAGTAAGGAATTGAAATCCTAATGCCTTGCTTATGGTTAAGTTTACGGACTTAATGGGATTGTAGTTCCATCCGGGCTATAGACGAGGGGATTGAAATTCAAATCCTATCTAGTTATAGCTAAGTATGCGGGTAATTATTGGGACTTTAAAAATTTCGGGTGCAAAATCCGACGATGCGTAATTATTTTCAAGGAAGTTGTGTTGTGTTGAAGGATTGTTGAGAGGAGGGTTCTGGATTGTGAGGCTTGCACTGAATTTTTATAGGTCGGCGAACAGTCTTGAAGCTTTGTCTTTTGAAGTTGCATGTAACTGGGATAACATGACACACACAAACACGTTCGCATTCGACTGAAGGTGTATCATTGATGATTGAGAGTAGCTATGAATTTGTTTTAGATGAAAGTAGTTTTCTCTGAGGCTATGTTGTGCATGCTCATCTTTGCTTATGTATTTGTTTTGTTTCATTTTGTTCTACATGACTTGCTCGAGGGCGAGCAAGGATTAAGTGTGAGGGTTTTGATAGTCGTGTTTTGTTTGCATTTGTTAATGTTATTTTGTTAGTAGTTTGCATGCATTTATATGTTTTAGTTCATGTTTTATCTTAGTTTTGTAGTTTGCATGCATTTAGCTTCATAACATACTCTCGGGTTTAATGTGTAGGAGATATCAAATTTGAAGAATAAAGGCAGAATATTGGCAAAAGTTCATGCGCTCGATCCCACGTACTCATAGGATCGAGCGCGGAATCTGGAGAAGAATGGCAGTGGGCGAGACATTTTTACCGCGCTCGATCGGACGTACTCACGCGATCGAGCGCGGACAAGGAATTTCAAGACAGAAGATAGCATATTTTAGCGCGCTCGATCGGACGTACTCATGCAATCGAGCGCGCTTGTCTGTTCAGGAAAGTTTATTTTAATTTTAGAAACTTTGTTATTTTAGATTCTAGGCTTTATAAGGCTTTTAATTCCGTTTTGGAGAGATTATTATCAGATTTTTGGAGACTTCCTTGGAGTCTAGGTTTTATTTTACATCTCTCTCAAGTTTTCTTCTTTTCTTTTGAATTTTTCTTGAGTTTGTGATGAATCGTTGTAGCTAAACTTTATTTCTTGGTTGAGGGAGATGAAACCTTGATATAATTTGTTTATGAGATTTGATTTTCAGTGTTTAATTATTATTAAGTATCAATTTCTGATCTGTTTTATTTTATGTTTGTATGTGAATTTCTTAGACTGACCATCTTAGGATTTTGCTATATAACTATAGCTAAATTAGAATTCAAATCCATAATTGTTTGAATCAACTAATTTGCGAAGCAACTACGTTTGATATTTTCTGCTGTTGAATTTATTAAATCGTAGGGTCAATTATTGACTAGGCTAAATACAACCGCTGGTGTTTGTGTTGTCTAGATTCGTCAGTTTTACTTGTTTGAATGCTACCTTAGATTTAAATCTAGATCGCTGGAATCCGGATTAATTTATTGGTAAAGGTTAATCTAGAACGCTGGTGTCTAATTAACTAAAATTAAGGTGAAACAGGAATTTGGTTTTGAATGACGAATATTTGATAGGATTAATTATTTTTAGGGAATCGATGATTTAATGAATAAATATCAAGGGTGTAGTCGACTGATACCAAGACTCGTCTCTTATTGATTTTTTCAATTTAATTTTCATTCTTACATGCTAGTGATTTTATAAATTGTTAATTGCTTAAAATTTTCAGTAGTTAATCTCAAACATCAAAACTCCCCTTTAGTTTAATTAGGACACATTAAATTTACTTTTCCTCTTGGAAATGATCCCTACTCACACTATTACATTTTTGTGGTTATCTGATTGAGTTGGGTAATGGGAATGATACAACTTAGCGCTACCACGTGCCTTGTCAGAAGTGACAGCATGGCTCCCATACTCACCTCAGCTCGGCGTAAATCTTAGGGTCATCTCAGAATAAGAAAAACGAATTTCGAGTCTTTGACCTCAGTTCTACTTTTTTAGGGGGGGAATTGTGATATCCCAGGAGGAAAATAGCTCGGCTCATCGATGACCCTAAACTCGTTCTCTTGTTACCATTTCGGGAGCTCGGCCATGGGAGCTTGGGAGCTTGGCCAAGCTCCCTCACCGTATTTGGCAGGTTGGGTCGAGAGCTCGGCCAAGCTCCCTCACCGTATTTGGAAAATCGGATCGGGAGCTCGGCAATGTGAGCTCGGGAGATCGTCCAAGCTCCCCCCGATGGGTTCAGAGCATTAGTTGTTTAAGGTCAGTTTGGTAGTGCGAAAGCTCAAGAAGCTCAGCAAAGTACTTCCTTTTTTTGTAGAAGGTTAGACTAGCAAGTTGGTTCAGCAACTTTAATAGGATAACTAAGATGTTAGGATCAGTTATTTTTGGTGAGCTTAGGAATTCAGCAGTAGCTCACTCCTTACTTTTTCTATTTGTCCTTGGAGAGGGCAGCAACTAAATTTTCTCATGATGGCAGTTTAGCTCAGATTAAGCGTATTACTATTTTCTTTGTGGGACAAGATTCGGGCGAGATCTCAGCCTAGATATTCAGGATCGTTATCCCGAGATTCTCGGGTTCTTGATAAGAAAGGTAAGCGTAAGATCCAGAGCCCTCTCCTATAAATACCAGCTTTGCTTTCATTATTCGGATCTCAATTTTTCACTCGAGCGCACACACCACTCACTATATTTTGCTATCCTAACATCTGACTTGAGCGTCGGAGGGGATACGCCGGAACACTTTCCGGCCCCCCTTAACACTCTTGTTCGTTGTTTCAGGTCAACAACAGTTCATCTTTTGTTGGAGGAATTTCTTCAGCTCATCCAAGGAGATCACTTAATTGAGGAATATCAAGTTATTTATCATAGAAATTTATATTCAAATATTAAAGAGATGATAAAGAATCGTTATCAAATCAATTTATTTTGATTTTATATCTAGTTGAATTACTTTTTTATTTGAATTATTCTTTGATTAATTATTGATTTCTTTTACAACACGTTATCCCCACGAATTTGATATTTTTATTTTCCTTGAAAACCCTTAATCACATCGCTGCCTCATGATGCATATCACTCTACCCACTATCACCCATTGTATGATTTTTTTTAAAGAAAAGTTGTAATATTATTAATATAGATTGTCTATTACAAGCTCAATTAACAAAAAAAACATTTCTCCATTCAACCATAGAAAAGGTGAAAGAGAATAAGAAGCAAAATAAACAAGACGATGACCACCGTATTAGAAATGCGACACCCAGATACGCCTCTTGAAATTAGAGTTGGGGGAGACATGAACTTAATTTAATAAATCGAATATGACATATTGATTAGTGCATTTTGTGCACTTAATCTGCATTGATATTTATGATTAATCGCTTTGTTTCGAGCGGAATTATGTGTTATTTGTTGTTGTTTGTGTTGAGTGAAAGGATTTACAGGAAATCATGACTTGATGTTGATTGGAGTCAAAAATACCAAGAAAAAGATTGAACAAGCAAGGATGGTTCAAGGAATGAAGGATAAAAAATTATCAAGGCCGAAGCCTAGGCGCGCCCGCGCATTCCAAGGTGCGCACCCGCGCTGCTTGAGGGAAAAAAAAGTGTGAAATGCTGAGGAATATGTGCGCCCGCGCATGAGTATAGGTGCGCCTGCGCGTCGCGAGTTTTCAGAATTTTGGAGTCTGATCTTATATGGAAACTTTGTGATTCTTTTGGGCTTATCTTGGATGATTCCTAGGGCATATAAAAGGGAGTTTTATGCAAACAATTGAGGGTTATCTGCCGCACAACACACACAAAAGATTGAGAGAACAAAATCTGAAGAATTGGAGAGCTTATAAATCGAGCCAGAGGAGCAAAATCTGAGGAGCTTCACTAGAACAAGGACGAAGGCCACTCAACTGGACACGGAAGAGCGACTAAGACTTTGTTATTCTATTCTACATTCTCTTTTTGATTGTTGAATTATGTTTGGACTTATAAACATGATTTGGTTTTATTTATATTTGGTCATTAACTAAATTTTTATAGTCTGGGGGTTTGATGTAGCCTGGTTGAGACACTTCTTCGACTTTTTAATATTATTGGATTGAATTCTCTTAGATTAATTGTTTTTTTCTAGTTTTGATTATCTTTTCAATTTACTGGCCATAAATTATTTTGTTATATTTATTCGAAATCATTGCTCGGGAGATGAGATTTTGAATAGGACCAATAGAATTTACACCGTTAATTGTTCATATAGCTCGGGAGAGTATATATCGTTAATGGAGCCTTAGGAAGAACATTATTTTACATATATCACTAAGACTAGATTTTTAATAGGGATATTGGAATTGAATCGTAGTTGATACATATTATTTGTTTCTTGGGAGAGAAAAATAATATAATTAAGTGTTCTAGGCTATTAATTGAATGGAATTCATGAAAATAAATTAATTAGGAGTAGTTGTTGTAGAAACCAGGTGAAATCTGAACTTCTAGACCATTTTTTCTCTGATTGATATTTCTTTGAAGTTGTGTGTGTGCTAGTTAAATTTTATTGTTTATTTAATTTTTCTGCAAATCTCTCAAACTTTGATTTTTTTAAATAAAATTAGGACTATTATAATTACAAGCAGTGAATAATTTGCATATTACTATTCGTGGAAACAATACTCTATTCATCACTTTATTAAAAATTGACATCGTGCACTAGCGGACACAAAATTACGCAACACATATTAATTTTTAATATAAAGGTAGATACAAAATGAAGGGAATATATATGAGAAAATGACCTTGATCAAACTTATTTTCTGAAAACAGGCCATCTTAAGTGCTTGACACACTTCAAATGCATAGGATGATTAGTTTTTTCTTTTTTTTAAATAACCAAGACCATTTTTCAAAATTTTTCTATATATTACTTAAATATGTAACTCTAACAATGTACCAACAAATTTCACTTAGATGCAAAATTTTCATTTTTTAAAACTATTTTTTAGTATATCTTAAATGTACTTTAAATATTAGTATATATTAAATTTGTATGAGTTCCACAAATATAATATGAACTTCTAACAATAAAAGTATGATAATCTATTTATCAAATATTTTATTTAGTATAAATTAATATTTAAAGTACATTTAAGATATACTAAAAAATAGTTTTAAAAAATGAAAATTTCTACCGTACCATGCACACGATGCGTGCATATATAAAAATTATTTTATGTTAATTAATTTTCATGCTATTTTTATAACTCCAATGATGAATTAGATATTCAAAATTTTTAAGAATGATAAATTTTTTAATGAAATAATGAAATAAGTTATTTAATGAGTAAACCCTATATAAAAAAATGTTAATTTTAAATAAACTAAATTTAAAACCATTACATAAAATATTTTAAGATTCATTACTACTTACGGGTGTGCAAATTCTCAACACTATAAAACTATTTATATATATATTTAGAATTTATATATATTTATATATTATATACACATGCTTATATATAGTTGTGTCTGCGAGTGTAGGGATATTTTACTTGTGCAATTTAACAAACATGTTATATATATGATTAGTTTATATATATTTATTTACACATGCTTATATTGGTGAATGTATATGATTACTTGTGCAAGTAATCAAGATTGCTGAGTGTCACAAATAAGCTCAACACTTGGCATACACCTAGTCCTTATTCTTGGCTTTAAATAGCAGCTCTTAAGGCATGAAATCACTTGCATTTGGTCCAAACACTATGAAAAGAGTAAAGTATGGAGGAAAAATGGTTACATTATGGGAGAAAAACTCTAGAAAATTAGCAAAAATCCTCCAAAATTCCAGAAAAATTCCCTAGCACTCTCACTTCACCAAGAAAACAATTATTCAGGGAGGTGTAACAAAATAGCAAGTGGAAATCGGCCGAAAAAATAAAAACCGTGAGGAATCAAGGAAGCTTTAAGCCAGAAACCACCTTCCTCAGGTTGCATGTTCATGTATATACATCTTTTACTTACTCACAGTTTTAGGTTTAGACTATAGCATGAAAGTTGGTCCTTGCATGTCGTAGTATCCATGAATGGTCGCCGACTGCCAGGAATGCCATCGAAACGATCGTTTTTTTGACAGTAATGTGGCATGCACGCTGTCGTAGAAAAATGAATTCTGGGTAAAACAGGTTACGTATTTCAAAATCTATTGTTCACCAAAGTTGTAGATCTTCAAAAACAAAACCTAACCACAGAAGCCTATCCGAGCGTGGTGGTCGGAGCCACCACACGCGCCGATACACCGGCGTGTGTATGTCACGCGCCGGCCGGAATCGGAATATTTCTGATTCCCACGATTTCTGCACTTCTTTTAGAATTTTATTTTAAATTTCATAATTTTTGACAAGTGTATGAATTGATATAAATTTTCTAAGGAATTATCAAACTTATGAAACTTGACTTTCAAAATGGGTTAAACTGTAGTTTGTGGCCTCGGTTTCTCAGTCTTGAACACTGTTTTTGGATTGGAGTACAAAAGAAAATTGTTCAGTGTGATGTCTATATACCAAGGGGTCGAACGATGATCATAATTGTAGCCGGAACTGGCATTTTTCTGGTGGTCAAAACCCTTGAAAAAACATTTAGGAAATGGTAAATTTGGGAACAAGTGGCTACGAATTTCAAGTAACTTTCTAATTGTAACACTCCATGAGATACATGTACTGCAAAAATTTCAAATTCTTTGGAGTATTCTAAAAGTATTAGGATTTTTCTTGTAAACTAACACTTAGATTTCCACTCTAATTTAAGTACAAAATTGAATAGAAACTAGTTACTATCTACTAACAATACTAACACCATAACTATCATAAAATTTATAGGAATCTGAAGTTATTAGAACGATAAAGCTATAAGACAGCAAGGTGAGCTTCCTCCCGTGAGATTTTCACTATCGATTCTTTCAATATTATTATTTGCCTTTTGGCCTGGAATTTACAGTAAAATTCATAAACTATTATTTATTCATATCTTGCATCATCTCGGGCTTTCTTGTTTTATTGATCATATTGTACTGCATATTTGATCTCTTGACTGTTATTAGTTCCTAACTGATTACCAATCGGACAATGAATGACTAAATAAATGAATGAATGACTGCCTTAATGAATTGAGTCCGAACAACGGTCTCTGTACTGGATTTCTAGTCCACTGAACAACGTGACTTCGGTCAGAAAATGTGAGTTCACTTTGACTCGTAAATGATCGATTGTACGGATCTTATTTGAGTATGTGGGGAAAATTGCTACACCGATGTTGGTGGGAGCCACCTCTTTAGTCTACAAATCCTGAACAGTCACTGCATTTCACTTGACAGAATACTTCATAATGATACGTTATTACTGATACCTGACATCTCATATTGAAATACTGCACTGAAAATGTTTGTCTCGTTATAAATGTATAAAGCCAGTTTATTCTATCACTAAGTCCTTAAAGACTTAACCTCTATTTTTTTTCTATTTATCGTAAATTCTAGATACAAGGTTCAAGATCTCGAGTAAGAATGAAAATTATGGAAAGTGAATTGTGCGTTTAGCTACTATGATGACACAAGTTCCTTTGATTGTATTAGTATTTTGTTATAATTTGTGTAAATTTAAGGATTGATTATGTTTTCGCTACTGTAAGTTTGATTGTATTGGATTTTACTGCAAGACGGGAGCCCACAGGTGGTATAAGAGCCCTTCCAGGTTATCCTTAATAATTGTTGGGGATAAAATAAAATCTTTATGATTTTTATTTTGGGTTCTATGGATTTGAATTAGAATAAAATTCTTGGTACCTACTTGTATGTCCAACCTTATGAGAAAGGAAAGAGAAAAATGTTAGTGGTTGTTTCAACACAAAAATTAGCTTTAACAGATTTGGATTTAAGTTGAATCTTGAACGTCAAATTAATGATATTATTATACAAAATTCTTTCTGAATAGATCTCTAAGAACTATTCATTGAGAGCTTCTGTTTTTCAATAAAAAAAAATGGGTTTAAAGTTTTGTTTTTAGGATGTCGTCACCATGGAATAGTTCACAAGCTAGGAATCAAGATGAATCATCTTCAACCGCAAAAAGGAATAACCCCTCCAAACGTGATGAAGATCGTCGCTCCGAAGCAAGAGGAAACCAAGAGGAACAACGTGTTCCACATCAAGAGCAAAATCAAAGGAATGTGCTTGACGTATTTCAACAATTTGTGCATTTCTATCAACAACCACCAGCAAGAAACGATGGCGAAAATAATCGAGGTTTTCCGAGATTTGAAGAATCAACTGATCGGATCCTTGAACAATTTTTTAGGTTTCGTCCACCCAAGTTTTACGGTACACCTAACGCACAACAAGGTGAGGAATGGATTATCAAAATTGAGAGGATTTTCTGTGTTCTTAACTACTCGGACGAACAGAAAGTGAACTTCGGCAGTATATCAATTTGAAGGAGCAGCACATAACTGGTGGAGAGTCATTGAGCACCAGTGGAAGAAAAACAACACGCTCAAAACCTGGACCAACTTTCTGCGGGAATTCGAGAAAAAGTACATCACCTAGGTAATACTTAACACCCGAGAACGTAACTTCATGGAGTTAGTACAAGGTTCTATGACAGTGGCCTAGTACGAGACAGAATTTCATCACTTGATTCACTATGCTCCCCATTACATGGAAGATGCGGCAAGAAAGACAAAAAAATTTGTTCAAGGTCTCAACCTCGATATTCGTTGGGCAAATTTGTCTACCGAAGCCATGAATTATAGTTCTCTTGTTAACCAAGCACTGCATGTGGAGACAGAGATCAAACTCCTAGCCAAGAGAGAGAAAGGAGAAAGAAACCACAGGATTCCGAACTCTGTCGATAAAAGCAACCGGAAAAAAAATGCTGAAAAAGAGACTCAACTGGACTCACAGGAGAAAACACCAAGCAAAAGGCCCCGAGAAAACCCAGATGTCAACTACCGTGAGAAATGCGGATACTGTGGTAATCCCAATCATAACGAGGAAAAATGCTATAAGAAACATGGGAAATGTGTGGTCTGTGGAAGTGACCAACATCACATTCAGAACTGCCCAAACAAGAGTAACAAAGCACCACCCGTACCAAAAACAAAAATTCCAGCTCGAGCATACGCACTTGTTAGGAAAGAAGATGATGTCAACCCTGTAACAGAACAATGATAAAGAGACATCGGAGGCGAGCATAAATTCTATCTAGCTTGTATGAAATAATAAAGGTACTTTAGATCGATAAATAAAAATATTATTAATTACTCGTCCTAATATTATGAGAAAACGATGAGAAAGAAATAGATCAAAAGAATCAGGAGTTCCCTTTACGTAAGGGAATATGGGGACAGATTCCTTTAAGAAAGGGGGGGTCGGGTTGGGGGAGATTGTAACACCCCAAAAATTTTGAGGTGTTAATCCGAATTTAATTATTAGGTTTGTGGTATAATAATAAATTTATATGTATATTAATGAAATAATGGAATAAGTTATTTAATGAGTAAACCCTATATAAAAAAATGTTAATTTTAAATAAACTAAATTTAAAACCCTTACATAAAATATTTTAATATTCATTACTACTTACGGATGTGCATATTCTCAACATTATAAAACTAATTATATATATTTATAATGTATATATTATATAAACATGCTTATATATAGTTGTGTGTGTGTGTGTAGGGATAGGTTACTTGTGCAATTTAACAAACATGCTATATATATTATTAGTTTATATATATTTATTTACACATGCTTATATAGGTGAATGTATGTGATTACTTGTGCAAGTAATCAAGATTTCTAAGTGTCACAAATAATCTCAACACTTTGTATACACCTAGTCCTTATTCTTGGAACTAAATAGCAGCTCCTAAAGCATGAAAATCACTTGCATTTCGTCCAAACACTATGAAATGAGTAAATTGAGGAAAAATGGTTACATTATGAGAGAAAAACTCTAGAAAATTAGCAAAAATACTCCAAAAAATCCAGAAAAATTCCCTAGCACTCACTTCACCCAGAAAACGATTAGTCAGGGAAGTGTAACAAAATAGCAAGTGGAAATTGGCCGAAAAACAAAACCGTGAGGAATCCAGGAAGCTTTAAGCCAGAAACCACATTCCTCAGGTTGAATGTTCATGTATATATATCATTTACTTACTGATTGTTTTAGGTTTAAACTATAACATGAAGTTGTTCCTTGAATGTTGTAGGATCCATCACTACAAAAAAAACTGCTTTCCGCTGCGCGCTGCGGAGCAAAAACTCCAATCGACAGCTCGCAATGCACGCCACGGAAAATCACATCGACAGCGCACAATGCACGCTGCAAAAAAGCACATCGACAGCATGCAAAGAACGCCGCAAAAACTCATATCAATAGCATGCAACGCACACTGCAAAAACATTATTTGCAGCACACGTGCACACCGCAAAAACATTAAGATATTGACAGTGCATGATTTTGGTTGTTGGTAGTTTAATATAATTTCAATGTAACATAAAATGAAAAACTAAACAAAATATTTCAATTTCATTCATGAAAATCTCAAAAATCATATATTTACAACAAATTAAACTCAAATTTTAACTTTAATCTACACACAAAATAAAAAGACATTTTTTTGTAAATCATACCAACATAGAAGTTTAAACACTCAAAACAAGATACGGAATCTCTCACAAACTAGCTATACATAACAATGATTATAGTTTCAATCCACGCAAATCAGTAGAATCTATGTCAATCATATAGAAGCTCCAACTTTCGATGGTGTAACTCCAAATCCCATTCTGCGCACTCTACCTCGAGCTTTCTTGCCAAATAAGTTGCAACACTTAACTAAACTCTTCATGAACATTGTGTGAATATGATCTTGCTTTACTCTCATTGAATTTAGAGCTCTTTTCCTGAGATTTAACAAACAAACCAAGACATATATATATATACATATATACATATATATATATATATATATATATATATCAAACAAACACACTTAACAGGGCCTAAAACCATGAAAACGTAGATTATATCCTATAGGATTTTATCACTATCGATTTTACATGTTAGTATATATTTTTTGAAATATCTTGTGTATGCATATAGATGTGTATTTAGTTGTATTAGCTTCAAGTATCCTATTGAATACACATACATTAATTTTGGTTTTGTTAAATTCGAATATCAAAATATATCTTCAATAACTAACTTTTTAAATCTCAGAACATATATTGATGCTTAATCCTTCAACAAAAACACTCAAAGTGACGTAGAAAAATTTCAGAAGCCAACAGATTCCAGTAACAAGTTCAAGGATTAAACTGCATTTACTGGGAATGAATTACAGGTCAAGCCATATATCACTGAAAAGCCACAGCTGTCTAGTTTTCAACAGAAAACAACGGCGCTAAAAAATAATATTTCTACAGAAAGTTATGGCCAATTTACTGAAGTCTGCCAGGATGATGTTGCTACACGGGAATTTGGAATGATCAACCAGGTTTTGATATTCTTGATGATTTTCTTCTTAGTACTTGAAATCTGATAAATTTTAAATAACTTCGCATCAGATTGATAGATTTTTTGCTCATTAATCCTTAGGAAACATCGTATCTCATTTAATGCTTTTGACTTATCTTGGAGGGTTGATAGATTTGTTTACATTAAGCCTTAGGAAACATCGTATCTCGTGAGCATTTAACATACATATTTCATGATCAAGAACAGGGATGGCACAGTGGTATATATGCTTTTGTCTTAAAAAATATTTATGGGACTCATCAGTTTGGAAACTCCATAGGTCAAGCACCCAGAAAGTATATAAGAAAATCACTAAGATAATACACGATAGCAAATTACCCTTTAGAGTGAAGAATCATGATTTCAGAATCAAGGAAGTGGGCTGGGCATAAGTCGATAGATGATTGCATATTCCCTGGCCTTTAATGATGTGAGTGAAAGCATTCCATTAAGCATACTTCGGCTTCTGCCAGATTAAAAAAGTAAATGAGTGTCACATTACACATTCACAAACGAGGATAGGAAGCAAGCCAAAAGAGAACAACATCATGCACCTATTTATCTAAGATCAACATGTGTTAACCATTATTCAAGCTCTAAATATCCACTACCATATTAATACTCCAAGGTTGAACATGACAGATGCATGTTACACAGCAACAATATAATGTCTCACTATTTCAATTTCAGATCATGAAACCCCAAAAAACATTCACTGTGGTGTCATAACAATCTCACAAAGCAGACATGACATATTTTCTTATATTCATTATTGACAGGTTTAGAACAAGATCGTGAGGTTCTCATGAGGTTGAGTATTGGTGAATAAAATCCAACAGAAAGTACAACAAATAAACATAATCATTACTTCCAAAGGCAAGCATCCCTAACTTGTCGTATGACAAAAAATATGGACTCAAACTTTTACAGCAAAGAAACGAACAGTAAATCGAACCTTTGATGAATGCCTATCTTCAAACCAATAGCTATTTGGGTCTCTGCCACAAGCTCTGAAATAAAATCATCTCAAAGTGAGAACTCACAAGAAATCAAATATTCCAAATGCAAGCATCCCAAAACTTGCCCTTATAAAAAAAATGAACTCAAACTTGTACAGCAAAGAACAATAATTTTCGTTCTGAATAACAAATTAGATGCAAGAACTTTACTCTCAACTCGGTTCTAAGGAACTTTAAACATAAAATATTCAGATTTACAACTCACCCCTTGAACAAATAATATGGTGTGGTGCTTGAATTTTCTCCTCGTTGGCATGGAGATGGGCCAATTGTGACAACTAATAAAGTTTTTGATGTGCCTGCATCATAACAGGAATGCAATTAAGTTGAACATGGCTTCCACCTCATAAAACATCAAGTGTGATCTTTATATTCTAAAATAAACCAACCAGAAAACTTACTTACAAAATTAAATTATCAAGCATCAACTCTTGAAACAATGCTGACTAAGAGAAACATGGGTAAAAGTTTTAGAATTAATAAACTAATTAAATTATAAACCAGACAGATTTTTTTTGAAAATAAAGCCTTAGCCAGAAAATTAATATAGAAAGAAAATCACACCTCCAAATGAATCTTTAAGCAACCTCGTAAGTTTTGAATCTCGAACTGGGACATGAGAACTATTTTCTGCCAAAGAATTTGTACATTCCCTAAAGCATTTAGGGAAAGATTTATATAATTTTTCTATTTCACGTTAGATTAACAAGCATACATCAAAATATGTTATCAGAATCATGTATATCGAGGATAATTATATATATTTTTTCATCATAATCTCATAGCCCAAGACGCTATATAAAAATCCACTTCAAATATATAAAAATTAAATTAAATTTCCCCAAAACAATAACAATAAATGAAACTTAAGAAGAAAATTCTTCAAAAAACGTCCATCTTTGAAAGAACATATATATAATTGGCAAAATTTGATTCGAAAATAACAACTGGGTAAATAATTCCAAAGGAAACTTGTGTGTTTATTTGAACCGTGTACAATCAGAGAACTTCAATGCATTATTGAAGAAGAACAAAAGTACCTGTCGTGCGAGAGATGGTGGCCTTCTCAATTTCTTGTTCTGGAGAGGAAGAAGAGTACTTGTGATTTATTCTATTGAAGCTCGCGGATGACTTGCTGCGATTTATCAAACAAATATAAAAAAAGCACAAAAAATTTTAAAGAGAAAAAATAGGGTTTTGGTCATAAATCGAGAGAAAATAAGATTTAGGAAGAACAGTACCTAGTCGACCATGGAAGAAGAGAAAACAGAGGGATCTGAGCTCTCGACGATGAAGAATATATATTATATATACATATAAAGAGAGAAAATAATTAAAATGTTCCTTGGGGATTTGAAGACCGCGATATTAATATCATGAGTTTTTTTACGACACACTGTGTGCTATAAATATTAAATTTTATTTTGGGATTATTAACGGCGTGCATCGCGCTGTCAATATTAGTTTTTAACAGCGCTCTAAGATTCAAAAAGTCCACTAACTTAATCACGGTTAATTGATTAAATTATATGATTTAATGCATGTTATTTAGAATGTTTAATTGTTATGTTTAATTATGTGATTAATTTAAATACCTGAAATTGTAAGCATATATATGATTTTAAAGTTTTCATGTTGGAATTAATCTTGGGTCGCAGAAACGAGTCTAGCCTTGAAACGAGTTAAGAAAATATTTTAAATTAAGTTTAAAGGGATGCAGTGTATTTTTATTTAAGTGGGAGAGTAAAAATTTTTAAAGGATTTTAAGAGTAACTAATGGGCCGTGTTGAAGCCCATTAGTCACAAAAGAAATGCGTTCAGAATTTATTTATGAACACTCATTTTAAACGCTCACTTTTTTTTCGCAAAATCTCTCTCGAACACTGCGATCTTCATGCTAGGGTTCTTCCACTTCTCAAGGCTCGATCGTTCCGCCGTCCAGGTTAATCCCAATCAGACGATTCAGGCAAGTTTTTACTGTTTTTAAACTCATTCAAGAATATATGTATTTTTAAGGTAAAAACCTAGGTGTTTTGATTTGATGATATATGCACGTTCTTGAAAAATTTATGAGTATGTTGGTTGATTGTGATACGTGAAGCATTCCTGATGTGTTCGGTTAAAGTTTATTGAGTTTTGAATTATTTGAAGGCAAGAAATCAGAGTGTTGGGGTAAAGGTTGGAATGAGAGTTCTTGATTCAAAATCTTTGAAATGGTTGTTGTTTTGGGAAAAGTTATTTTGAAGTTTTGATGTGGTTGAATGTTATTTTTGATGGAAAAACGTCCCAAAGCATTGTGGGTTTTGAAATTGTGCAGAAAAGATCAGTTTTTCGGAGATAGGTGTCACGACGGCGCGCCCGCGCCTGAGCTGCGCAATTGTGCGCACAGGCGGCGCGCCCGCGCTGCTGAAGCAGCGCGCCCGCTCCACAGTTCCGCAATTCTGCGAACGGGCGGCGCGCCCGCGCTACTTGTGCAGCGCGGCCGCGCCGCAGGCTCGAACTTTCCACCCCATTTTACGAGTTTTTGGGTCCTAAAAATCATGATTTTGATAATTTAATGTATTTTAATTATTTTTAAGAATGCTCATGAAGAAGTTTAAAGTTTTCAAGGTCCGAAACGGACGGAATGCCTCACGTGGATCGGTCAAGTTATGTATTGCATGAATGTGATTTTCTCATGAAATCTAATTTCTCATGAAATGTTTTGAAGGAATTTAAACATGTAGCATCACGAGAAATTTTATGAGCATGTTACGAGGTTTATGAAAATGATATGATATGATTTGATAAGATGAATGATATGATACATGAAAAATATTTTGATGAATTATGCGTCTTGTGGTGATTATATGGGGTATGCACTTCGGGATGAGCTCCGGAGCGGCTATCCAAACATGGCTCACGGGATGGTTATATGGGGTATGCATTTCGGGATGCGCGCCGAAGCGGCTATCCAAAGAATGAAAGTTTACGGGCGTAATGCCATATGCTTGTTGATCAACAGGAAACCATGAATGACTCGTTATGACGGTTACCACACTACTCATATTTCATCACCTCAAATATTTTTATGTTATGGCTACATCAAAGTTATGTTTATTGCATGAAAGTTTAAGTTAATGTTTTTCTTTTAAAGTAAAAAATCTTTTTTCTGCCTGTTCTTACTGAGTCTTTCGACCCACTATACTTGAATGGTGCAGGTAACGATGATGTGGATGCTTTTATTGATGATTATGTGACCGGGCATGAAGAAGAGGCCGGGGTCGGTCCAATGGGCAATGCATGAGTGTGAACGCTTTAGCTTGGGAGATGTTTTAAAAACATTTTTTTTATTTTTTTTATTTGATGAGAGGCAAACAAGTTTAATTTTCTTTAGTTGTTGGCCATGTTTGGCAAAGATTTTTAGATACTATTTTATTATGTGCAATTTTTATATGCTCCTTTTAATAAAGAAGATGATGCTTCCGCAAAATTTTTATTTTTAGCAAATTTAAGTATGTATGTTTGAGTAACGTTTCGATTGTGAAATTGGGATGTTACAGCTTGGTATCAGAGCAGTTCGCTCTGGGTTTGTCGCACACATGCATTCTCGCCACGACTCTATGCTTCGTCTTCATGTCTGTAAGTTTTATGTTATGGAATGTTTAAGATGCATGATAATGTTTTTGATTTATAGTGTATATCTATTGAGTAGGATGTTATGTTTAAATAACGTAATTAAGCATGTGGACTGTATGGACATCAGGATCATGGCTAACCGTAGGAATCCGAACAATGAGGACAATCAGAACAACCAGTTTTTGGCTAGGTTGGTGACTATGTTGCAAGAGCAGAGTAGAGCCCAAGGGGAACAGATTCAACAGTTAATCCAAGTACAAGCGGGAGGACGGAACAACAATCAGCCGCTATTAACTAATCCGATCTTTAAGCATTTTAAGGATCTAGGGCCACAGGAGTTCAAAGGAGGGGCTGATCCCCTTGTAGCCGAGGAATGAGTGCAGTCAGTGGAGACTATTTTTGACTACATGCAGCTCACTGATGCAGACCGTGTGAGGTGTGCCATCTTTATGTTCCGTGATGATGCACGGGTTTGGTGGCAGGGAGCCCGTTCTGCTGTGGATATGACTACGTTGACTTGGAATGGATTCAAAGATGTGTTTTATGGGAAATATTTCACTATCAGCACCAGGACTAGAATTGCTAGAGAATTTCTGGAGCTCCGCCAAGGGAGCATGTCCATTGCCGAGTATGTGAAGAAGTTTGAGAGAGGGAGGTACTTTGTGCCCATGATTTCGGGCAATGCTGCAGAGGAGTTGAAGTATTTCACAGAGGGACTGAATGCCACTATTCGACGAGATGTCAGATTGAGTGGGGCACAAACGTACCGAGCAGCAGTGGATGAGGCTATGTTGTCAGAAAAAGATGGGAATGATATTATCAAAGAATCGCAAGCGAAGAGGATTAGTTACCATGGGAGAGAGCAGCAAGGGTCTAGTCAGAAGAGGTCGTATCAAGCTCCATCTCAAAGGAGACCGCAACAGCAGCAGCGCCAAAACCCCAATCAGGCGCGATCTCAGGGACAGAATCAACCGAACGCCAACGCTCCAAGGCCGGCGAATGCACCTATCTGTCAGAAGTGTGGGAAATCACACTCCGGTCAATGCATTCTTGGGACCAATACTTGTTTTCTCTGCAAGAGGCCAGGGCATTTCGCCAAAGACTACCCGCAGTCAAAGGAGCCTGTCAAGGGAAGAGTGTTTGCTATGACTCACGATCAGGTTGACCCAGATTCTGCAATTGTCTCAGGTATGATTCGTATTGCTGATTTACCTGCATTCGTGTTGATAGATACAGGAGTTACGCACTCTTTATGTCTGTTAGTTTTATGATGAAATTGAGGGTCTTGCCGAATGAATCTATTTCGGAATTTTGTGTGTCGTTACCCTCAGGAGAAGAACTGAAAAGTAGTAGTGTGATAAGAAATTGCAAGGTTCAGATGCAGAGTCTAGTTTTGTGTGCAGATTTTGTTGTTTTGAAAATGGTGGATTTCGATGCAATTTTTGGGATGGACTGGTTGACTCGGCAAGAGGCTATTATTGACTGCAAACGGAAAACTGTCTCTGTGAAAGATAAGAACGGGAAATCATTGGTATTCCGCACTACGTCTAAGAAGAGCGCACCAGGTTTGATTTCTGCAGGAACAGCCTGGCAATTATTGAGTAATGGGTGTACAGGATTTCTTGCGAGTCTAATTGGTGATCTGGAGGTACAACGACCAAAACTTGGGAAAGTGGAGGTAGTGAAAGATTTTCCGAAAGTTTTTCCCGATGATGTTGCGGGATTGCCTCCAGTCAGGGAAGTCAAATTTGGGATAGAATTACTGTTTGAAACTAAGCCAGCTTCTAAGGAACCGTACAGATTGGCACCGACTGAGATGAAAGAATTAAAGGATCAGTTGCAAGAGTTGCTAGATAAGGGGTTCATCAGACCGAGTGTATCGTTTTGGGGTGCACCGGTGTTGTTCGTCAAGAAAAAAGATGGGTCAATGAGATTGTGCATTGACTACAGAGAGCTGAACCGAGTTACAGTGAAGAACAGATATTGTTGGAGAACGGCGATCAGATCAATCAGAATTGATACCCGGTGCAGCGGAAGTTTAAAAATTTTATATGGAACGATTCCATAATGGGTATCAAAACTTTACGATTAAATTGTGCGTGTAAAAATTAAATAACAATTATAAATTTTTACCTCCAATCTCGAATCGAGATTATGGACACCAACAGATTACTCTGCTCTTGTTGTATATCCCAGGAACTGATGGACGAACTGTTCTTCAATCAGGTCCACAAACAAAGATTTAATCCCTCTGATAGATTGCACTAGAAAATCTACCAGAAGTTTCTACGAAGAGAATTAACGAATTTGATCCGTTAAACCAGACTGCAAATTCAAAATTCACAGGCTGGATTTTCCCGAGCAGAGAGGGAGGGGGCGGCCACTTTTAATAAAAACAACTAGGGTTTTTCGAAAATTGTGAGCCTATGTTGTGTAATTTCTGTACTGCAATAACTTATTTATAATGTGGGCTGCTAACAGCTTAGGGCTCATTAGTCATAAGTTCCAGCCTGACAAGCAAAGCCCGCATGTTCAAAAATTAATATAAAATTCATCGTGACTCAGATTGATAAACCAATTTCACCAATGTTCACAGAAACCATTTCTGCATCTTTTAGAGTCAAGATAAATTTTCTGAATCCGAATTCAGTGATTTCCAAAAATGTCCATCCCTATGTCATTTTAGGAAATCTTACTCCTCTACTCTTAAATAAGAAGTCCCACTTCTTTGTTCATTAAATTTAACTCTTTAAATTTAACTATCTCAACGGGGATTAAAAATCCATTACTCTGTGTGACCCTCAATGGTTCAAGGATACAGCTAGCCGTGGGCTCACAACTCCTTGTGACTCGGAACAACAATTTCCGACTTGCCCATCGAATCATGGTAAGAGCGCCTAGTAACATCGCCCCATGATTCCCTAGGTATCACTGATAGTGCCTGCAAGAACCAATAGATTTTGGTTAGCGTACAGTACGGTCCCTTTATCCATATATCCCGATCGAATCAACAACCATTGGTAAATCGAGAGTCGTTCGAGATTCGATAACTATGCAATACATCTTGAAGATCAAATAGTGACATCGCATGTGCTACTAAGAAACCATTTCTTAAAACACATCATGTACTCCGGCCAGAGATTCGTCACACTAATATCTCCTCAGATTGCATAGGATATCCACACTCGCAAGTATGTGGTGAATCCTTGACAACAAAGCATCGACTCCTATATGTGTCATAACTGTACCCAATCCCGACACCTGATGACCCCAATAGAGTCGGTAAACGAGTCAAAGCACAGTACTAGCATATAGAGTCTAAATGATGTTTCAAGTAGTAAGGACTAATGGTGTACAACCAAAACCGCGGACTTTATCCACTCGATAAGTGATAACCACTTGGAAAGTCCGGATAGGGTAGTTCGTCATTCATCGTATGAATATCCATTTGCATGCTTTGAACATCTCTATGTTCCATACCAATGAAACGTGGTACTCGGCATCGCAAATGCTAGTCTCAAACTCGAGCGATCCTTATCCTTATTATCGGACGGCTCAATCGACTAGGAACTGTTTAGAATATACAGTGACTATAAGATTTGTTTCATGATAGTCATCCCCATGTACTACCACATCTTACATACACTATAGTATATTCAAGGTCTTTATCAAAACAACAATAGTATATCACAATATAACAATATGAAGAAAGATAAAGTCATTGCCTTTATAAAAGTGTAAATTATATTAAACAAAAAGATTGTTTATACAAAGAGTCATCAAAGCCCTTAGCCACAAGTTGGCTCACCGGGCACCCACTCTTTCAATCTCCCACTTGCCCTATAGCCAACTAGTCATACTACGTAGACCCATTGCTTCGCGATGTTTGTCAAATAATGGTCCTGGCAAGGGCTTAGTAAGTGGATCAGCGATATTGTCTGCAGAGGCCACTCTCTCAACAGTGATGTCTCCTCTTTCCACGATCTCCCGGATGATGTGGTATTTCCTCAGTACGTGTTTGGATCTTTGATGAGACCTTGGTTCCTTTGCCTGAGCAACGGCACCCGTGTTGTCACAGTACACCGGGACTGGACCAACAACTTCAGGAATAACGCCCAACTCTTGGACGAAATTCCTCATCCAAACGGCCTCTTTAGCAGCAGCTGATGCCGTAATGTATTCTGCCTCAGTGGTGGAATCCGCTATGGTGTTCTGCTTGGAACTCTTCCAAGAGACAGCACCGACATTGAGCATGAACACAAATCCAGAGGTTGACTTCGAGTCATCCACGTCACTTTGGAAGCTAGAGTCGGTATAGCCTTCCAATTTCAGTTCTCTTCCTCCATATACCATGAACATATTCTTAGTCCTTCGTAAGTACTTAAGAATGTACTTCACGGCTTTCCAATGCATTTGACCGGGATTAGCTTGATATCTGCTCGTGACACTCAGAGCAAATGCTACATCCGGTCTGGTAGATATCATCCCATACATGATACTACCTATGGCTGACGCATATGGTACATGTGTCATTTTCTCTATCTCTTCATCAGTCTTGGGACACATAGACTTGGATAGAGAAACTCCATGACACATAGGTAGATGTCCTCTCTTGGACCCATCCATTGAAAACCGTTTCAATATGGTGTCGATGTAGGTTGCTTGAGTGAGTCCTATCATTCTCTTAGATCTATCTCTATAGATCTGTATCCCTAGAATATAGGATGCCTCACCCAAATCCTTCATCGAGAATCTACCTGATAACCATATCTTTGTTGACTGCAACATCCCTACATCATTCCCAATGAGTAGGATGTCATCAACATAAAGTACTAAGAATGTCACAGCATCCTTAACTACTTTCTTGTACACGCATGGTTCCTTCGGGTTCTTGATGAAACCAAAATCTTTTATTGTTTCATCAAATTTCTGGTTCCAACTT
The DNA here is from genome assembly GCF_033568475.1 of Henckelia pumila. Lineage (NCBI taxonomy): Eukaryota > Viridiplantae > Streptophyta > Magnoliopsida > Lamiales > Gesneriaceae > Henckelia > Henckelia pumila. The sequence goes on along the minus strand of NC_133120.1, from coordinate 57,904,812 downwards.
CTTGATGCTTGTTCGAGACCATAGATTGATCTCTGAAGCTTGCATACCTTATGCTCGCTTCCCATGGATGTGTATCCCTCAGGCTGCGTCATATAGATCTCTTCCTTAATGTTTCCATTAAGAAATGCAGTCTTCACATCCATTTGCCATATCTCATAGTCATACCAAGCAGCTATGGCAATAAGGATTCTTATGGACTTGAACATTGCAACTGGTGAAAAGGTTTCATCATAGTCAACTCCTTATCTTTGAGTATAACCTTTCGCCACCAATCGTGCCTTGTAGGTCAATACCTTACCATCAGGCCCAAGCTTTTTTTTGTAGATCCATTTACACCCTATTGGAACAATTCCATCGGAAGGATCTACTAAAGACCAAACTTGGTTTGTATGCATCGAATCTATTTCCGACTGCATAGCTTCAAGCCATAAATTTGAATCCGCATCAGAAATTTCTTCCTTGAAGTTTCTTGGATCACATCCAACGTCGGGTTCATCTTGATCTCCTTCAAGAAGAAGACCAAATCGAATAGGAGGTCTAGAAGTCCTCTCGGATCTTCTAGGTATAGGCGTGTCCATCATTGGTTCCTGAGGTGTAGGATCATTATTTTGTATTTCGCGTTCTTCTCGAATTTCTTCGAGTTCCATCATCTCGCCTTTCTTATCCAATAAAAACTCCTTCTCCAAGAAGGTGGCATTCCTTGAAACAAACACCTTTGTTTCAGCAGGATGATAGAAATAATATCCGATTGAATTCTTCGGATACCCTACAAAATAACATAAGGTGGATCGACTATCCAACTTATCTCCCACTGTCTGCTTCACGTAAGCAGGACATCCCCAAATCCTCAAGTACGAATACTTAGGAGCTTTGCCATTCCATAACTCGTATGGTGTTTTGTCCACTGCTTTGGTGTGGACGTTGTTCAACAAAAACACCACCGTTTCAAGCGCGTAGCCCCAAAACGAAGGTGGAAGCTCAGTGAAGCTCATCATGGATCAAACCATGTCCAACAAAGTTCGATTACGACGCTCCGATACACCATTCAGCTGTGGTGTCATAGGAGGAGTCCACTGAGAGAGAATCCCATTCTCTTTCAGATAGTCCAAAAACTCGGTACTTAAGTATTCTCCACCTCGATCCAATCGAAGTGCTTTAATACTTTTACCTAGCTTGTTTTCTACTCCAGCCTTGAATTCTTTGAACTTTTCAAATGCTTCAGACTTATATTTCATTAAATATAAATACCCATACCTAGAATAATCATCAGTAAAGGTAATGAAGTAGGTGTGGCCATATTGAGTACCAATTCTAAATGGACCACAAACATCTGTATGGATCAAATCCAACAGATTTTGACCACGCTCAGGTTTTCCCTTAAAAGGAGATTTAGTCATTTTTCCTTTCAGGCAGGATTCACAAGTAGGTAGAGATTTAATATCAGACATATCAAACATGCCCTCTCTCACTAGCTTGTTCATCCTCCTTGAGGAAATATGACCTAGCCTAGCATGCCAAAGGTTTGCCGGATTTTGACTATCGATTTTCCTTTTGTTTGTTGTTACCGGTTTATCAACATAATTTATTGGAACGTCTTTTAATTTTAAGTTATATAGATCGTTTTCAAGTTGTCCATTTCCAATCAAACATTCATTCTTGTAAATATTGCAAATCCCATTCACAAAATTGCAAGAATAACCATCTCTATCAAGCATAGAAACAGAAATAATGTTTTTAATCAAATCTGGAACAAATAAAACATCTCTCAAAAGTAACTTAAAACCGTTCTGCAAAATTAAATAAACATCTCCCACAGCTTTAGCTTCAACTCTGAAACCATTTTCGAGCCTCAGCTGGGTCTCACCCATTCTAAACTTGCGACTTCTTGTCATCACCTGCAAATCATTGCAAATGTGAGATCCACATCCGGTATTCAATACCCAAAAAGTAGTATTAAGTGAAACATTTATTTCAATATAGAACATACCCTTCGCAGTTCGCAACTGCTCTAGATATTCCTTACAGTTACGTTTCCAATGACCGGGTTTCTTGCAGTAATGACAAACATCCTTGGACTTTTTCATGTTTGAAGCCGTTGTCTTGTTCTTCTTCTCGGGTCCGGTTTTCTTGGGTGGGGCAGAACGTTTCTTACCCTTTGTACTTGGCCCCTTCTTAGCAGAAGAAGAGGAGCCCACCAAGAAAGCCGGTTTATCCTTCTTTAAAGTGGATTCATATGTTACAAGCATATTGACCATCTCTTCAAGGGAGGCCTCTATCTTGTTCATATTGAAATTCACCACAAATCCGTCAAACGAAGAAGGAAGAGATAGAAGTAATAAGTCCACGTTGAGTTCATGCTCCAACACCAAATCAAGCGTTACCAACTTCTGTATGAGCCAAATCACTCGTACCCCATGATCACGGACCGAAGTCCCTTCACGCATGCGACACGTCATTAGCTCTTTTACAGTAGCGAACCTTTTAGCTCTCGATTGAGCCCCAAAAAGTTCCTTGAGTTGTACGTGAATGTCAGCAGCATTCACGGTATCCTCAAATCGCCTCTGGATTTCATCAGACATCGAGGCTTGCATATAGCATTTGGCCTTGATATCATGGTCCCACCATGTATCAAGTTTGGCCAACTCTTCCGGACTTATGTCAGCTGGTGCTTCCTTCGGAGGAGATTTTTCTAACACGTAGAGCATCTTCTCCGAAGTCAAGACAATCTTCAACTTACGGAACCATTCCGTATAGTTTGCGCCAGTCAGTTTATTTTGTTCGAGGATAGAGAATAGTGGATTGCGCGAATTCATCTTAATGAAATACTGAAAAGAAACAGACAATTATCAGTGATTGTTTAATTAATTTACTAAGACATAAAATAGGCGAAATTTATTTTATGAATCTCACTCCCACTATTTTAACGATTTCACTACCCTCTAGTGAAAACGGGAAACATTTTTCTTAGTGAGAACATGGAGTCCAATTGACAAACTATGGTCCCAAATAATATCAGCCAACCATAATTTTCAAAAGGTAGAGCCCAATTGCTTCCAAAGCAACCTCCACGTTTTTACCTCATGTCCAATAAGGGCCCAATAATATGACGTCGTTTATTGTGACATGTCAAGATGACCCATCAATATTAAGTTGTGATGGACGGTCGCCATGTGGATCCCCCAATAATATGAGTCGATCCCATGGGAGTTCCACCCAACTTACAACATGTGTCGATCCAATGTACAGCTTTCCGACGAACGGGCCCCCCCAATAATATGAGCCGGACCGTATCCGCGGGTAGCATCTCATACATTGATCGTTGATGGAAGGTAGGAAAATTTAAACAATATTTAAATTTCCTTTATTTATCTTGATATCAATTTTAAATCATATTTAAAATGAGGGATTTTAATTTTGAAAATTTGTCTCATCATTTTAAAATTTGTATGCTTGCGGGATTCATACAATTTTGTCTAAAACATGCATACAACTATAATATCATATATTATATAGGATGATCGATTCCATTTCTAATCGACCCGTGGTTGCCAATCACGAGTCTAAGTCCAATCCTAGGTAATATGCAGGTATGCAATGCAATCCTATTACATTGAGCTTCCAATTTACATTTCTTCAGTCTTTATTGTCTGCTGGGCCCACCTCCGTCTTCAAATCTTCACCTCCCACTAAGTTTAATGTATTTACAATAAATAACCATGACAAGTAGGGGATACATTTTAAGGGGTGAGAACGGGCCATAAACCAGGCCCACTTTTATTACATATGACAATTCATATTGGGCCATAAACCAGGCCCATTAATAAATCCAACAACAATAAAAACAAATGTAAATTCCTAACATACACCTACAAAATTGGTCATGGCAATCGATCATCCTTATCCAATAATATTTAATTCAAAATTAATTTATTGGATAACATGCAATGACAATTTAAATTAAAAGGATAAAATCATATTCCATATATAAAATCTTATTTTACATACAAAATCATATTTTATCTTTTTATCAAATAAAATCATATTTTACATATAAAATCCAATTTTATACATAAAATCATATTTTACTCAATATTTCCATAAGATCATATCTTATCATCAATTGTACCAAAAATAATTAATTTCATAAAATCTGAATTAACGGATAAAATCTATAAATTTTCCAAAAATTCAAATTTATCCAAAAAAAACAATTTTAAAATTTTCGAACTCGAACAATTCGATCCGACGCCTCGTGGACCAATCAAAAACAATTTTCGATCGGACCAAAAATAAAATTTTAACATATTAAAATTTTAATTTTAAAATTAAAAATTAATTTTCGCGGGCCGCCCGGGACACTCCCGGGCTGCCCGCGCCCCAAAGGGGCTCGGGCCGGGCATCCCGTCGCTGCCCCTAGGGCAGCGACGATCGCTGCCCAGGGCAGCGCCATGCGCCGCCCTGCGCAGCGCTGGGCAGCGATCCAATCGCTGCCCGTGTTTTGCCCGAAAAAAAAAAAATTTATTTTAAAAAAATTTATTTTGTTTAAAAAACCGAGGCTTAAAAATTTTTGTACAATCGATTAATTTAATCGCTTGATCTGAGCAACCTGGCTCTGATACCACTGTTGGAGAACGACGATCAGATCAATCAGAATTGATACCCGGTGCAGCGGAAGTTTAAAAATTTTATATGGAACGATTCCATAATGGGTATCAAAACTTTACGATTAAATTGTGCGTGTAAAAATTAAATAACAATTATAAATTTTTACCTCAAATCTCGAATCGAGATTATGGACACCAACAGATTACTCTGCTCTTGTTGTATATCCCAGGAACTGATGGGCGAACTGTTCTTCAATCAGGTCCACGAACAGAGATTTAATCCCTCTGATAGATTACACTAGAAAATCTATCAGAAGTTTCTACGAAGAGAATTAACGAATTTGATCCGTTAAACCAGACTGCAAATTCAAAATTCACAGACTGGATTTTCCCGAGCAGAGAGGGAGGGGGCGGCCACTTTTAATAAAAACAACTAGGGTTTTTCGAAAATTGTGAGCCTCTGTTGTGTAATTTCTGTACTACAATAACTTATTTATAATGTGGGCTGCTAACAGCTTAGGGCCCATTAGTCATAAGTTCAAGCCTGACAAGCAAAGCCCGCATGTTCAGAAATTAATATAAAATTCATCGTGACTCAGATTGATAAACCAATTTCACCAATGTTCACAGAAACCATTTCTGCATCTTTTAGAGTCAAGATAAATTTTCTGAATCCGAATTCAGTGATTTCCAAAAATGCCCATCCCTATGTCATTTTAAAAAATCTTACTCCTCTACTCTTAAATAAGAAGTCCCACTTCTTTGTTCATTAAATTTAACTCTTTAAATTTAACTATCTCAACGGGGATTAAAAATCCATTACTCTGTGTGACCCTCAATGGTTCAGGGATACAGCTAGCCGTGGGCTCACAACTCCTTGTGACTCGGAACAACAATTTCTGACTTGCCCATCGAATCATGGTAAGAGCGCCTAGCAACATCGCCCCATGATTCCCTAGGTATCACTGATAGTGCCTGCAAGAACCAATAGATTTTGGTTAGCGTACAGTACGGTCCCTTCATCCATATATCCCGATCGAATCAACAACCATTGGTAAATCGAGATTCGTTCGAGATTCGATAACTATGCAATACATCTTGAAGATCAAATAGTGACATCGCATGTGCTACTAAGAAACCATTTCTTAAAACACATCATGTACTCTGGCCAGAGATTCGTCACACTAATATCTCCTCAGATTGCATAGGATATCCACACTCGCAAGTATGTGGTGAATCCTTGACAACAAAACATCGACTCCTATATGTGTCATAACTGTACCCAATTCCGACACCTGATGACCCCAATAGAGTCGGTAAACGAGTCAAAGTACAGTACTAGCATATAGAGTCTCAATGATGTTTCAAGTAGTAAGGACTAATGGTGTACAACCAAAACCGCGGACTTCATCCACTCGATAAGTGATAACCACTTGAAAAGTTCGGATAGGGTAGTTCGATCATTCATCGTATGAATATCCATTTGCATGCTTTGAACATCTCTATGTTCCATACCAATGAAACGTGGTACTCGGCATCGCAAATGCTAGTCTCAAACTCGAGCGATCCTTATCCTTATTATCGGACGGCTCAATCGACTAGGAACTGTTTAGAATATACAGTGACTATAAGATGTGTTTCATGATAGTCATCCCCATGTACTACCACATCTTACATACACTATAGTATATTCAAGGTCTTTATCAAAACAACAATAGTATATCACAATATAACAATATGAAGAAAGATAAAGTCATTGCCTTTATAAAAGTGTAAATTATATTAAACAAAAAGATTGTTTATACAAAGAGTCATCAAAGCCCTTAGCCACAAGTTGGCTCACCGGGCACCCACTCTTTCAGATATCCCTTGCCCAGAATAGACGACTTGTTCGACCAATTGCAAGGGGCAGAGGTGTTCTCAAAAATCGATCTATGATCAGGTTACCATCAGCTGAAGGTAAAAGATGCAGATGTGCAGAAGATAGCATTCAAGACTCGCCATGGCCACTACGAGTTCTTGGTAATGCCGTTTGGGTTGACCAATGCACCAACTGTGTTCATGGATTTGATGAACAGGGTGTTTCAACCTTTCTTGGATCAGTTTGTCATAGTCTTCATAGATGACATATTGATCTATTCTCTCAGTAGGGAGGAACATCGTCAGCACTTGACTACAGTGTTGCAGATTTTGAAAGAAAAGCAGTTGTATGCTAAATTCAGTAAGTGTGAATTTTGGCTGGAGCAGATTTCATTTTTGGGTCATATAGTTTAAGCTAAAGGGATTGAGGTCGATCTGTCTAAGGTGGAAGTGGTTCGAAATTGGGTTGCTCCGAAGAATGCTACAGAAATACGAAGTTTTTTGGGTTTAGCAGGCTACTACAGGAGATTTATTCAAGACTTCTTTAAGATAGCTCTACCAATGACTTCCTTAACTCGAAAAGGTGTGAAGTTTGTGTGGTCAGATCAATGTGAGAAGAGCTTTGCCGAATTGAAAGAAAGACTGATGTCAGCGCCAGTGCTAGAAATTCCCGAAGGCACGGGTCGTTTTGTGGTTTATACCGATGCTTCTAAGAGTGGATTAGGAGATGTTTTGATGCAGGATAATAAAGTAATAGCATATGCATCTCGACAGCTGAAGGTTCATGAGAGGAACTACCCGACTCATGATCTTGAATTGGCGGCAGTGGTTTTTGCTTTGAAGCTTTGGAGACACTACTTGTACGGCGAAAGGTGTCAAATTTTCACTGATCACAAAAGCCTAAAATATTTCTTCACTCAAAAGGAGTTGAATATGAGGCAGAGGCGATGACTGGAATTGGTGAAGGACTACGACTGTGACATTAGTTATCATCCGGGTAAGGCTAATGTTGTAGCAGATGCATTGAGTCGCAAGTCTGCGACATTTAACCAATTGACAGTCCAGCAGGAATTGATTGCTGTAATTGAACGGATGAGGTTGGAGGTATTCGAACCAATGGAGGTATGCACTCTAGCAGTGTAACGCCCTGTTTTTATCTTAATTGATGTTATTTGAGATATTCGGTGATTCTAGAATTCGAGAGGCGACTTTTAATTAATCAGGGACCTTTTTGCAATTTTCAGAAATTTCAGGGATTAAAATGCAAAATTGAATTTTGTTATATGTGTGGCTTTGACTTAGCCATTATATTCATTCTCCTTCATCCTCTTCAACGTGCCATCACCATGAGAGGCGACCAAAAAGCTTCCAAGCTTTTGTGATTTCCATTTTAGCTCAATCCGTCCGACAGAATTTATTTCTGAGTTGATATCTTCGATCACAGCGACGAGTGCTCCGTTTGGAAGTAAGTTTATCTTAATTCTGAGAGGTTTGAATTTTTGGATGCCTTTAGAATTTATTTATATTTGGAGAAGATGATGTTGAGATAACTGTGATAGTATATCTAAGACGGTTCGAAGATCTATCGACGATTGGATTTGATTTGAATTTTCTTATGATTTTCGAAATTGTGGATTTTGAGATGTGTTGGGATTGATTTGGAATGGATGTTTGTTGATTGGAATGAGTTTATTTGATTCATATTATGTTGTCTGCATTTCCGATTTGTTAGAATATAGCCGTTATGCCGTCAGTTTGAGTTTTGGGAATATCGTTTCGATGTTTTGATTGTACCGAGTTTGATGAGGTTTTGATACCGATATTGATCTTGTGACTTCTTATTTAGATTGAATCGAAGTCAGTGGAGTTGTGAGATTGCAGCTTTGATCAGTTTGAAATATTTGAGCCGGTATAGTATCGATTTTCTTATTTATCAATCGAAGAAGTTTGATTGAGTTTTTAAATGAGATTGTTGTTTTACAGATTGAAGATTGTGAAACGACGAAAAGGTATAAGACGACTTTGGAATGGAATAGGACGATTAACTTGAATCCGAATTGATTCGAGTGTCCTAGAAGAAAATCACATACTTGCATGTTTGAATGCTTACTTGAATTTATAATTGAGAATTTTATTTGAATGCATGAGATTACATATGCATTCATATTGAGCCCTTGATTCGTTCTCAGATAGAATTAGACGATTTGGAGATTATTGTTGAGGGGCATTGGTAGTAGAGAAGAACTCCAATGACCTGGGTAACTCTCTATAATGCTCCAAAGTCTATAGGATGCAAGGTATACCGCATTCACCTCGAGTGGGAGAGTCGGTGAGTCGTGAGGATATCTTGGCCTCGGGATCCCAATTTACAAGACGAAATTCCTTTGATTATCTTGACAGATAATTTTCGAACCCCAAGGATATGCATTGCATTTTATTGCATTACGAATGACATGTTGTTTATATATATATATATATATCATGATTTGATATATTACGTGGAATTATATGTTATGTCTCTTTTACTGGGAATTGTATTCTCACCGGATTATCTGGCTGTTGTCTTTGTTTGTATGTGTACTTGGCAATAGGTGCGGCAGGACCGAGTCAGAGGCAGCATGGCTAGGTGGTTGAGATGATAGACGTGAGGCCTTGTTGTTTTAGAAGTCGAATATGTAATCGAACGTAGATTTTATTCGAACTCGTTTTGTATCGGTTATGGAACTTAGATTGATGCATGTTCTATTAGTTTGAGATTGTATAACTCTAGAACTACCTTGTAATATAATATGCATGTTTGGATGTGTTGATGCATGTTTTAGATTGAAGATTGAATTATTGTTGGAAGTTGGAAAGCATGCCCTGTTTCTGATTTTTTTTTCTGATCCCAGGGTGCACTCGATCCTACATTTTTTTGAGATCGAGCGCGGCCCATGTTTAATTGGAGGCAGTAACTTTGATCAGATGGTGCGCTCGATCCTGGAATTTTATGGGATCGAGCGCGACACTTATTATTTCTCGGCAGAGAGTTCAGGGAAATGGTGCGCTCGATCCTGGAATTTTATAGGATCGAGCGCAGCACTATTCATCCGAATTTTTTTTTTCTTTTTATTTTAATTTCCTGCCGGGCTTTGATTATCGATGTTTGCTAATATTATCTTAAGATTAGATGATTAGAATCGGGGTCTCACATTAAGTGGTATCAGAGAGATAAGATCTTGGAATAAAATTAGAAGCAAGCGGGGTAGATCGAGTCCGCATGAATTGAATTCTCGCATGTGATTGACTTATTTAATTGATTTATTAAATACCATGCGAGCATGCTTTATTAGTGGAAAAAATTATTTGAATTACATGATTATGTGATTTAAATTATAAAGCATGAATTAATTGAAATATGAACTGTAAATTTTCTGCTTGTTCTCAAATACTCTTGGGGTCGACTGAGTTTTTTGTACGGGGATGGATGAATACTGGATAGTTGGGATTAAGATTTTGAGATTTTATGTCTTAACCAGTTGATTAGCAGATCTGTATCCTGAAGAGTTTTGAGCAGGAAGTAACTAGCAGAAACCTGTTCGTTTGAACAGGATAGTACTATGATTGATCAGATGGATGTCACCCCGACGCCGATGGAGACCTTGTTGATGAGGTTTCAATCCTTTAACCCACCGAATCTGAAGAGTATTGAAAGTGTCGTTGGGTGTGAAATTTGGTTAGAAGATATCGATCAGTTGTTTGATTCTCTGGGCTACCTTGATGACCGTCGCATCCGGTTAGTATTGTATCAACTTCAAGGTATTGCTAAGACTTGGTGGATCTCTAGGAAGAAAGCGTTAGAATCAAGGTACGACTATTTCTTGGAGTCTGTTTAAATCCAAATTTATGCAGCAGATTCCTTTCTACCCATTAACCCGATTTAGAGGAAGTACCACTAGAGATCACCTACAAGCGAGAGGAAAACAATTCAAGAAGGCAGGAAGTAGTTCTTCTAGCTCTGGTGAATCGAAACAGTTTGGCTCAAGACAGAGTACGGGAACTTCAAGTATGAATTGCAGAGATTGTGGAGGTCGACATCTCAGTGATCTTTGTATTTGAGAACGGTGATCAGATCAATCAGAATTGATACCCGGTGCAGCGGAAGTTTAAAAATTTTATATGGAACGATTCCATATCATGGGTATCAAAACTTTACGATTAAATTGTGCGTGTAAAAATTAAATAACAATTAAATTTTTACCTTGAATCTCGAAACGAGATTATGGACACCAACAGATTACTCTGCTCTTGTTGTATATCCCAGGAACTGATGGACGAACAATTCTTCAATCAGGTCCACGAACAGAAGTTTAATCCCTCTGATAGATTGCACTAGAAAATCTATCAGAAGTTTCTACGAAGAGAATTAACGAATTTGATCCGTTAAACCAGACTGCAAATTCAAAATTCACAGGCTGGAATTTTCGAGCAGAGAGGGAGAGGGGCGGCGGCCACAGTAGGGAAAAATAGGGTTTTCGAAAATAGTTTGTGACCTCTGTTGTGTAATTTCTGTACTGCAATAACTTATTTATAATGTGGGCTGCTAAACATCTAAACATCTTATAGTATGTCACAACATAATAATATGATAAAATATAAAGTAAACGCCATTATAAAAAGTGTAAATTATATTAAACAAAAGATTGTTTATATCAAAGATCGTTTTCAAGTTGTCCATTTCCAATCAAACATTCATTCTTGTAAATATTGCAAATCTCATTCACAAAATTGCAAGAAAAACCATCTCTATCAAGCATAGAAACAGAAATAATATTTTTAATCAAATCTGGAACAAATAAAACATCTCTCAAAAGTAATTTAAAATCGTTCTGCAAAATTAAATAAACGTCTCCTACAGCTTTGGCTTCAACTCTAGAACCATTTCCGAGCCTCAGCTGGGTCTCACCCATTCTAAGCTTGCGACTTCTTGTCATCACCTGCAAATCATTGCAAATGTGAGATCCACATCCGGTATCCAATACCCAAGAAGTAGTATTAAGTGAAACATTTATTTCAATATAGAACATACCCTTCGCAGTTCGCAACTGCTCTAGATATTCCTTGCAGTTACGTTTCCAATGACCGGGTTTCTTGCAGTGACAGACAATAATCAGTGATTGTTTAATTAATTTACTAAGACATAAAATAGGTAAAATTTATTTTATGAATCTCACTCCCACTATTTTAACGTTTTCACTACCCTCTAGTGAAAACGGGAAACTGTTTTCCTTAGTGGGAACATGGAGTCCAATTGACAAACTATGGTCCCGAATAATATCAGCCAACCATAATTTTCAAAAGGTAGAGCCCAATTGCTTCCAAAGCAACCTCCACGTTTTTACCTCATGTCCAATAAGGGCCCAATAATATGACGCCGTTTATTGTGACATGTCAAGATGACCCATCAATATTAAGTTGTGATGGACGGTCGCCATGTGGATCCCCCAATAATATGAGCCGATCTCATGGGAGTTCCACCCAACTTACAACATGTGTCGATCCAATGTACAGCTTTCCGACGAACGGGCCCCCCCAATAATATGAGCCGGACCGTATCCGCGGGTAGCATCTCATACATTGATCGTTGATGGAAGGTAGGAACATTTAAACAATATTTAAATTTCCTTTATTTATCTTGATATCAATTTTAAATCATATTTAAAATGAGGGATTTTAATTTTGAAAATTTGTCTCATCATTTTAAAATTTGTATGCTTGCGGGATTCATACAATTTTGTTTAAAACATGCATACAACTATAATATCATATATTATATAGGATGATCGATTCCATTTCTAATCGACCCGTGGTTGCCAATCACGAGTCTAAGTCCAATCCTAGGTAATATGCAGGTATGCAATGCAATCCTATTACATTGAGCTTCCAATTTACATTTCTTCAGTCTTTATTGTCTGCTGGGCCCACCTCCGTCTTCAAATCTTCATCTCCCACTAAGTCTAATGTATTTACAATAAATAACTATGACAAGTAGGGGATACATTTTAAGGGGTGGGAACGGGCCATAAACCAGACCCACTTTTATTACATATGACAATTCATATTGGGCCATAAACCAGGTCCATTAATAAATCGAACAACAATAAAAACAAATGTAAATTCCCTAACATACACCTACAAAATTGGTCATGGCAATCGATCATCCTTATCCAATAATATTTAATTCAAAATTAATTTATTGGATAACATGCAATGACAATTAAATTTAAAAAGGAAAATCATATTCCATATATAAAATCTTATTTTACATACAAAATCATATTTTATCTTTTTATCAAATAAAATCATATTTTACGTATAAAATCCAATTTTATACATAAAATCATATTTTACTCAATATTTCCATAAGATCATATCTTATCATCAATTGTACCAAAAATAATTAATTTCATAAAATCTGATTTAACGGATAAAATCTATAAATTTTCCAAAAATTCAAATTTATCCAAAAATCAATTTTAAAATTTTCGGAGTCGAACAATTCGATCCGACGCCTCGTGGACCAATCAAAAACAATTTTCGATCGGACCAAAAATAGAATTTTAACATATTAAAATTTTTAATTATAAAATTAAAATTAAATTTTCCCGGGCCGCCCGGGACGATCCCGGGCCGCCCGTCGCTGCGCTGGGCAGCGACCATCGCTGCCCCGGGCAGCGATCCAATCGCTGCCCGTGTTTTTGCCCGTCAAAAAATTTTAATTTTTATTTTGTTTCAAAAACTGCAGCTTAAAAAATTTTTGTACAATCGATTAATTTAATCGCTTGATCTGAGCAACCTGGCTCTGATACCACTGTTGGAGAACGGTGATCAGATCAATCAGAATTGATACCCGGTGCAGCGGAAGTTTAAAAATATTATATGGAACGATTCCATATCATGGGTATCAAAACTTTACGATTAAATTGTGCGTGTAAAAATTAAATAACAATTAAATTTTTACCTTGAATCTCGAAACGAGATTATGGACACCAACAGATTACTCTGCTCTTGTTGTATATCCCAGGAACTGATGGACGAACAATTCTTCAATCAGGTCCACGAACAGAAGTTTAATCCCTCTGATAGATTGCACTAGAAAATCTATCAGAAGTTTCTACGAAGAGAATTAACGAATTTGATCCGTTAAACCAGACTGCAAATTCAAAATTCACAGGCTGGAATTTTCGAGCAGAGAGGGAGAGGGGCGGCGGCCACAGTAGGGAAAAATAGGGTTTTCAAAAATATTTTGTGACCTCTGTTGTGTAATTTCTGTACTGCAATAACTTATTTATAATGTGGGCTGCTAACAGCTTAGGGCCCATTAGTCATAAGTTCAAGCCTGACAAGCAAATCCCGCATGTTCAGAAATTAATATAAAATTCATCGTGACTCAGATTGATAAACCAATTTCACCAATGTGCACAGAAACCATTTCTGCATCTTTTAAAGTCAAGATAAATTTTTTGAATCCGAATTCAGTGATTTCCAAAAATGCCCATCCCTATGTCATTTTAGGAAATCTTACTCCCTCTACTCTTAAATAAGAAGTCCCACTTCTTTGTTCATTAAATTTAACTCTTTAAATTTAACTATCTCAACGGGGATTAAAAATCCATTACTTGTGTGACCCTCAATGGTTCAGGGATACAGCTAGCCGTGGGCTCACAACTCCTTGTGACTCGAAACAACAATTTCCGTCTTGCCCATCGAATCATGGTAAGAGCGCCTAGCAACATCGCCCCATGATTCCCTAGGTATCGCTGATAGTGCCTGCAAGAACCAATAGATTTTGGTCAGCGTACAGTACGGTCCCTTCATCCATATATCCCGATCGAATCAACAACCATTGGTAAATCGATAGTCGTTCGAGATTCGATAACTATGCAATACATCTTGAAGATCAAATAGTGACATCGCATGTGCTACTAAGAAACTATTTCTTAAAACACATCATGTACTCTGGCCAGAGATTCGTCACACTAATATCTCCTCAGATTGCATAGGATATCCACACTAGCAAGTATGTGGTGAATCCTTGACAACAAAGCATCGACTCCTATATGTGTCGTAACTGTACCCAATCCCGACACTTGATGACCCCAATGGAGTTGGTAAACGAGTCAAAGTACAGTACTAGCATATAGAGTCTCAATGATGTTTCAAGTAGTAAGGACTAATGGTGTACAACCAAAACCGCGGACTTTATCCACTCGATAAGTGATAACCACTTGGAAAGTCCGGATAGGGTAGTTCGATCATTCATCGTATGAATATCCATTTGCATGCTTTGAACATCTCTATGTTCCATACCAATGAAACGTGGTACTCGGCATCGCAAATGCTAGTCTCAATCTCAAGCGATCCTTATCCTTATTTACGGACGGCTCAATCGACTAGGAACTGTTTAGAATATACAGTGACTATAAGATGTGTTTCATGATAGCCATCCCCATGTGCTACCACATCTTACATACACTATAGTATATTCAAGGTCTTCATCTAAACATCTTATAGTATGTCACAACATAATAATATGATAAAAGATAAAGTAAACGCCATTATAAAAAGTGTAAATTATATTAAACAAAAGATTGTTTATACATAGAGTCATCAAAGTCCTTAGCCACAAGTTGGCTCACCGGGCACCCACTCTTTCACTTTGTCGTGGAATTTTTGGAAAATGCTATTTCTGCCATCAGATAGGACACTATGCTAGAAAATGTCCTAAGCGTAACACCATCGAATCTCGGATCGGGAGTTCTTTTAGACCGATATTTCAGCTGGAGCAACAAGTTTCTTTGGTTCACTCGAATCAACCTCCGTTACCCCAGACTTTAGTCCTTGCTCTTAGTGAGGATCAGCAGACTCTGACTGCACCCGACGATGAATTAGCAGGTAACAGTTCATTTTTGTTTTCTAATTTTCTGACTGATTGATACTGGCGAGTCCCTTATCTTCTTATTGAAGAATTTGTTTATGGTTTGTCTTGTCTATGAGCTTTTGAATTCAGTAGTTGCTTTTCTTCACCTGTGAGAGTAGGGATGAATTACGGCAGGGTAAGTTTAAAGTTTTGAATTTCGATTGGATAGGAATGTGATTGAACTGAGCAGTTTGGTACTGAAGTATCCGATCTTAATTTATTGTCTGTTTAACTGCTTTAATCAGTACAGAGCATCGGTGAATTATTTTAGAAAGTTGTCAGATTCAGATTCGAATCGACAAACGATTGGGAATCCTCTAGTAAGAATTTTTGATTCTAGGATTCTTGATAGTTGTTCTGTCGAATGATCATTTGTTACAGGATTGTACGGAAGAGTTTTCAATGAATTGCAGTTGATGTCATATATTGTAACCCGATCTGGTTGATACACCAGTGGTTATAGAATTGCTGACGTTGTCAGAATGAATTTCTAGTTTTGATCCCGATTGTCAGATTTAATTATGCACTGATTGGAGATCAGGATGTCATCAACTAAGGGTTCGAGAAGAGAACATCCTCGTGATCGTTTTCAGAATGAGGTTTAGTTGTTTGAATTTTGGTCTTGACGTTTGATTTGACAAGCGTTTCTGCAGTGTACATGAGTTTTTAGGAACCGAATCTTTCAGAAGTTTTAGCTGCATTTAGAATTTCTTATCGTTGTTCTTGTCCTTTTCGGAGCGAGAATTGTACTAATCGTACAGAGCCTTGGAGAATCGTCTTACAGATTTTTTGAAGAGCAGTAGTATGCTATTCTTTAGACGTCTGAATTCTATTGGATTGAGTTGTCTTTCCTTGATCATTATCTCTGGAACTGGAAATTCTATTAATCACCTCAAGACCGAAGCCGATATGATTTGATCTAGATAGACCTCCGTATCAGGAATTTGAAAATTTTTGGGTTTAGCAAGTTACTATTGCGGATTATTCTAGGAATTCTTATCATTGTAAAGCCGATTATTCGACTGTCTATGAAGGATGCGTCTTTCGTCTGAAGCGAATCTTATGAGACCAGTTTTATTGGTTGAAGAGGAGATTGACAGCGCTTCAGTATTATTTTTCCTTTCTGTACTGATGATCGTGTAGTACTTTAATTTCTTCTTATCGAGAATTGGTTATATTCTTATACAGAGTAATCGCATTAGTCTAACATCGAAGCAGTTGAAGACGCTCGAGACTCAATGTCTGGTTCTTGATTCTGAGCTCGTAGCGATCTTATTGATTAGAAGATCTGGCGTCCTTTTCCTATGAGAAGATTTCAATAATCTTTTCTGATCTTAGAAGTTGAAGTAATTGTTTCGCAGACTGAACGGAATTTGGAAACATAGAAGAGGATTAGACTGCGAGGATTTCCGACTACGAATCTTTTTAGATGAGGAATTGATTGCAGCAGCTGATGTTTGAGTCGAAAGATTTATCCTTATTTTATCTACTACAGTTTTCCTCTTTGACCGATGGTTTCTTCACTTTTGGTTTGAGTGTAGATCTGTTCTTATTTTATCTATTATCGGAAATTCTTCTTGATTGATGATTGATGCAGTTTCAATTTAGAGTTGAAGCAGATATGATAATTACCAAAGTTCTTGCATCCGAGCCAAATTTTTCGGTTCGAGGCAGAGTATTTTGAGATTGGCACTTGCGATGTATTCAGTATTCTTTCAGATGATCAAAAGGTATACGATGATTGAAGAGTCAGATGGGATAGAAGCAGATGAAGAACGATGTTAGAGGTATGTTTTTTTTTCGATGTTCTGAACTGTCTGCAGTTGATAGCAGAAAGAGAACGACCCGACGGTCGGTCGTTCAGTTTATTCTGGTTCAGAATTGGATGGAGTTCATGGTTGATGGATTCGTCACGAGACTACTATGGTCAATCTGAGTTTGAATTGTCATCCGAGTTTGATTGATCGATTGACGAATCTACTATTGTTTTCCTTGTAGAATGATTCTCAGACATGATCAGATGTTCGATTTTCTGTCAGAACTTTTGTCAGATTGTTTGAATGTCGAATTTGGTTTTTTTAGATAGATATCTGTGTTTTAGCCTTTCTTTTGGTATATTCTTCGAAGAGACTTTTGTTATTCGAGTACATCTGAGTACAGTGATTATCCTCAGAGCGACATACAGCCAGAACAGATGATATGGATTTAGAGCCTTTGCCGAACTATTTAGAAAAGTTCTTGTATGAGCAGTACATGCCATATCTTAAGCTCAGTATTACCAGATGTGGTAAATCATGGTACCGACTCTGAAGGTCCATGGTTCGAATTAGAGGAAGTTATGAGACTCCCTGATCCAGGGAAGAGAAGATTGGGAGTATAGTGCGTGATACTTGCACTAGCTGACGATTGTCGCTAACTCCTATGAAGATATTGTTTAACTGCTATCAGATGACTATCTTGATGGCTTTCTTTCGATTAGTTGCACAGACAGAAACGAGAATCTCTAATGGCATATTTCGATGAGATGTACGAGCAGGAAGTAAGTCTCATAGAATTGAGAAAATGATTTATCTGAGACACTTGATTTGAGGCCAGATTTGATTAGATGTTATTAGGACAGATGAAGAATTGTCTATCGTAATGGAAGACGACTTGAACTAGAAAGTCGAAGAATACAAATTTTAGATGCAAAATTCGTATTGTGATCGAAAAGATCGAATTTTTCTAAAGATTTTTATTTCAGAGGATTTTTCAGATATAAGAATATAGAGAGGAATCTTTTTTTTTTAGATTGTTTTAATCTCACGAGAGTCTGGAGATGATGGGCGATCTTGCCAATAGACTTGTTTTATTCCGTCTCTTTCTGGTTTTTCACGAAGTGTCTTCCGTCTTTTGATGCGGATTATCACCAGATTTTCGTTGTTGAATTACCAGATCAGAATTTCTTTTGCTCTTTAGCTGATGAGACCGGAATTGTTGAAGTGACGAATTTCTCGAGATGACTGATTCAGAGTATGACCGAACAAAGTAGCAGCTCCATTGCCAAACCGATTCAGTTGTGTTTGTACAGTTGAGCCGATTCGGTTTTGAAGAAGAAGTTAGAAGAACAGAGTTTTTTTGGAGCAGCAAATTCAGAGTTAGTCCTAAGAGGAGAATCTTTATTACAGTTTTGACTCTATCTCGTTCTCTCGAACTTGAACCGTTTTTGATTTCGAGGACGAAATCTATTTTTAGAGGGGGAGAATTGTAACGCCCCGTTTTTATCTTAATTGATGTTATTTGAGATATTCGGTGATTTTAGAATTCGAGAGGCGACTTTTAATTAATCAGGGACCTTTTTGCAATTTTTGGAAATTTCAAGGATTAAAATAAAAAATTGAATTTTGTTATATGTGTGGCTTTGACTTAGCCATTATATTCATTCTCCTTCATCCTCTTCAACGTGCCATCACCATGAGAGGCGCTTTTGTGATTTCCATTTTAGCTCAATCCGTCCGACATAATTTATTTCTGAGTTGATATCTTCGATCACAGCGACGAGTGCTCCGTTTGGAAGTAAGTTTATCTTAATTCTGAGAGGTTTGAATTTTTGGATGCCTTTAGAATTGATTTATATTCGGAGAGGATGATGTTGAGATAGCTGTGATAGTATATATAAGACGGTTCGAAGATCTATCGACGATTGGATTTGATTTGAATTTTCTTATGATTTTCGAAATTGTGGATTTTGAGATGTGTTGGGATTGATTTGGAATGGATGTTTTTTGATTGGAATGAGTTTATTTGATTCATATTATGTTGTCTGCATTTCCGGTTTGTTAGAATATAGCCGTTATGCCGTCAGTTTGAGTTTTGGGAATATCGTTTCGATGTTTTGATTGTACCGAGTTTGATGAGGTTTTGATACCGATATTGATCTTGTGACTTCTTATTTAGATTGAATCGAAGTCCGTGGAGTTGTGAGATTGCAGCTTTGATCAGTTTGAAATATTTGGGCCGGTATAGTATCGATTTTCTTATTTATCAATCGAAGAAGTTTGATTGAATTTTTAAATGAGATTGTTGTTTTACAGATTGAAGATTGTGAAACGACGAAAAGGTATAAGACGACTTTGGAATGGAATAGGACGATTAACTTGAATCCGAATTGATTCGAGTGTCCTACAAGAAAATCACATACTTGCATGTTTGAATGCTTACTTGAATTTATAATTGAGAATTTTATTTGAATGCATGAGATTACATATGCATTCATATTGAGCCCTTGATTCGTTCTCAGATAGAATTAGACGATTTGGAGATTATTGTTGAGGGGCATTGGTATTAGAGACGAACTCCAATGACTTGGGTAACTCTCTATAATGCTCCAAAGTCTAGAGGACGCAAGGTATACCGCATTCACCTCGAGTGGGAGAGTCGGTGAGTCGTGAGAATATCTTGGCCTCGGGATCCCAATTTACAAGACGAAATTCCTTTGATTATCTTGATAGATAATTTTCGAACCCCAAGGATATGCATTGCATTTTTTTGCATTACGAATGACATGTTGTTTATATATATATATATATATCATGATTTGATATATTACGTGGAATTATATGTTATGTCTCTTTTACTGGGAATTATATTTTCACCAGATTATCTGGCTGTTGTCTTTGTTTGTATGTCTACTTGGCAACAGGTGGGGCAGGACCGAGTCAGAGGCAGCATGGCTAGGTGGTTGAGATGATAGACGTGAGGCCTTGTTGTTTTAGAAGTCGAATATGTAATCGAACGTAGATTTTATTCGAACTCGTTTTGTATCGGTTATGGAACTTAGATTGATGCATGTTCTATTAGTTTGAGATTGTATAGCTCTAGAACTACCTTGTAATGTAATATGCATGTTTGGATGTGTTGATGCATGTTTTAGATTGAAGATTGAATTGTTGTTGAAAGTTGGAAAGCATGCCCTGTTTCTGATTTTTTTTCTGATCCCAGGGTGCGCTCGATCCTACGTTTTTCTGAGATCGAGCGTGGCCCATGTTTAATTGGAGGCAGTAACTTTGATCAGATGGTGCGTTCGATCCTGGAATTTTATAGGATCGAGCGCGGAACTTATTATTTCTTGGCAGAGAGTTCAGGGAAATGGTGCGCTCGATCCTGGAATTTTATAGGATCGAGCGCAGCACTATTCATCCGAATTTTTTTTTATTTTAATTTCCTACCGGGCTTTGATTATTGATGTTTGCTAATATTATCTTAAGATTATATGATTAAAATCGGGGTCTCACAAGCAGCCTTAACAGTAGTACCAAGTTTGCTTGAGAGAATATGTGCAGGCTAAGCTTCTGATGAACAGTTGACGTTGTGGAGGAACAGAGATGAAGCTAAGGGTGGTACATTGTACACTGTCAAAGATGGAATTATTCATCACCGAGGTAGAATGTGGGTGTCAGCAGTAGACTCACTGGGATTTGAAGTGATGACTGAAGCCCATACTGTCCCGTATTTCATTCATCCAGGAAGTACGAAAATGTATAAGGATCTACAATCCTTATATTGGTGGCCAGGAATGAAGAGGGATGTTGTTAAATTTGTGAATGAATGTTTGACTTGCTAGCAGGTGAAGATCGAGCATCAGAGACCGACAGGACTCCTGAAACCATTGCCAATACCCACATGGAAGTGGGAAGATGTCACCATGGATCTCGTGGTAGGATTTCCAGTTTCAACGCGAAGGATGAACTCGATTTGGGTGATAGTTGACAGGTTAACTAAGCCAGCTCACTTTATTCCAGTCAGGAATAACTTCTCGATGAATCAGTATGTAGATCTGTACATTCGAGAAATTGTCAGATTGCATGGAGTACCAGCGAGGATAGTTTCTGACAGAGACCCTAAATTCACTTCAAACTTTTGGGGAAGTTTACATAGAGGATTGGGAACGAAGCTAGCTTTCAGTACAACTTTCCACCCTCAGACAGATGGTCAGTCAGAACGAGTGATCCAAATACTCGAAGACATGTTGAGAGCTTGTATGATTGACTTTGGAGGTAATTGGGAATCGAAATTGCCTTTAGTGGAGTTTACTTACAACAATAGTTATCAAGCAACTATTGGCATGGCTCCTTATGAGGCGTTGTATGGAGAAGGTGTAGAACTCCCCTACACTGGGATGAAGTTGGAGAGAGAGCTATTTTGGGATTGGAAATAGTGACCCAAACAGTAGATGTGATAGCCAAGATCAGAGACAGAATGTTGACAGCTCAAAGTCGACAGAAAAGTTACGCCGACCAGCGACGTAGAGATTTGGAGTTTGAAGTAGGTGACCATGTATTTTCAAAGGTGTCACCATGGAAAGGTATTATGAGATTCGGGAAAAAGGGTAAATTGAGTCCAAAATATATAGGACCTTTTGAGATCCTAGAAAAGGTTGGGGCTCGAGCTTATCGAGTGGCACTACCACCCAACTTGGAGTGTTCACAATGTCTTCCATATCTCCATGCTAAGGAAGTATGTGGCAAATCCTTCTCATGTTATCCGCCATGAGCCAGTGGATTGGACGCCAGACTTGTCCTACGAGGAGATGCCTGTTCAAATCTTAGACAGACAAGTTCGTAGGTTGAGAAACAGAGAGATTCCAATGGTGAAAGTTTTATGGCGCAACCAGTTGGTTGAGGAAGCTACCTGGGAAACCGAGCAGGATATGCGAGCACGCTATCCTGAACTGTTTGGTAAGTCGAATTTCGAGGACGAAATTCTTTTAAGGAGGGTAGAGTTGTAAGGTCCAAAAAGTCCACTAGCTTAATCACGGTTAATTGATTAAATTATATGATTTAATGCATGTTATTTAGAATGTTTAATTGTTATGTTTAATTATGTGATTAATTTGAATGCCTGAAATTATAAGCATATGTATGATTTTAAAGTTTTCATGTTGGAATTAATCTTGGGTCACAGGAACGAGTCTAGCCTTGAAACGAGTTAAGAAAATATTTTAAATTAAGTTTAAAGGGATGCAGTGTATTTTTATTTAAGTGGGAGATTAAAAAATTTTAAAGGATTTTAAGAGTAACTAATGGGCCGTGTTGAAGCCCATTAGTCACAAAAGAAAAGCGTTCAGAATTTATTTTTGAACACTCATTTTGAACGCTCACTTTTCTTTTCTCAAAATCTCTCTCGAACACTGCGATATTCAGGCTAGGGTTCTTCCACTTCTCAAGGCTCGATCATTCCGCCGTCCAGGTTAATCCCAATCAGACGATTCAGGCAAGTTTTTACTGTTTTTAAACCCATTCAAGAATATATGTATTTTTAAGGTAAAAACCTAGGTGTTTTGATTTGATGATATATGCACGTTCTTGAAAAATTTATGAGTATGTTGCTTGATTGTGATACGTGAAGCATTCCTGATGTGTTCGGTTCAAGTTTATTGAGTTTTGAATGATTTGAAGGCAAGAAATCAGAGTGTTGGGGTAAAACTTGGAATGAAGGTTCTTGATTCAAAATTTTTGAAATGGTTGTTGTTTTGGAAAAAGTTATTTTGAATTTTTGATGTGGTTGAATGTTATTTTTGATGGAAAAATGTCCCAAAGCATTGTGGGTTTTGAAATTGTGCAGAAAAGATCCGTTTTTCGGAGATAGGTGTCGTGACGGCGCGCCCGCGCTGCCAAGCAGCGCGCCCGCGCCTGAGCTGCGCAATTGTGCGCACAGGCAGCGCGAACGCGCGGGGGTAGCTCGGCCGCGCCATAGGCTCGAACTTCCCACCCTATTTTACGAGTTTTTGGGTCCTAAAAATCATGATTTTGATAATTTAATGTATTTTAATTATTTTTAAAAATGTTCATGAAGAAGTTTAAAGTTTTCAAGGTCCAAAACGGACGGAATGCCTCACGTGGATCGGTCAAGTTATGTATTGCATGATTATGTGATTTTCTCATGAAAGCTAATTTCTCATGAAATGTTTTGAATGAATTTAAACATGTAGCATCACGAGAAATTTTATGAGCATGTTACGAGGTTTATGAAAATGATATGATATGATTTGATAAGATGAATGATATGATACATGAAAAATATTTTGATGAATTATGCGTCTTGTGGTGATTATATGGGATATGCACTTCGGGATGAGCTCGGGAGCGGCTATCCAAACATGGCTCACGGGATGGTTATATGGGGTATGCACTTCGGGATGAGCGCCGAAGCGGCTATCCAAAGATTGAAAGTTTACGGACGTAATGCCATATGCTTGTTGATCAACAGGAAACCATGAATGGCTCGTTATGACGGTTACCACACTACTCATAATTCATCACCTCAAATATTTTTATGTTATGGCTACATCAAAGTTATGTTTATTGCATGAAAGTTTAAGTTAATGTTTTTCTTTTAAAGTAAAAAATCCTTTTTCTGCCTGTTCTTGCGGAGTCTTTCGACTCACTATACTTGAATGGTGCAGGTAACGATGATGTGGATGCTTATATTGATGATTATGTGAACGGGCATGAAGAAGAGGCCGGGGTCGGTCCAACGAGCAATGCATGAGTGTGAACGCTTTAGCTTGGGAGATGTTTTAAAAACATTTTTTTTATTTTTTTATTTGATGAGAGGCAAACAAGTTTAATTTTCTTTAGTTGTTGGCCATGTTTGGCAAAGATTTTTAGATACTATTTTATTATGTGCAATTTTTATATGCTTCTTTTAATGAAGAAGATGATGCTTCCGCAAAATTTTTATTTTTACCAAATTTAAGTATGTATGTTTGAGTAACGTTTCGATTGTGAAATTGGGACGTTACAAGCGCGCTGCGCACTGCCAATAATAATTTTATTTTGGGATTTTAACAGGTAACAACGCGCTATGAACACTAAGTTTTAACAGCACGCGAAGCGGCATGCAGTAAATAAAGTTATTGACGGCTTGCTTTTATTGTGCACTGTTGATGTCGTGTTGCGAATACTTCCTTTTCTTGTAGTGCATAAATGGTCGCCAACTACCAGGAATGACAATGGAACGGCCTTTTTCCGACTGCAAAGTGGCATGCACACTATCGTAGAAAAATGAATTCTGGGTAAAATCGATTACATATTTCAAAATCTATTGTTCACAAAAGTTGTAGATCTTCAAAAACGAAACCTAACCACAGAAGCCCAGCCGAGCATGGTGGTCGGAACACCACACGCGCTGATACATCGACGCATGTATGTCATGTGTTGGCCGGAATCAAAATATTTCCGATTCCCACGATTTCTGCACTTTTTTTAGACTTTTATTTCAAATTTCATAATTTTTGGACAAGTGTATGAATCATTATGAATTTTCTAAGGAGTTCTCAAACATATGAAACTTGACTTTCAAAATGGGTTAGATGCTAGTTTGTGGCCTCGGTTTCTCAGTCTTGAACACTGTTTTTGGATTTGAGTACAAAAGAAAAATTGTTCAGTGTGATGTCTATATACCAAGGGGTCGACCGATGATCAGAATTGTAGTCGGAACTGGCATTTTTCTGGTGGTCAAAACCCTTGAAAAACAGTTAGGAAATGGTAAATCAGGGAACGATTGGAAATGAATTTAAAATAAATTTCTAAAAAAAATTGTAACACTCCATGAGATACATGTACTGTAAAAATTTCAGATTCTTTGAAGGTATTATCAAATTATTAGGATTTTTTTTTTGTAAACTAACACTTGGGTTTCCACCATAATTTTAAGTACAAAATTGAATGGAAAATAGTTACTATCTACTAAACATTACTAACACCATAACTATCATAAAATTTATAGGAATCTGAAGTTATTGGAACGATAAAGCTATAAGACAGTAAGGTGAGGTTTCTCCCGTGAGATTTTCACTATCGATTCTTTCAATATTATTATTTTCCATTTGCCCTGGAATTTACGGTAAAATTCATAAATTATTATTTATTCATATGTTGCATCATCTCGGGCATTTCTTGTTATATTTATCATATTGTACTGCATATTTGATCTATGGGCTGTTATTGGTTCCTGACTGAATTGAGTCCGGACAACGGTCTCTGTACCGAATTTATAGTCCACTGAACAAAGTGACTTCGGTCCGGAAATTTGAGTTCACTTTGACTCATAAATGATCGATTGTACGGATCCTACTTGAGTACGTGGGGAAAATTGCTACACCGAATGTTGGTAGGAGCCACCTCTTTATCCTACGAATCCTGAACACTCACTGCATTTCACTTGACAGAATACTTCATAATGATGTGTTATTACTGATACCTGACATCTCATATTGAAATACTGCACTGAAAATGTTTTTCTTGTTATAAATGTACAAAGCAAGTTTATTCCCTCACTAAGTCTTTAAAGACTTAACCTCTATTTTCTTTATATTTATTGTAAATTCCAGATACAAGATTCAAGATCTCGAGTAAGAATGAAAATTATGGAAAGTGAATCG
Organism: Henckelia pumila; assembly: GCF_033568475.1. NCBI lineage: Eukaryota > Viridiplantae > Streptophyta > Magnoliopsida > Lamiales > Gesneriaceae > Henckelia > Henckelia pumila. The sequence goes on along the minus strand of NC_133120.1, from coordinate 57,878,966 downwards.
TGGGTTTAGCTAATATGATGACAAAAGTTTATGTGATTGTATTAGTATTTTGGTATCGTTTGTGTAAATTTAAGGATTGATTACGCTTATCTTACTGTAAATTTGATTGTATTGGATTTTACTGCAAGACGGGGTCCCACAAGTGGTATCAGATCCCTCACAAGTTATCCTTAATAATTCTTGGGGATAAAATAAATCCTTATGATTTTTATTTTGGGATCTATGGATTTGACTTAAAATAGAATTCTTTGTACCTACTTTTATGTCCAACCTTATGGGAAATGAAAGAGAAAAATGTTAGTGGTTGTTTCAACCCAAAAATTAGCTTTAACAGATTTTGATTTAAGTTGAATCTTGAACATCAAATTGATGATATTATTATACAAAATTCCTTCTGAATAAATCTCTTAGCACTATTCATTGAGAGCTTCTGTTTTTCAATAAAAAATGGGTTTAAAGTTTTGTTTTTAGGATGTCGTCACCAAGGATGTCGTTTATTTGATGGCATCATTTGTGTAAATTTAAGGATTGATTATGCTTATGTTACTGTAAGTTTGATTTTATTGCATTTTATTGCAATACGGGGTCCCACATGTGGTATCAGAGCCCTCCCAAGTTATCCTTAATAATTCTTGGGGATAAAATAAAATCCTTATGATTTTTATTTTTGGATCTATGGATTTGACTTAGAATGGAATTCTTGGTACCTACTTTTATGTCCAACCTTATGGTAAATGAAAGAGAAAAATGTTAGTGGTTGTTTCAACCCAAAACTTAGCTTTAACAGATTTTGATTTAAGTTGAATCTTGAACGTCATATTGATGATATTATTATACAAAATTCCTTTTGAATAGATCTCTTAGCACTATTCATTGAGATCTTCTGTTTTTCAATAAAAAAATATGGGTTTAAAGTTTTGGTTTTAGGATGTTGTCACCAAGGAATAGTTCACAATCTAGGAATCAAGATAAATCATCGTCAACCACAAAACGAAATGACCCCTCCAACTGTGATGAAGATCTTCGCTCGGAAGGAAAAGGAAACTAAGAGGAACAGCATGTTCCACATCAAGAGCAAAATCAAAGGAATGTGTTTGACGTATTTCAACAATTTGTGCAGTTCTGTCAACAAACTTTTGAAGTTTCTGTTTTCGGATGGATTCCCTTCGTATTTTGAAGTTTTTTCGAGTGTGTTCTCGTACTTTACAATTTGTGGGTGTGTATTTTCTTAAAAGAAATCGCAGGGGATCAATTCAATGGTTTGGAAATTTTTTGGTCGCGTTCGCACCAGCGCCGACCTGCCTGGAAACCCCAGGCAGATCGAGTCCCGCAAAGGTGCTAGGGGGTCACGCTGGGGCGGAAATATTTTTCGTCCTGGTGGGAAGTGTTCTGTCCAGGACATTTCACTACGTATAATTTGGGTCCAAAATTCATATTTATGATCTTTTAAGGTATTTTAAGTATTTTTAATATGTTCTATCGGAAAATTTTCAATTTTTTACGTCTAAAACTTAAAGAACGAACCACATGGATCGAGTTAGATATGTATTGCATGTAGATTCTACCTTTATTCATGAAAGTTATGTTCTTTTTCAATGCATGAAGTTTTTATGAAAGAATGATGAAGGTTTATGAAGTTCTACGATGAAAATGTTATGATGAGAAAGTATGACGAATTTTATGATGATGATGATGTTATGATGATGCATGAGAAAACATTTTGATGTTGTATGTGTCCTTGTGGTAGCATTACGGGATTGGAATTCCGGGATGAGTTTCGAGAGGGCCTTTCTAAGGAATTAAAGTTTAATGTGCATATCGGTGACAACCGATATGGAAAGATACGTATATTGGCGCAAGGCCGGTATATGATGTACCAAATGTTATATTCTTGTTGTACAACCAACGTGATCATGGGAACTCAATGGCTCATAAATGGTGGTTAACACAATTGCATGAACATCATCACCCAAAATGAAGAATTTTATGACTTTTGTTTTATGCATGACATTTATTTTTATGTTTTTCAAGTCCGTAGCATGATGAACCTTTTATGTATCTATTTTGGATATGAGTAATGCTTGTTGAGTCTTTTAGACTTACTATACTTGAATGGTGCAGGTATCGATGAATTTAATGATATCATTGATGAGTATGTCGAGGGACATGAAGCGGAGTAGACGGTCGGACGGAGAGAAGATACACTAGCGCGTTGTCCAGATAACTTTTATGTTGTGCATCTTTTGATTTTATTGGAAGGGAAAAACAAGTTTTGTTAGGATGAGGTAAGTTTGTAGAGAGGGGGGGTGAATACACACTTATGATATTTAAAAATATTTTCTAAATCCTTTTCGCGAGCAGTCTTGACAGTGTTAGTTGTCGAGTCTAATTCTTTTATTCTCAAAATCAGTTTGGACTACTGAAAAAATTGCGGATAAACAGTCCAAGTGCCTTTGTGATATATTTACGTATATGATAATGAAAATAACTTGTGCAGATAAAATAAATAAGAGAAGATATTATGGAAGTTCGAAGCAAACTGCTTCTACGTCTCTCCTTCTTCCACTTAAGAAGGAATTCACTAGAAGATTTTGGCTTATACAACCCTTGTATACAACCCACTTCAATCGTAGGACTTATCCTTTGCCTAGATCGAAACTCCTAGTACACCACCAAATAAGACATAAAGTCTTAATCAACAACAAATGAAACAAAATGTAATCTTTGAATGAATCCGTAGACTCAATCTGTCGATCAACTCTTCTTCAACACTTCGAGAATGAGCAGTTGAGAGTTGTTTTGATGCCCTTGATGATCCTTTTAGATGATCTGATAAGTATCTTGTATATGTGGGCTTTTGTTGAGCAGATAAGGTATGTAATTTCAAAGTGCACGGAAAGATGACTTTCTTGTATTCTTTGTAATTGTTTCACTAACTTTTTACTGAAGTTGTTTTCTCTTATTTATAGTCATATTCTGCAACGTTCTTCCTGATCACTTATATTTCTCTTTCTGATCTGTCATGTTATATTTTTGAGAGTTTTCAAAAATTTCTTCATAAACGCGAGACGAGGTCCGAGATGAGAATTAATCCTTGCGGCTTATTAAATAGATTCTCTCTTGGGAATACTCAAATATAATAATATTTTTCTTGAGCTGACGAGAAATATTTAATGCTTTGAGCATTTCAAATAATAAGTTGAGCAGTTCAGGCAGTTAAAAGTCTTGAGCAGTTCAACTTTGAGTAGTCCAAGCAGTTCAAATATTTGAGCAGTTCAACTTTGAGCAATCTGAGCAGTTCAAATATTTGAGTAGTTCAACTTTGAGCAGTATGAGTAGTTCAAATATTTGAGTAGTTCAATTTTGAGCAATCTGAGCAGTTCAAGCAGTTTTATCTGTTTTACAAGATTTGGTAGTTCAATTTGTTATCTAACACCGGTGAAAGTTGGGCTGACGACTCTAAACCAAGCGCTACTTGGGAGGCAACCCAAACATTTTATTTTATTTTATTTTATTTGCTTTTATTTTCAGTTTATTTAAATTTTGTTATTTAGATGTTTTTAAGTATTTTTATTTTCATTTTTTGAGCTTAATTTTTCTTAATTTTCAAAAATTTTCAGGCTCCAGAAATGTCAAATTTGAGCAGACGGCGCGCCCGCCCCATTAATCGGAGCGCCCGCGCGATACCCTGTACAAAATTGGAGTTGTTTAGCAAATTGAAGGCGTGCCCGCGCCACTCCTGCTGAGTTCTCGCGCTTCCTCTGCGCCACACTAATGCAAGAACAGCGCAAGAACCAGCGCTAATGCGCTGCTCATTATCGCTCCGCTTAGCGCTATCGCGCTACACACCTTCCATCTGCGCCCTACTTAGCGCTAACGCGCACTCCGGAAGCCACTATTCGCACCAGCTCTTGCGCAATCGCGCTCATCCCACCCCACCATCAGCGCAGAATGAAGCGCCACCGCGCTAGAAGCTTCTCCAGCAGCGCTTTACTTAGAGCTATCGCGCTTCATCCATGCGCATCTAGCTTCACCATCATCGACCTTAATGGCTCCAACATGCGCAGCATGCACTTCCAGCAGCTTTCTCCAACTATTCAGCATCAAGTTCTTACAGCCCAGCATCTATGCGCACTCCCTCTTTTCCCCTATACATTACGAGTTGTATTTTGCTTGCTTCGGGCTTTAGGTTTGTGTTTTATTCGTGTGCATGTATTCTTTTCAGGTTAATTTGGACGTTCATGTTGTTCTTACCTCCTCTCCAATGGTTGCGGTTGCAAATTATTTTTCTTGGAGATGATATGGATACCGTGTACTGATGCTCGGTGTCGAAGGTATGAGTCCCTTGTTCTTTTTATTGTTTTTTTAATCATTAGGGACAATGATTATATTAAGTTTGGGGGGGTGAATCATTTTGTTTGATTTAGTTGTTTGGTTGATAGTTGAGTAGTTGAATTTTATTGTGTGCTTCATAGAAAAAATTTTGTTGTGTTAGTTTTTGTTTTGAGTATTAAATGAAGTCAAGAAAGAAATGGATTCATGGCCAATGATGAAAATTTTTTTGTTGTGCTATAACTAAAATCCATGATTGTCTACCTATCTGACAAATATTTTTGAAAAAAATGGAACCAATTGAATAAAAAATTTCCTATATACTCTGTGATTAATACTTGAATCTGATTTTTGATACATACAACATAGATATGATTGAGGCATTGGTTGGATTCTTTGGGCCTGAATTTTATTGAATAATTTTTTCTTAGTAGCCCATTTGAGCTACACGTATATGAGTACAGTGAGGTACGAAAAATCTGAAATTTTTGTTGTGAAAATCATCGTTTACTGCTGATGATTGTCTTTTCTGCCCTGATTGAATTTGTATGATTTAATTGTGGATTGAGACTTGTCTAGAACTAGTTTGAACACTCTTCGAGGCGAAATACGGGCAAAACTGTGATTAGGAATGATTTAGGCAATTTTTCTGAATTCGTTTAAGCCTTTCAAGCTATCCTATTTTTACATGTTATCCCTAGTACCTTGTTTGAGCTTTATTGAAAATTGAATGGCATGCGTGTAAACGTGTGATAAACCCCCATTCGTCATTATTTCAAGGTCCTACATTGACTACCTGAATAGCCTAAACATTATTTCCTACCTTTAAGGGAGTAATTTGAATGCTAAAATGTTATATGCTCCTGGTGTTATTTGTGAAAAATGGAAGGGTGTGGTGGAAGAATTGAAAATAAAAATGAAAAAGGTAGTAGAAAAAAAATGTGGTTGAAAGAGTTGTGAAAAATAAGTCGAGAAAAAATTGAAAAAATCACTGAAGCTAAAATAAGTGTGAAATTGTGAATGAAAAGGAGTTGAAGTTAGATTGAGCATAAATATAAATTACTCCTTATTTTGAATTCTTATCCTTTATTTGTAGCCATGAGCTAGGCCTTACGTTATAAGCTGATTAAGTCCTATTGACCAAGTCTCAGTTGCCCAATATACTAGTGGAGAAGAGTTGCGAGAATTTAGCCTATGGACTGTTGATTGATACTTTTAATGATTATGAATTTTGATCGAAACACGCACACACTATTATTCTTTGCATTTACCTATTTGTGAGTGTTTTTGATTAATATCCTATATTTGATCATATTCTTTCTTGAAAAGTTCTAATGATCTATGAATGTGTGAATTGAACTTGGATAAGGGTGTTTTGAACGTGAGTTGCGGAGATTGTGAGTTTATGCGGTTATTTTGGTTATGATTAAAACTTTCAAGTGTTAGTGGGTTGGATGAGATTGAATTTGAATTTTTTGAAATCATTGCTGAGGCCATTACTCCATAATATTTCTTGACTATCATTGTTGATTTTTGGTTGTTAGTTTTGGTGATTTGAGTTTGGAATTTGGTTTTAATAGTTTTGCTCGGGACTAGCAAAAGTCTAAGTTTGGGGGTATTTGATAAGTGTATTTTATACACTTAATTTAGTTATGATTTTAATGGTTAAATGTTTGTTTCGAGCAGATTTATATGAGTGTTTTGTTGTTTTTATGATTGTAGGAAATTATTGAATTATTGTGGAAAAAGAAGAAAAATGAGATTTATGAAGAGAAATTAATAAGAGAATTTAAAGAGGCTGGGAAGAAAAAGAAAAGAAGAAAAGAAGTAATAGAAAAGGAACGTACATGGAAGAATAGATTGAGAATAGTATGGGCTTTCTTATTGGGCCAAAGAACAACGCTTCTCTTTAGCGCTTTCATAAGTTCTACCGCGCTGTGTCATGAGAGGATTGAAATCGAACTAAAGGCGCGCGCGCGCCGCTACTTGAGCGCCCGCCCCGTCGCTGTATATCATGTTTTAATTATTTTGGGCAATTATTTTCGTGGGCTTTTGTGTACGATATAAAAGAGATTTCTTTATCAGATTAAAGGAGGGGAGCCGCCACACACAATACACATTACGTATATCAGAGAAGAGATCATGATTGTGAGATTTTTGGGAAAATATCTGGAGCTTAACTTGAAGAACAAAGACGGAGATCGATAGACCGGACATGGCGTCGACGACGGATTTGATTCTTATCTACTTTTTATTTAATTCTGAATTTATGTTTGGATTTTTGAACATGTTTTGTTTTATTCAGAATTTTATTATGAACTAATTTTTATAGTCTAGAAGTCGGATGGAACCTGGTGTAGACGCTTTCATGAATTTTTGATTTTATTGAATTGAGTTTCTTCTAGATTAATTTTTTTTTCTAGAATTGATTGTCTTTTCAATTATCTGATCAATAATTGATTTGTAATATTTATTTGAAATCTCGCACTCGGGAGAGGAGATTTTGAATAGGACCAATAGAAAATACACTGTTAATTATTTATATAGCTCGGAAGAGTGTATAATTTTAACAGAGCTTTTAAAAAGAACATTGTTTTGTGATAGATCACTGCAAGTAGATTCTTAATAGGGATATTGGAATTGAATTGTAGTTGATAAACATTATTTGTTGCTCGGGAGAGGGAAATAATAAACTTAAATGTTCTTGGCTATTAATTGACTGAAATTCACGAAGATTAATTAATTAGGATTGACTATTGTTGAAACCAGGTGAAATCTAAACCTCTAGACCATTTTTCTCTGATTGATATTTATCTGAAATTTGTGTGCGTGCTATTAAAAACTCATTGATTATTTTATTCTGCAAAATTCTGAGTTATTGATTTTTTAGATAAAGTTTAGACTATTTTAATTACAAGCACTGAATATTTTCATTTTACTCCATGTGGGATCGATATCTGATTTTATCACTATATTAAAACTTGACACTCCTACGCTTGCGAGCATTTTCACAACATCTGTCATTTGTGTTGAATTATCTTCTTAAATAGGTCTTCAACCTTTTTGGAAATCCTGCACAATATTGAATAAAAATTTGATAAGAGATCTCATCAACAAAACTGTTAAGATATATATCATCAATTTACAATATTCATTTGACAAGATAGCTGTGGGGACCTCGGGTTGCTAATCTCATCTTAGGGCAATTAACGATTAATAAACAATTAATCGAGTCAATTAAAACATAATCAAACTAAGAGCTAAACTTTTTTTAAAAAAAATATAGGCCCTGCGCTCCATCGGATGAACTCGTCCGATCGAGCGAGCCCCGAAACTCATTTCTCGGGTCCAAAAGTTTCCAGACCACGCTCGATCGCACGTACTCATCCGCTCGAGCGCGGTCAAAAACTCAATTCTCTGTTTTGCATACTTACAAGCCGCGCTCGATCGGTCGTACTCGTGCGCTCGAGCGGGCTTCAATTTCAGAAAATTCTGCAGACTTTTATTTGCTGTCAAAGCATGCATATTCAATCCCAATCATCTCAAATCAATATAAAACATGATTGAATAATTCCCAAACATGCATATATACATACAACCAAGTTTCAAGCATAATATACTAGCGTCTATAACTTCTACTAGATCACAAACTAATCAAAAGCATGAGATTACACAACTTGTTCAAAAGTTATTCCAACATATCATGCTAAAGTATTCTATCATGCTTGCCATACTTCTGAGCGCATCTACAACCCGAGTCCTCATGTACTAGACTCTCTCTCCCAGCTGTCAATGACGTCGATGACTAGCTTCTGCCCCATCTGTTGTCATGCACACATTCAAATCAAGACAACAGCCGGATAACCTCTGGTGAGAATACAATCTCAGTATAACCAACATATAAAAAGCGTTAAATAAATCATATCATGTAACACCCGGAAATTTTAAAACGTAAATCCGCATGCATAATTAGGAGAAATTAATTTTTTAATTAAGGGTTAAATGTATTTATGTGATATTATGTGATTTATATGCATGATTTAATTTATTTTAGCATTTAACCCGTAATTATGGAAATTCTAGATTTTTAAGGAATTTAATATTTTGATCGCGTAGAGGGGACCGCGGACGGACGAGATACCAAAATTCTTAGCCAAAAATATTTTATGAGTTTTATAAGCCTTAAAATAATATTTTAAGGTATTTTGTCAAGAAAATTTTAGTATTTACTTATATATTTATTTAAGAATTGATTTTTGGCCAAAATAAGTCATTTTAATGACTTTTATTGATCTTTAAAAATCCTTTAATATTATATTTCGGGATTAATTATTATATATCAGATTAGTAGGTATTTTTAAAAGTTTAAAATCTTATATTTATGTTATATTATCTACCTCATTAATTTATATTAGTTATTATCCTAAATTAATCCTAATTATCAAAATTTAAAAAACTAAAGCCTACCCTACCCTAAACTCAATCAGCCGACTCCATCCTTCTCTCCATTCTCTTCTTCACGTTTTCTTCAGATTTCACAATCGCCATAGCCGACCAAGCTTGATCTTCGTAGATTTTTGGTCCGTTCGTCGTCCCGGAGTCTCGTAAACGCATTCTCCTTCGTTTAAAAATTATCAAGGCATGTCTAAAACTTTTATTTGGCCACCATATAAGCTATTACTCTTGCATGATGTGTTTTATTTCAGATTTTTCATGGAAATTTCGAGTTTATGCATGTATGCCTTGTATTGATGCATGTTCTTGCTTGATTGGTCATGACTCACGTTTTTGCCAAGCATGGTATGGTCCAGAGGCTGGGGCTCGGTCAAGGGGTGTCCTAGGGTGCCTTAGGGTCGAGTGGTTTGAGTGGTTTGAGCCAAGGTTGGTCTGAACCGAAACAATATCTTCTGGTTGCATAGAAGGTCGCAGTTTGAGCGGTTTTGGGAGAATGGTTCGTGTGCACTGTATAGGACGGTTTTGAGGGTGATTCCAAATGGGTTAGAACCCCAAGACATAGAGGACGTTATCTTTGGTAGTTTTCTAGCCAGTTATTGTCGGAGTTGGGCGGCCAAACGGCCGGAAGTCCGGTGTTGCGCGCAGCGCGCGAGCAGAAATTAGGCAGATTTTGTTTTGGTTCGTTCTCCTTCGTTAGGACTCCGTTTGGGCTGGTTTTTATCTTTATGGAAATTTATTGAAGTCTTCTAGGTGTAGGTGGTGGTTCTCCAGCCATTTGGTGGCCGGAGTAGGGCGGCCAATGCCTCTGAACAGAAGCTGGTCGCAGCCGAGAGTAAGGAACAAGAGGGAAACGGGTTTAGGTTTTTGGGCAGGTCCGGGTCGGGTCTTGGGGCCTGGATCGGGTCTAATAATTTTTGGGTCGGTTCAGGTCGGTCCGGGTCCGGGTTAGTTGGGCCGGGCTCAAGTATTTTTAATTTTTAAGTGTTTAAGGTTTTAATTGGTTTTTGGGCCAATTAATTAGAAATAAAATTATTTGGGCTTCCAAATAATTTTATTTTGGGTTTTAAATAATTTATTTAAGTTAGCCCAATGATTTTTATGGGCTTGGGAGCCCATAGAAATTTTTGGGTCAGTCAGAGGATTTTTGGGCCAGTCTAGTGTCTTATTGGGTTTATTTAAGTTAATGGGCTTAAATATTTTTATTTAGGCCCAGTTAAGTTTAGTTAAGTTATTTGGGCTAAAATATGATAATTGGGCTCTTATTTAAGTGTAATGAGCTTAGAGTGAGTGACCAGCAGTCTGAACAAACCCATGAAAAATAACTAAGTCCGGAATATATATTTAATTATTTTTATGCATGAAGTTTATATTTTAAGTATAAGTATATTTATTATGAAAAAAATCAATTAAATATATATTACGAACAAATTTTCAGTGCATGCATTCATGAAATTTTATATGATATGATTATGATTATGTATGAGTTGAGAAAAAATATTTTCTTGATGGAAATTGTAGTGTGACATAAGGGTGGTTATCCACCATATGATATATGATTTATGAGGTAGTTTACTACCATAGGAGGTGATTTATCACCGCCACGTACGTTGGTTCATGAGACTGATCAGTCGGCACAGATAAGCGTCACACTTACGGATAGGACCATAGACTGTTTCAAAAATACCATGCTCAACTATGTTATGTATGATGAAGAAAGATGATGTTTATGCTTAAGATTTATGTTTCAGCATTTATGTTATGAAATAAAATGTTTTCATGCATGCTCATGTATCATGTATATGTATTAGTATGATTATGTGATTCATTATTTTAAACCTTGATATTCAAGTTTAGACATGTTGAGCCCCTAGGCTCACTACGCTTATATGGTGCAGGTGAGATAGATGAATTTTATGTAGCTTCTACCGGTGGTGAGGACGTATGAGCTCACGGAACAGTGGCCCCGTGACCGTTGCAGTTTTTAGATGATGTTTTAAGATACATTTATTTTTATGACGTTGAGTTTTTAAAACAAATTGCATATTTCTATTTTATTAATTCCTCATATGAGAGTTTCAAACATGTATTATTTGCTATTTTTGTTTCATGCATGAAACCCTTTTAATTATTTATTTGTTTATTTTTATTTAAGTTACTACTAAAATGTAGTATTTTATTTTAAACGTGATACATATATGTATGGGCATATATGTATTGTTATTATTTAAAAAAAAATAAAAATTCCGCATATCAAGTATATTTAAACTCGACTCAACAAATAGAGTAAATTAACGCTTCGAATAAGAACTAATTCATATAAATTTGATGCCATCAAGATTCATAAATGATCTTGACATGGATATCCATCTATCGTAGTCATTCCGGCTAGAAAATAAGGTTAACCGCAACCTTGGCATAGAATCAATTCAATATACTATCATATATACTCAAATTCAAAGATCCACTACCTGAGGTAGATCGACAACATCAAACATAAATCAAAACATAACAAGTATGTGATTTTTGCGGGCCAACTCAAGAATAGTTTTTCTTGAGTTTCAAAGTCTCTAACTCGCGATGTCGTCATTATACCTTCGTATATATTGGTTCTTGTGACGACCCGAGTTCTAATCTCTCATTTAATCAAATGTCCAATATTAGACAAGAAACAATGTCTAAACAAAAGAGTAAAAAAAATTTTTTTTTTTTTTTAAAATGGATTTCCCTGCGCACGCGCGGGCATCACCCCTCGCGCGCGCGCCGGCCAATGAGACCGAGGTCTCAAGAGCTGGCTCGCGCGCGCGCGAGTACTTGCTCGCCCGTGCGCCGGCCACTGCACCAGAAAAAAAAATGCTCAGCTGCTGTCAAAAATAGTTCTTCAAGTATTTCCATCCAAGATCAACTCAAACAAGGATTTATTCATGATCTAATCCATAGCAACATCTAACATGCATTCTAACATGCTATACAATGGATACCATTAGATCATAACAAGCCTTACAATCATAATAATCAAGACTTTCCAAAATATGCAAGACACATTGCTATATAACAAGATCAAGATACTTCATGGTGTTTTAAGGATTTACATCAAATCTCAAATCCTATAAACATCAACAAGACAACAACTAGATCATTTACAAGTCTTGGTACAAGTATCTAAAACATGCTCATGTTTAGAATTCAACTCTACAACATGACAGCTCACTCAACCATCTAACTCGGATCATCACGCTATATCTCTTCAACCCTTGTTCTTTAAGATTGCCTTTGTTCTGCTCCATTTCCTCATATTGCCATGACACATACAACATAACAATAGCCGGATAACTCCGGTGAGAAATATATTTCCCAGTAAAAGCAACTAAACATGCATATCAAACATATATCAAGATCATGATATAAAAGTAAATACAATGCATGTTTTCAAAACAAGGTTCATTTCATCATTCGTCGGTTGGGATTAAGCATCAAAAACTTATTCAAAAACATTTCATCATTTCATTTCATCATAACATCAAAAACTTATTCAACAACTCAATGAAAGCACATAAGAGCAATTAAGCAAAAGAGTATGTGATTTAGGGGAACTCGATACAAACCATCTCGAGTTGTATTCCCAATCAAATAGTAGTACACTTTTACCTTCGTATTTCGTCTGTTCTGAATTCTTCAACCTCAAAACATGTACATAAATCTTTGTTCAATTCATTCCTTTCAGAATTGAGTCGAAATCATCAGCACATCTTCAATCAAATCATTTCAAACCTCACTTCTTCTTCCTTCAACGAAGTTCCGTTCTCGAGTCAATAAGACTTCACAATAATCTGAAATTGAAGAATAAAGATGCTACAACATCAGCAACATTTCAATGAACATCTCGGTTCAATTATCAGCTATCAAAACATCCATCTATTATCAAAAAACTCATCCAAAACCATAAGCAAACTTCCTCGGTTCAAAATTCGATCTCTTGAGTTGATTGAGCTCATAACATGTTTGAAATGTAAAGATTATCTTCTAACAAAATCAGTATATGATCTTCAGATCATTGGCTCAATCATAGACTATCAACAACGGTTTCAAAACATCAATCGACGGCATAAAGACTGAAAATCGGTAACCGACGAAATATCGACTTCGAATTCAATCTCATATCAGCATATGTGATCATAAACCAGACAAATAACCACATACCAGCAGCTAAAATTTCGATAATACATGCTGGAGAATCCATACGATTCATTCAAAACTAAATCTTCAATCCGGTTTCGAATATAAACAAGACAACACGTCAAGAACAAGATCATATGCTCATGTACTGATCTCTGCCAATTTCGTTCTACAAAACATACTTAAAGTACTCAGAAACTTACATAAAGTCAAATTACTCATCGCAAGGATTCCAAAACATCTTTCGAAATTGAAATCGGACGAACGACGCAAAAGTTACGGCATTTTGAAAATCATCGAAGCAACAAAAATGGAATGAATTCGAACTCCCCTGTTCCATTTCTGAACTCCTTCTCGCTCAAGCACGTATTCTGCTGATTAATAGACTAAAATCGGATATGTATACACAAATTGCAACTTAGTCCCTCAAATCTTCAGTAATTGCAATTCAGTCCTCGGCCTTCGTTTTAATTCAATTTCAATCCAAAATAATTTAAGAATATTATAATTTAAATCAAAACTCTAAATATTCCCAAATTAAATATACTCGGATTAAAATTAAATAAATTCGAATTAATTAAATCTTTAGCCCTTGCAACGTCGATAATTGCAAATCACTCCCTGATCAGGTTAAATCTTCAAAATTGATCTTCGTTAATTCCCGAAACATGGAATTTAATCTTAAATCCCATAAATATTCAAATCGAATATTTATTCTTTTAATTTAAGAATTCTCGGAATTTAATTCTCAAAATTCGTAAATTCTCAAATTAAATATTTTCAGCTCGAAAATTAAATCTATCATTTTCATAACTTCTCAAATCAATATTAGCCCATAATATGGAATTTAAGTCTCAAATCCCATAATTAATAATTCAATATTTTCGGGTCTTACAATTCCTCCCCTCTAAGAAATGATTTCGTCCTCGAAATCGTAGTCAAGTAAACTATCAAGTCTGATAGACTGAATGATTATCTGAAGTTATTCTCACTTCAATCATCAGTTGTACTCAAATACTGAAAAGAATTCTCTCTGAGTTGTTTCTATTCTAAATCAAGAATCTTTCGAATATTCGACTTATCTCAGAATCTTTTCATTAGTCCTCTTGTCTGATTTAAGTCCACAGAAGGAATCTATCAATACTTCCTTACTTTAGATACATGAAACAATTCAGAATCATTGTATCAAGCTGAAAAGAATAAATCTTTTCCCATCGTTAAGTCCATCTGACATCTTGTTCAATGAGGTTCAGTCTTTGTGTCGACTTGTTTCTTTCTGAATATCATTTAATGTTCTGTATAGAACATATCAAGTCTACACTATCATTCATTTCGTTGCTTCAAGTTTAGTATTCAACCTCATATTCTGAATCTGTAAATGAAATTCTGCTTTTTCTCTATTCTGAATTGAATGATGTTTCAAGAATAACTTTGTCGCTTAACTAATCCGTTTCAGCTTCCAAAGTTATATCTATCATTCAATTACTAATTCTGGTTCTTCTTTTCCGTTTTCATTTCATACAGATTCATCGTCAAATTCGTTATGTATTTCGAATCAACTCCGATCGGATATCGACAAATCATGTCTGATCTGATGTCATATACCTTGGTAATATCATTACAACACAAAAAAAATCGGAGTTCTTTTCAATATCATATCATTATCTCAAAATCGGCTCAATAGCTATTACAGGAATTATAATCCTCAAGTGGCAACATATCAAATCAAATAATACCGAATCAGGTATTAAAGTTCTGAGAATATCCTCAATATTTGGAAAATCGACTCAGATAATCCATCAATCGAATTCAACTCTCAGAACATCAGTCAATCAATCGATGCCACATTCTGTCAAAGAAATCTAAAGTCTTAATTCGGACAATAGATTTTAATCATTCCTGTATTTTCATCATATCTCTATCTTCTTCACAGATCTGAATAGATAGCTGTTCGTCACATCTCATACAGAGTATTCTACCAAATTCTGATGAGTCTATTCGGACTATCAATTAATCAGAGTATAATATGTTGTAGTCAAAGATTTCAAAGTATTCAAAACTGTTGATAATCGGTATCATATCAGATAAAAAGTTCATTCTCACAAATTCGATTCATCTTATCTGATTATTCTTCCAATTCAAGGATAAAATACTGTACCTTTACCTCAAAAAGTACTCAAAGTCATCGGATCATCTGTATTGAAATTTAATATAAACCAAATGTTTCAATCTGAAACATTATTTCTTGGCTTACCGTTCATCTTGCAACGAATCTAATCACAATGCAGTGACTTGATCATACAGCCAAATCATCATATACAGTAATGTTCATGAATCAGTTCATAACTACTACCTGTTTACCTCATCTATATTGTTTCATCACGGTAGTTTTTGAAAACTATTCTTTCAAATTATAATATCGTTTCAATGTTTGAAGTTTCCAAACTAACACTGAACTCATTCGATTAACGATTTTTAAATTCATCGGAAAATCTCTGTACGTTTAACTTTCAAAAACGTACTAATTCTCTCACTTATATTTGCTTTATCTTCTGATAAAACAATTATCGAATGAATATTGAATTCATTGTTGTGCAATTCTTCAAATGTTGATATTTCTTTTCGGAAATATCAGGCACAATCAAATAATCAATCATAATATAATTCATTCATTTGTATCTGAGGCTTCAATTCATATCTCAATCTGACATTCTGTACTGAATTCTAATCACTTCAGTTTACTTTCTGTGTTGCTTTCATCTTCTGAACAATTTTTGCCTTACTTCCAATAGAAAAATCATTCTGATTGGTGATATATTCGTCTGAATATTCAAACCAGAATACACAAAAATCTGAAATCAATTCATCGGATGCCTATTCCATTCCTTATTCCTATCTCCCAATACCGACAATTCATATCATCTAAACCAAAAATCATGGATCATATTCAAATTCTTCTATCAGTTACGAGTCACAATCTTAAATACGCTGAAATATCATCAAATGATCAATAATTCTCAAAATCAAAAGAAATAAATCAAGATTGAGAAAATCCCTCAATCAAGGTCATCCAAAATCAAATCTTCTGGATAACAAACTCTGAAAAGTGAAAACAACTCACTTGCATCACATAACTCAGAATGAGTAAATCAACACAGGCTCTAAACGAAAGCAATGTGCCATGAGAGCCAATCAATATTAAATCATTCAAGAATTATATCTCCAGTTGATGTAATCGATTCAGCATAATCAAAGAAAAGACTCATCTGTAACTGATTTTTATATCATCGTATATCTTCTAAACCTCAAGATTAATATCCAATTCATAATCTCATCAAGTCGGTAATTCATAAATTCTTCAATTATTCAATTCAATATTGAATTCCAGTTCACAACTTAAACTAAAGTCAAAAATCTTACTGAAATATATCTGTAATCTCTATTCATTGGCATACCTATCAATGCTGATTTAGATCTTGAACATATTTCGTGCATCGAATATAGTGATTTTGGAATATTTCTGTAATCAAACAGTATATATCAAACCAAAATCACAGAATCTTAATTCGAGATTCTATATCATATCATCATATTCATATGCACACTATGTTCTTGTTGATCTAATTTTATCGCTTCTGATCATCATACTGATTGGTTAATTCACAAAATCCATTGATTCAATAATCTGCAACTATCACTAATCAGTACTTAGGTAAATTCTCACATGAACAATATCATGTTCAGTTTCAATGCATCAAAGCAATAGTTCTATTCTTCAGTTCAATTCACAAAATCTCTTTTCTGATACAGAGGTAATCATATAATAAGCTTTCAGCTATCATATATCTATTGCACCAATAATAAATAGGTCAAAACAAAATAAATCTGTTACCTGAAATTTCATTTTCAAGTGCAATTTCATTCTGATCCTCTGTATACTTCTGGAATTTAGTAATTGAATAAATGTTTTGTACATCTGTCTGACTTATCCTTACACTGTTTGTTCAGATATCCTCTTCCACAAAAAGTGTAATAATTTCTAATATACTCTGCATTCAGAATCAGACTAATCCATCTCGATTCGCTAGAGTTAGAGATTTAGTTTCATATCATTCATTTCATATCTGTTCTGGAATAAAAATTGTAGATAGAGTTGTGAGTATCTCACAGACTCTTGCATGTCTACAATTCCATTCTCTTAACTCATCATTCAGCTTCAATTCTCCTAGACAAGGCTATGTCTTTAAACAAAATGTTTCAGTCGTCAACATTTATTATACAAAATCTGCGGATTCAAGCCATTAAATAATTCACTCAATCTTGAGCTTTTCATCACCTACAATTCAAAAAATTGTAATAGACTTGAAAATTCTACTAAGGCATTCCTCAAAGTCAACATATTCAACTTCTACAGGTATATTTTTCTTTCTCATCATTTCTATCTGTTGTGGCAAAGAACTATAACCAAAATGTTGTTCTAAGCACTTACCAAAAATCAACATACCTCTGCCTTCTTATCATTTCTTTATCAAAATCCACCAGCTGGTTGCTAGGTTTCGAAGTTGGTATTCAATCAATCTAATCCGATATTCATCTTAATATTTCCGATATTTGAACAACTAGTCAAGTTCTTCAAGCCAACTGTTACCTACAACATCATCTATTCATTTGCTGATATTCTGTTCTGTTCAATCAGAGATACTTCGTTCAGCTGAGCAATACCGTTCTGTTCTGTTCAATCTGACCATACCTTTCTGTTCAGTCTGGCCATACTAGTCTGTTAGTCTGGGGTGCTTACGTCACCCAAAGAACACTGTTCTATTCAATTATGGGTGCTTACATCACCCGGTAAAAATCTTATAACAAAACGGTAAAAATTTCAAAAATTTACAAATCAGTAAATCAGGCAATTGAATTTCAAATATAGATCATGCTCACATGAAATTTATCAAATCATCAAATTATCAAATCAAGTAATGCATAATCATGCAATACAATACATGCATGTGACTCAATCTACCCCGCTCAGCTTCTATCTCAGTCCAAGAACTTACTCTCTGATACCACCTGTTGTGACGACCCGAGTTCTAATCTCTCATTTAATCAAATGTCCAATATTAGACAAGAAACAATGTCTAAACAAAAGAGTAAAAAAAAAATTTTTTTTTTTTTAAAATGGATTGCCCTACGCACGCGCGGGCATCACCCCTCGCGCGCGCGCCGGCCAATGAGACTGAGGTCTCAAGAGCTGGCTCGCGCGCGCGCGAGTACTTGCTCGCCCGTGCGCCGGCCACTACACTAGAAAAAAAATGCTCAGCTGCTGTCAAAAATAGTTCTTCAAGTATTTCCATCCAAGATCAACTCAAACAAGGATTTATTCATGATCTAATCCATAGCAACATCTAACATGCATTCTAACATGCTATACAATGGATACCATTAGATCATAACAAGCCTTACAATCATAATAATCAAGACTTTCCAAAATATGCAAGACACATTGCTATATAACAAGATCAAGATACTTCATGGTGTTTTAAGGATTTACATCAAATCTCAATTCCTATAAACATCAACAAGACAACAACTAGATCATTTACAAGTCTTGGTACAAGTATCTAAAACATGCTCATGTTTAGAATTCAACTCTACAACATGACAGCTCACTCAACCATCTAACTCGGATCATCACGCTATATCTCTTCAACCCTTGTTCTTTAAGATTGCCTTTGTTCTGCTCCATTTCCTCATATTGCCATGACACATACAACATAACAATAGCCGGATAACTCCGGTGAGAAATATATTTCCCAGTAAAAGCAACTAAACATGCATATCAAACATATATCAAGATCATGATATAAAAGTAAATACAATGCATGTTTTCAAAACAAGGTTCATTTCATCATTCGTCGGTTGGGATCCCGAGAAGTAGATATCATAACTAATCCACCGACTCTCCCACTCGAGGTGGGGTTACTTATCTTTCTTCTCTAGACTTTGAAGCAATCATATATGCAAATCAGACGCTAGGCTAAAACAACCACCCAGGCCATACATATACGATTCCTCAAATCGTCTATTCGAACGTTTCCGTTCATTTCAAAATCAAGGAATAAGTCTTCAAGATGAATGCAACATATATCATCATCAAGGCATTTATAACATCAAAAACTTATTCAACAACTCAATGAAAGCACATAAGAGTAATTAAGCAAACAAGTATGTGATTTAGGGGAACTCGATACAAACCATCTCGAGTTGTATTCCCAATCAAATAGTAGTACACTTTTACCTTCGTATTTCGTCTGTTCTGAATTCTTCAACCTCAAAACATGTACATCAATCTTTGTTCAATTCATTCCTTTCAGAATCGAGTCGAAATCATCAGCACATCTTCAATCAAATCATTTCAAACCTCACTTCTTCTTCCTTCAACGAAGTTCCGTTCTCGAGTCAATAAGACTTCACAATAATCTGAAATTGAAGAATAAAGATGCTACAACATCAGCAATATTTCAATGAACATCTCGGTTCAATTATCAGCTATCAAAACATCCATCTATTATCAAACAACTCATCCAAAACCGTAAGCAAACTTCCTCGGTTCAAAATTCGATCTCTTGAGTTGATTGAGCTCATAACATGTTTGAAATGTAAAGATTATCTTCTAACAAAATCAGTATATGATCTTCAGATCATTGGCTCAATCATAGACTATCAACAACGGTTTCAAAACATCAATCGACGGCATAACGACTGAAAATCGGTAACCGACGAAATATCGACTTCGAATTCAATCTCATATCAGCATATGTGATCATAAACCAGACAAATAACCACATACCAGCAGCTAAAATTTTGATAATACATGCTGGAGAATCCATACGATTCATTCAAAACTAAATCTTCAATCCGGTTTCGAATATAAACAAGACAACACGTCAAGAACAAGATCATATGCTCATGTACTGATCTCTGTCAATTTCGTTCTACAAAACATACTTAAAGTACTCAGAAACTTACATAAAGTCAAATTACTCATCGCAAGGATTCCAAAACATCTTTCGGAATTGAAATCGGACGACAACGCAAAAGTTACGGCATTTTGAAAATCATCGAAGCAACAAAAATGGAATGAATTCGAACTCCCCTGTTCCATTTCTGAACTCCTTCTCGCTCAAGCACGTATTCTGCTGATTAATAGACTAAAATCGGATATGTATACACAAATTGCAACTTAGTCCCTCAAATCTTCAGTAATTGCAATTCAGTCCTCGGCCTTCGTTTTAATTCAATTTCAATCTAAAATAATTTAAGAATATTATAATTTAAATCAAAACTCTAAATATTCCCAAATTAAATATACTCGGATTAAAATTAAATAAATTCGAATTAATTAAATCTTTAGCCCTTGCAACGTCGATAATTGCAAATCACTCCCTGATCAGGTTAAATCTTCAAAATTGATCTTCGTTAATTCCCGAAACATGGAATTTAATCTTAAATCCCATAAATATTCAAATCGAATATTTATTTTTTTAATTTAAGAATTCTCGGAATTGAATTCTCAAAATCCGTAAATTCTCAAATTAAATATTTTCAGCTCGAAAATTAAATCTATCATTTTCATAACTTCTCAAATCAATATTAGCCCATAATATGGAATTTAAGTTTCAAATCCCATAATTAATAATTCAATATTTTTGGGTCTTACAGTTCTGAACACTTCAATCTGCAATATAACAATCAGAACATATATATCAAACTTCATTCAACTCAATAATCTCAGAAATGAATCAACACCATCAACAAGTCGTCAATCAATCGCATTTCAAACCTCAATCAAACTTCTTCGGTTCAAATTTGATGTCTTGAGTCGTTGGCCTTCCAAACTCAACTGAAACTAAAGAATAAAATTGCTATAAGATCAATAACATCCAGATAAAAACTTCAGCTCAGATATAGACTATCAAAACAGTCTAAAAACTAGATTCAACGGTGTAGCGATTGAAAATCGATAACCGACAAAATATCGAAATCAATTCTATTTTCAAAACCCTTCATATGTGCATATATCTCAATAAATCATCATCCAAATCATCCTAACATCAACTATAAACTTTGAATCATAACTGAATTCAAGATTAAGAACAAATAGGATAAACTCTTTGATCCGGTTTCGAATATAGAACTGCATATACGTCGATAAACATGATCAAGAACTCAGAATCTGATATCTGTCATCTTTGAGCTTCAAACCATGCTGAAAGATATAAAAACTTACACTAGATTGAAGCCTTTGTCATAAGGATTCTAGAACACTTTACGGAATCAAAATCAGATAACCGGTTCAAAAGTTATAAAGATTTGAAGATCATGAATTCAAAGAAATGACAAGAATTTCGGATGCTCTGTTCAAAGTTCTGAATTGAACTATGAATTACACGTATCACATATAATTAATATCATAAAATCGGATAACGTCAATACAAATTGCAATTTAGTCCCTCGTGTTTCAAAAATTGCAATTCAATCCTCATCCCTCTTTTTAATTCAATTTCAATCCTAAATAATTTAAGAATATTAGAATTTAAATCGAAACTCTAAATATTTCCAAATTAAATATACTTGGATTAAAATTAAATAAATTTGGATTAATATTAATTAATCCCGGGCCTTACAATAGCATATTTGATAAGATAACAT
This sequence comes from Henckelia pumila, assembly GCF_033568475.1. Lineage (NCBI taxonomy): Eukaryota > Viridiplantae > Streptophyta > Magnoliopsida > Lamiales > Gesneriaceae > Henckelia > Henckelia pumila. The sequence goes on along the minus strand of NC_133120.1, from coordinate 57,857,297 downwards.
ATATCATAAAATCCTAAAACATGTCTAAGAAAGGCAAAACTCTAAAATAGAATTTAATTTAAATTTAGAGAAGAGTTTAAAGTACGTGATATACACGTTCTTTCAATCTCTCCTTTTTGCCTTTCTGGACAAAACACGCAGAAGTGCAAGTAACTCCCACTAAGTTAGATAACTAATGCTCCCCCTGAATTTTAATATTTCAAAACTAAGTGTTGTGTGATAGTGTTGGCAACACATACCCTCAACACTTAAAGTATCAGAGTAGCAAATAGCATATTAGCATATCAGAGCACTTGTGCAACTTATCAAGTAAGCAAATAAGACTTCAGAGTAAAACACTTATATCAATAATCAGAGCAAACGAGAAAACCGATAAGAGAA